>NC_091703.1:4222803-4525833 GCF_041296265.1 Equus caballus
GAAAATACCCCTAGAAAAGCTATCGGACATAAAGAGGGGAAGGCTTGCTCTTAAAGGGCCCACACACAAATTCACCCATTTCTGAAAGCAACCTAAAATCACCAGAAAGGCGCACAGTCCTTTGGTGAAAAGAGACTCACTTGATAGGCTCTGAGTGCACGTGAGTGACAGGTGAGACCTCCCCAGGGACTGAGACATTGGCGGCAGCCACTATTGTGACCTAGTACAGGCATGATGACACAGACACTAGCAGACGCCATTGGAGTTCTTCCTCTGGCTTGTTAGTCCAGGGATCTGCCCCACTCACTAAAGCACCAATTTAATCCAGCTCAGCCAGGGGAGGCAACCCACCCTAGGGACTGGCCCCAACCAACAGCAAACCCTCAGGCTACCTTGGGGTGGTGCCTGGAACATCTGCAGCCCGGTGAGCGGGTCCATCTCTGTGGGGCAGGGCATGCATGAGGAGCGGGTGGAGTGTGTGGGGCACTGGTGGAGTATGTGGGACCTGTGCAGAGGGGCAAGTGGGTCCACTTCAGTGGGGTGGGGTGCATGCACAGGGCAGGACTGTGTTGACAGGGTGTGCAGCCCTGTGGCCAAATGGGGCTTGTCAGCTGCAGCAGATTTGTACTTCTCAAACAGCCACATGGGTGATCAGCCCCACCTTCCAAAGCCTGAAACAAGTGGGTGTTCCCATGCCTGGGGCCGGCCCCGCTCAGGTGCAATCCTGAGAGAGCTGACAACAGCCTTGCAGAACAGAAGCCTACAGCAACTATAAGCAACCAGCCATGCTGGGGGCCTACTCACTTAACAGAAAAACTGGAACAGGAATGTGCTATTAGACCTTAAAAGCAACCATCCTGGCACTCCCCATGCCCAATAAAGTGACTGAAAGGTATAGCAGCCACAAGCAGCTGTGCATTACAACCAGCCGGCCAGGGAGACAGCCTAGCCTCTTCGAGCACCTGCAGCAACAGCAACCCTGCCACAACATAACGACACCACACAAGGGACACTCCTAGAACATTCGGAAATGGTGACAAGAAGGAAGCACACTGCTGGGCCTCATAAGGCATCTCTTACATAAGGCCACCTCTCCAAAATCAGGAGATGTAGCTGACCTACCAAAACACAGATATAACAGAGAAAGAGGGGAAATGAGAAGACAAAGGAATATGCTCCAAGTAAGAGAACAGGATAAAACCTGAGAAAAAGAACTAAACGAAACAGAGATAAACAATCTACCTGACAAAAAGTACAAACCAAGAGTCATAAGGATGCTCATGATCTTGGGAGAAGAATGGATGAATTCAGCGAGAACTTCAACAAAGAACACGAAAATATAAAAAAGAACCATACATAAATGAATAATACATTACCGGAAATGAAAAAATTCACTAGAGAGACTCAATACCAGAGCAGATGATACAGAAGAATGGATCAGTAAGCTGAACGAAAGACTAGACAAAATCACCTGAGCTGAAGAGGTAAAAGAAAAGAAAAATTAAGAAGAGTGAAGACAGTCTAAGGGACCTCTGGGACAAGATCAAGTGCACTAACATCCATCTTATAGGTGTCCCAAAAGGAGAAGAGAGAGATAGAGGGTCAGAGAATCTATTTGAAGAAATAATAGCTGAAAACGTTCCTAACCTAAGGAAGGAACAGACATGAAGCACAGACAGCATCAAACAAAAGAAACACAAAGAGGCCCACACCAAGACACCAAATTAAAATGTCAAGAATTAAAGATAAAGAGAGAATCCTAAAAGCTGCAAGAGAAAGGCAACAAGTTACATATAAAGGAAACTCCATAAGGCTATCAGCTGACTTCTCAGCAGAAACCTTACAGGCTAGAGAGGAGTGGCATGATATATTTAAAGTGCTGAAAGGAAAACACCTACAGCCAAGAATGCTCTACCTGGTAAGGTTATCATTCAGAATGGAAGGAGAAAGAGTTTCCCAGACAAACAAAAAGCTAAAGGAGTTTATCACCATGAAACCAGTTTTATATGAAATGCTGAAGGTTATTTAGAGTGGAAAAGACAAGACCACAAATAGAAAAAAATTATTTATTTCTATAATAAGAAGGTAACAGATACACACGCACAAAAAAGAGCTTAGATACAATATCAAAAACATAAAATATGGGAGGAGGGGAGTAAAAGAGTAGAGCTTTTAACAAGAGCTCAAATTAAGACCATCAACTTAATATAGATTGCTATATAAGTGGGTTATTGTATATGAAACTCATAGTAATCACAAATCAGAAACTTATAAGAGATACACAAAAAATTATGAGAAAGGAACCCAAACATAATTCTAAAGAAAGCCATCAAACCACAAAGGAAGAGACCAAGAGAAGAAGAAAGGAACAGAGAAGAACTACTAAAACAACCAGAAGAAAAGTAACAAAACGCCAATAACTACATTCTTAGCTTAGTCAATGGACTAAACACTCCAATCAAAAGGCACAGGGTGGCCAAATGGATAAAAAAAGACATATATATGCTGCATACAAGAGACACACTTCAGACCTTAAGACACTTACAAACTGAAAGTGAAGGGAAGGAAGAAGATATTCCATGCAAATGGAAATGAAAAGAAAGCTGGGGTAGCAATACTTATATCAGACAAAGTAACTTTAAAACAAAAAATGTAACAAGAGACAAAGAAGGGCACTACATAATGATAAAGGGAACAATCCAACAAGAGGATATAACACTTCTCAATATCTACGCACCCAACAAAGTACCACCTAAAAATATAAAGGAATTATTAACAGACATAAAAGGAGAAATAGACAGCAAAACAATAATAGTAGGGGACTGTAATACTCCACTTACATCAATGGATAGATCATCCACACAGAAGATTGATAAGGAAACATTAGCCTTAAATGACACATTAGACCAGATAGACTTAGCACATATATACAGAACATTCCCATCCTAAAACCACAGAATACACACTCTTTTTGAATGCACATGGAACATTCTCCAGGACATATCACAGATTAGACCACAAAACAAGTCCCAAAACGTTTAAGAAGAAGGAAATAATATGAAGCATCTTTTCTGACCATAATGGTATGAAACTAGAAATCAACTACAGGAAGAAAATCAGAAAAGCCACAAATAGGTGGAGATTAAAGAAAATTCTACTGAACAATGATTGGGTCAATCAAAGGGGAAATCAAAAAATACCTGGAGACAAATGAAAATGAAAATATGACAAGCCAAAATTTATAGGATACAGCAAAAGCAGTTCTAAGAGGGGAGTTTATAGCAATACAGGCCTACCTAAACAAACAGGAAAAATATCAATCAATCTAACAATGTACCTAAAGGAACTGGAAAAAGAAGAACAAAGCCCAAAATCAATAGAAGAAAGGAAGTAATAAAAATCAGAGCAGATATAAAAGAAATCGAGACTAAGAAAAACAAGAGAAAACATCAACAAAACCAAGAGCTGGTTCTTTGAAAAGATAAATAAAATGGACAAATCTTTAGCCAGACTCGCCAAGAAAAAAAGAGAGAATGATCAAATAAATAAAATCAGAAATGAAAGAGGATATATTACAATGGAAACCTCAGAAATACAAAAGATTATAACAGACTACTACAAAAAACTGTACAACAACCATTTGGATAATCTAGAAGAAATAGATAAATTCTTAGGATCATACAACCTTCAAAACATGAATCAAGAAGAAACAGAGAATTTCAACAGACCAATCACCAGTAAGGAGACTGAAACAGTAATCAAAAACCTCCCAAAAAATCTAAGTCCAGGACCAGACAGCTTCCCTGGTGAATTCTACCAAACATTCAAAGAAGAGTTAATATCTCCCTTTCTCAAACTCTTCCAAAAAACTGAAGAGGAAGGGAAGCTTCCTAACTCATTCTATGGAGCCAACATCAGCCTGATACCAAAACCAGACAAGGACAACACAAGAAAAGAAAATTACAGGCCAGTATCACTGATGAACATCAATGCAAAAATCCTCAACAAAATACTAGCAAATCGAATACAACAACATGTTAAAAAGATTGTATACCATGATCAAGTGGGATTTATTCCAGGGATGCAGGGATGGTTCAATAACCACAAATCAATCAACGTGATACTCCACATTAACAAAATGAGAATAAAAATCACACGATCATCTCAAGAGATGCAGAGAAAGCATTTGACAAGACACAGCACCCATTTATGATAAAAACTCTGAATAAAATGGGTATAGAAGGAAAGTGCCTTGATATCATAAAGGCCATATATGACAAGCCTACAGCTACTATCATTCTCAATGGAGAAAAACTTAAAGCTATCCTTCTAAGAACAGGAACCAGACAAGGATGCCCAATTTTATGACTCTCATTTAACATAGTATTGGAAGTCTTAGAGCAATCAGGCAAGAAAAAGGAATCCAAATTGGAAAGGAAGAAGTGAAACTGTCACTATTTGCAGATGACATGATTTTATATATAGAAAAGCCTAAAGAACCCACCAAAAAACTTTTAGAAATAATAAATGAATACAATCAAGTTGCAAGATACAAAATCAACATACAAAAATCAGTTGTGATTCTATACACTAACAATGAAGTAGCAGAAAGAGAAATTAAGAATACAATCAATCTGATTTATAATTGTAACAAAAAGAATAAAATACCTAGGAGTAAACTTAACCAAAGAAGTGAAAGATCTGTACACTGAAAACTATAAAACATCATTGAAAGAAATTGAAGACGATACAAAGAAATGGAAAGATATTCCATGTTCTTGGACTGGCAGAATTAATATAGTTAAAATGTCCATACTTCCTAAAGCAATCTACAGATTCAATGCAATCCCTATCAAAGTTCCAGCAACATTTTTCACAGAAATAGAACAAAGAATCCTAAAATTTATATGGAACAACAAAAGACCTCAAATAGCCAAAGAAATCCTGAGGAAAAACAACAAAGCTGTATCACACTCTGATTTCAAAATATACTCCAAAGCTACAGTAACCAAAACAGACTGGTACTGGCACAAAAACAGACACACAGATCAATGAAACAGAACTGAGAGCCCAGAAATAAACCCACACATCTATGGACAGCTAATTTTCAATAAGGAAGCCAACAACATACAATGGAAAAAGGAAAGTCTCTTAGATAAATGGTGTTGGGAAAACAGGACAGGCACATGCAAAAGAATCAAAGTAGACCATGATCTTACGCCATACACAGAAATTAAGTCAAAATGGATTTAAGACTTGAATATAAACCTGAAACCATGAAACTTCTAGAGGAAAACATAGGCAGTATGCTCTTCAACATTGGTCTTAGCAGCATATTTTCAAGTACCATGCCTGCCCGGGCAAGGGAAACAACAAAAAATAAACAAATGGGACTACATCAAACTAAAAACCTCTGCACAGCAAAGGGAACCATCAACAAAATGAAAAGACAACCTAACAATTAGGAGAAGATATTTGCAAACCATATATCTGATAAGGGGTTAATATCCAAAACATATAAAGAACTCACACATCTCAACAACAAAAAAACTAACAACTCAATTAAATAACAGACAAAAGATGTGAACAGACATTTTGCCAAAGAAGATATACAGATGGCCAACAGGCACGTGAAAAGAGGTTCAACATCATTAACTACCAGGGAAACACAAATCAAAACTACAATGTGATATCACCTCACACCCATCAGAATAGCTATAATTAACAAGACAGGAAATAACAAGTGTTGGAGAGAATATAGAGAAAAGGGAACTGTCATACACTGCTGGTGAGAGTGCAAACTGATGCAGTCACTATCGAAAACGGTATGGAGACTCCTCAAAAAATAGAGATTAGAAAGAACTACCATACGATCCAGCTCTTCCACTGCTGAGTATTCATCCAAAGAACATGAAAACACAAATGTGTAAAGATGCATGCACCCCTATGTTCACTGCAGCATTATACACAATAGCCAAGATTTGGCAGCAACCTAGGTGCCCATCAAGGGACAAAGGGATAAACAACATGTGATATATATACACAATGGAACACCACTCAGCCATAAGAAACAATAAAATCTGACCATTTGTGACAACATGGATGAACCTTGAGGGTATTGTGCTAAGCAAAATAAGTCAGAGGGAGAAAGTCAAATACTGTACGATCTCACTCAGAAATAGGAAATAAAAACAACAAGCTCATGGAGACAGAGACTGGGTAGGTGGTGACCAGAGGGGAAGCAGGGAGGGAGGCGGGTGAAAGGGATAATTAAGCACATGTGTATGGTGATGGACTATAATTAGTCTTTGGGTGGTGAACATGATGTAATCTACACAGAAATCAAAATATAATGATGTACACCCAAAATTTATATAATGTTATAAATCAGTGTTAATAAATAAATACATAAAACAAACTCAGGCTTTAAAACAAATATGTTTAAGAGATAAAGAAAGGTGGCCAGCCCCGGTTGCCTAGTGGTTAAGTTCAGCACACTCCACTCCAGTGGCCCAGGTTCAGTTCCTGGGCACAGACCTACATTGCTCTGTTAGTGGCCATGCTGTGCTGGCGGCCCACATACTAAAAAACAGACATGGACTGGCACAGATGTTAGCTAAGGATGAATCTTCCTCAGCAAAAAGAAAAAAAGAAGAAGAAGAAGAGAGAGATAAAGAAAGGAATCAAATCTATAATGCAAGAACAGGACAATATGAAATAAAAACAGGTAGCACTGGAAAAGAAACTTGGAAATTCCAGAAATTAAAATATATAGTCATTAAAGTTAAAAACTGAAAGACAGATTGAACAGTAGACTTGACAAAGGTAAATAATAATAATTAGCAAATTAGAAGTCATACACAATGACTCATAAACAGATAGAAAAACAGAAAATATATGACAAGTTAAGAAAGGTGAATGGTAACTGAGCAAGTCCAACGAACATTCAACAGGCATATTGAGAAACAGGAGTGAGAACATAGAGAAAATGAGTATTCAAATAAATGCTGGCATAACATTATCCAAAACTAAAGACAGATAGTCCTCAGATTGAAAAAATAGATCAAGTATATAGCAGAATAAATAAGAGCAAGTTCAGTCCTATACATATCTTACTGAAACTCCATAAAGTAACAGACAAATTCTTAGGGAAAGAAAGTCCCAACTGTTCCTAGTAAAATTACAACAGTAAAAATAAGAATATTATTATTGTTACCTGTCACTTTCTGTGCTGTTACTCTGTGTCAGGCTTTCTATTAAGGAAACATTACAATTATAATTTTCTTTTTTTTTAACTTTCAAAATTGCCTGTGAGATAACTCTCATTCTCATTTAACAGATGAAAAAACAGGCTCAGAGAATTTAAGTAAATTATGCAAGGTCCCTCATCTTAAATTCAAATACAGATTTGACTCTAAATCCCAGAACCATATTCATAGTACTAATAATAACCACTTTCCCAAAATAGCTGTTACTAGTTTCTTCATCTGGAACAGGAGGATAAGAAGATTTATGTGGACAATGATTTTTAAATAACTTTCCAGGGTCACAGACTCAGTAAGTCGCAGTTTCAAATCTAGATCTATCATACTCCAAAAGCAGTGCTCTTTCTGCTATGATAAATCACTTGCCAGTGGGCCTCAGTTTCTTCATCTGTAAAAGCATGGCTAATGCCGTGTGTTCTCCCAGTTTCTCCAAGACCCTGCCACCTTGCCCATCTGTCATACCTACTGGGTAAAACCCAACCCTAACATTCCACTCTTTCCTCTTCAGCCTCTAATTTACACTCTCTGTTCCGAATCCAAGGCAGCTCACATGGGCTGAGGAAAATCTGAATGCTTCTACAAATAAAGATGCTCAGATTTCAACTACATGGTCAAGACTGCTCAGCAATTCAATGACATCTTCCAGGCTACTGTTTCTCCCAAGCAACTTTAAATTGTGACTGACTCATTAAGCTTTCCCATTTCAGTGAATTCATCAATGACTTCCCAGATGCCTAATTCTGCAGACATTTTTTTAGACTTTTATCTTGCCTGGAATTTTTGCAGCATTGTATTTGGTTGTTCACACAGTTAATGGCAGAAATACTCACCCAGTCACCAAGACAAAATGGGAAAGTCATCCCAGATGCCTCCTTTTATGCCCTCCAACCAATCAATAAATTTATCTATTCTGCCTCCTCAATACTTATATCACACCCATTTCCTCAATATTCTCTGCACAGCCTCACCTAGCTCCTCATAACCCCTAAACCTGAACTATTACAGTAGTTTCCTTAATGGTCTTTCCACTTACAGTCTCATTCCCTACACTAATTCACTGTCCACCAGAATACGATCTACTAGAATGACCTTTTAAAATTTAAACTGATCAGAACCAACCCCTCTTCAACTTTGCAGTTCCTCAAAACAAAAGAAACCTGCAATTGATAGGAAAACATACAAGATCCTTACAATTCCACCTAATGTCTTGCCATTCCCCCTTCCTTACTCCCGACATGTAATATGTCCTTTCATATCTTTATATGCATCCTCTGCCTACAATGCCTGCTCCTAGCTAGTCAGCCTTGAATGAGTCAGCCCAAGCATTCCTCCTCTGAGAATTCCTCTAGCTGCTCTTTACTCCTTGCTCTCATCACAGTCACATACACTTTCATTTCACCAATATCCCACTCTATTAAGCTGCCTATACACTGTTCTCTTCATCAGTCTATTTATTACTTGGAAACAAAATTCTTGTCTTTTTCTCTTTGTATCTCCAATGCCTAGTAAAATTGCTGGATTCACACTGCAGGCAGTCAATAAGTAGCTCTAAAATGAGCAAACACATGACTGGATGACTAATGAGCCTTGATTAAAGCATTTGTGAGGTCCCATTAATTAAGAAACTCCCATAAGGTAAGTGTTAGCCAATGCCAAGGCAGGAAGTAAGACAATACCATGGCTCCACTTCCTGGGCATCCTTTCATGTCGCTGCACTGAGCAGGCACAACCTTTTCTAGGGTGCCTCTTCCATCTCTGTTTTTTCTACATTCTCCTTCTCTTTGCCTTCCCTCCTCAGAAGGACAGATGTATTATCAATATTGATGATATTGATGTTCCAATTCTTTCCATTTCCCCTCTTCAGCTCTCTGAGGCTCTGCAAACTATAGGGAGGGGAGAGCACTAAGACTGCTATTTACCATAATAGTATCTAAGACCAAAACTACCTTCATACCTTACAGCTTCGCTTGTACCACTTCAAGGCCTAAGGTTCATGAGCAGAAGAAATTGGAAGGAAAGCAAAAGGTCACTTGACTACTAATAAAATGTGAGCCTTGGAATGTGAAGCCAGAAAATTTACATAATTTGAATGTCTCACCTGCTGTCAGCTTTTAGGCTACAGAATTACAAGTAAATGTTAAATAACTAGCACATTCTTTTTGTAGAATGTTCAGAGAGAGGATACTCTGTAGAAAAGCCTAAACTATGCTTTCATTTCATGTATCACAAATTTTAGATCTCTACTATGCTTTTCTTTTCTTTGCTGCACTTTCTGAAATTGAATGAATCAGTTACATTCTTCAAATACTAGCCAGAACACATCAACTGCTTATTTTTAAATAGCCCCTTCAAAATGGGGCAAAGCAGATGCCAAATAAGGACTCTGTTTCTAAATATAAATTTAATATAACCACTGTAGGCAAGATCAAAACTATTAAAGGAACTCTACTTCTGAATATTTAGAGGAAAAATGTTCACTCTCAATTTTCATGAATTTCTAAGCCTTTACAGTCAACAAAAGAACAAAAATAATCATTGATAATTTTAATTTTATCTGGATATATTGTATTGACAAAACACAATGTAGAGAATAGGGACTGTATCACATGAATAGTGAAAGTTTTAACTCATAGAGTATTTGAAAAAGATACTGAGATTCAGAGAGAACTTGTGGATTTCATTTTAGATTCAACAATCAACTTCTAGGAGTGAAAAACTAAAAATCAGTCCCTTTTATAATATCTGGAATAATTTCAAACACAGGTAGAGCTACATTCATCAGATACATATCAGGGACAAGTTAAGAACCGGAAGGTATTTTAAGAAACTGAAGAGTGAAACTGAAGTTACCATGACTATAAAAATAGTTAACCAAAAGTCCAGTTGATATTAAAAAAAGCAGCTTAAAAATCCTCACAAGAAATAAATCACTCAACAGTAGTACACGTAACAGTTTAAAGCAACCAGGCAACCAACAAAAAAAGAAAAAAGCCAATATAGTTTTAAATCACCTAGAAAAACAGAGGCATCAAAAAATTAATGATCACAATTGCAAATTGATGAGGCCATTGAGAGTAAGTTATTTTTCCCCTTACTGTCATAAAATAGTTGCCAGGACCTGTAATTTTTAACTCATACCTCTCCTCCAGCAGAACACTATCCTCAAATACAGACTCAGAGAGAGCTCAGTCATGTCTTCAGTTGGCAATGCTCAACTCTAGCTGCTGCCTGGAGAGTCCTGGGATAGTGCAGAATGTGTTATCCAGTGGTGTAATAGAAAAGAGGATCCCATTTCTCAATGGAATTGTAAGAAAATCTTATTTCCAGATTGTTTTAGGTCCTTCATCCTTCTTACTGTATATTCTAAACTACATAAAAAAGCATAATTACATTAAAGACTTGCCCACTTGTCCAGTTACCTTTTCTGGAAGACTTAAAATGCTAAAAACCAAAACACATCAGACTGACAAAAAATACTACTATTAAGGATCCTATCAGTCAAAATGATGGCATTAAAAATTACAAATCCACATCGGTAAGGAAATTCAGGAACTCATGAACCTGAGTTCAGCAGTCCATGTTTTTAATCTGAGGAGTAAAGTACATGAGACTGTCACACAAGTGTCAACAGTCTCATGAGCTTAATTAAATGGAGTGATGAGTTCTTACACACATACAAAAGATACTAAGAATAACAACAAAAGAACAAGAGGGGATGGAGAACGAATTTAAGTAATTTGTTCAACATGGAGCCCCTTTGGCAACATAAAGTGACATTTTTACCACCATCTATTAATCTATCAGATAAATTCCACTAAAACTTGATCAAAAAAGGAAGGAAGGAAGAAAGAAAGAAAGAAGCAGGCATGCTCAGCCATACACTATAAAGACCAAAAATATAATACAGAGAGGATTATTGCAGAGTAAAGGGCTATGATTTTTTTAAAAAACAAAAACACTGCTTAAAATTTATAAACAATGAAAGTTAATAAATAAAATTATGGTGAATGTGCCAGAAATCACAAAATACACATCCAGAAGTCTTGAAATAAAACATGGAAAGACTAGAATTAAATAAAGATTAGATTAAGGCAGAAAGAAGAAATCTTATGTTCAGGCTGGAAAATGAGCATAAGGTAGTCATCACCAATATCACTGTGATCAACATTTATTGACTACATCTTTCAATGCTATTTGTTGGGAAATAGCTCTGCATGGCTCTCTAGTGTTTCTGCACATCTTGCAAGTAGAGGCACTGAACGTCCTGTTGTCCTGAACTATCTTTCCAAAGATGTTTGTATAGTGAACAGCTTTAGAAGATAAAGTGTCTCCCTCCAGAATAAATTTGCCTACTGTCTATCATAAAAGATTTGTGTTCCCTAAGCTCAGGGTTCCTCTCCTGTAATGTAGCCCACTGCATATGCAGATCTCACTTTGCCATCTTCATATCGCCCTGTGAAAATTGGACCTCAGGGAACGAGAGCAAGAAAATGTGATACTTTGGTTTCTGCTATCGCTATGAGTAATAAAGCCCTTCGTCTCTGACCAAAGAGTCTTATGCCTTCTGCCAGTACCCATGAAACTGGCAGGATAACTTGTTAGCTTTTAAGTAGGGCAAAATCTTAGACCATTCCAAGTACTTGACAGCTATAAGCATTTTATAAACTTTATCCCCTAAGGTTCCCATTATCCTATAAGAAGAGTACTCCAATTATTTTCATTTCATAGATATATTTATCAAACAAATATTTATCAAGTGCCAATTATGTGGTAGGCCCTGTTTGAGGTGCTGAAACCAGAGCTGTGAAAACTACAGAGAAAGTCATTGCCTTCATGAAGCTTATATAGTAGATGATGAAATGAGCTATAATGATGAAATTAAGGCACAGAGAAATTAGATACCTTGGCTAAAGTCAAGTAAGTAATGCTTGGAAATAATGGAACCAGGTTGCGTCTGGGCAATATGACTTGCCGGAGCCCGCAATCTTAATTAACCACTATACTACAGAGCCTCCCACATTGTGGTGATAAAAAGGCCTAGCCATAAGGTTTCCAAAGATTACTGTGCTCAGAATCATCTGGCACTACATCCCACTAAAAGAAACTCCTATAAGGATTCTTGGAAGAAATATCTGATTGCAGGTCTGGAGCAGCAACATAGGCCTAGAACATATTGTTCTAGAAGGATGCAAGAAAGCTATCCAAGACTACTGGGATTATATGTGAAGGACTCAGGAGGAACCTAAATAAGCACTCAAAAGGCCATAATTGAACATCACTGAAGATTAGTGAAATGGATTAAAGCATATGAAATATGTTGATCATTAAAAAGAGTCCAAAGAGTGATGTCAGCATCATGGCGGAGTGAACTTGCCTGGGACTCTCTCCCCACCAACATACAACAAGAAGGGGCATCCATACTCCAACAGAGGACATCCTAACACAACACAAAAACATCACAGAGACAAGCAGCCATATGCGGGAGGGCGGAGAGGCTGAAGTCTCCCTCAGAGAAGCTGGAATGGGGTAAGAGAGAACTTTGCTCCCTCCACTAAAGACTGCGATCTTGACTGCGGGAGGCCTCCAAGAGGGAAGGAACAAGGGAGGGGATGCTTGTTTGTGAGACTATCAAGGACTCCCTAGGGCCCTTGCAGTCTAGAGGGACACCCACTAAGGGTGCCAAAGCTTTAGTGGGGGGGGGGGGTGACATCATCAAGCCAACACCCCAGGAGAGCAGATAGCAAGAGCAGAGCGAGAAAGCCCTGGGAGGACACAGGAGATCGTGCCCCTCCTCCCACCCACAACACACCTGCTCCACTGCCTGGGATCTCGGCTGAAAGTAGGGAATTCAGAATATGTGGCTCTCAATCCCACCCAGTGGTAATAGGCAGTAACCGCGACCAAATACTATCAGAATGCGTAAGACCCAACCCACCTCTAACAACATCAGACACTACATCAAATCTCCAGACCAGAGAGAAAACAACAAGCAACCAGAATTCAGTGCTGAGAACACAAAAATATGTAATCTAAATAACAATGAATTCTAAATAGTTACCATCAAAAACTCAACAAGGTAAAAGAGAAGGTACAGAAACAATTCAACAAGTTCAGGAGCTACTTCACAAAACAGATTGAAACTATAAAGAAGAATCAATCAGAAATATTAGAGATGAAAGACACGATGGAAGAGAGAAAACAAAATACGGATTCCCTGAATACTCGAATGGACATCATAGAGGAGCATATCAGCAAAATCGAAGAAAGAAGGATAGACATATTGAAATGCTCCAAAGGAGGAGAGAGAACTAAGACTAAAAAGAAATGAAGAAAGTCTCTGAGAACTATCTGACTCAATGCGGAAATGCAACATAAGAATTATAGGTATTCAAGAAGAAGAGAAGAATGCAGCAGAAAGCATGTTCAAAGAAATAATAGCAGAGAATTTCCCAAACCTAGGGAAAGCGAGGGAGATCTGTGTGGAAGAGGCTTCCAGATCTCTTAGATTTGTCAATACTAAAAGACCTACTGCAAGGCATATAGTAGTAAAACTGGGGAAAATGAATGACAAAGAAAGAATAATAATGGCAGCAAGGCAGCAGAATATAGTCTACAAAGGAACCCCTATCAGGCTTTCAGCAGATTTCTCTGCAGAAACCTTACAAGCGAGGAGAAAATGGAAAGACATATTCAAATCCTTAAAAGACAAAAATGTTCAGCCAAGAATGCTCTAACCAGCAAAAATATCCTTCAGATATAAGGGAGAAATAAAACCTCTCCCAGACAAACAAAAGCTATTTTTTTTAGCCACGAGACACTCCCCTACAAGAAATCCTCAAGAAGGCCCTCATACCTGGGGCAAAAGGAGGGAGGAGAAAGGGGCCACAAAATAAAGAGTACAGAGATAAATAGGTAGACAGAATCAGAATAGGAGAGCAAATACTCAAGTATAGTATTAAGCTAAATGGAAGGCAAACACCAAAAAAAACGATAATCCTGTCATTTTAACCACCAACTCACAAGATGGAATAACATATGAGAGAAACAACTTAGGAGGGGAGGAGGAAAGGGACAGAATCAGTTTAGACTAACAAAATGAGAGGCCATCAGAAGAGGGACTATCTTATACAAGAGATTCTCAATACAAATCTCAGGGTAACCACTAAACAAAACAGCAGAACAGAGACACAAATAATAAATAAGGAGAAAACAAAGAAACACAACATAAAAAACTACATAATTCAATGGGTAGACCAAAACACACAGGATGAGAAACAAAGGAAATGCAGGAAAACAAGAAAATGAATGATAAGATGATAGCATTAAGCCCTCATACATCAATAATCACCCTAACATAATTGGCTTGAATTCTCCAATAAAAACACACAGAGTGGCAAGATAGATTAAAGAACAAAACCCAACAATATGCTACCTCCACAAAACACATCTCAGCTCCAATGATAAACACAGGCTCAGAGTGAAGGGATGGAAGACGATACTCCAAGCTAACGGCAAACAAAAGAAATCAGGTGTTATAATAATTATATCAGACAAAGTAGACTTCAAGATAAGACTGGTAAAGAGAGACAAAGAGGGGCAGTATATAATGATCAAAGGGACACTCCATCAAGAAGAAATAACACTTATAAATCTCTACGCACCCAACACAGGAGCACCAAAGTTCAAAACGCAACTATTAACAAACATGGAAGAAGATATTAATAATATCACAATAATAGTAGGGGACCTCAACACTGCACTCACATCAATGGATAGATCAACCAGACAGAAGATCAACAAGGAAATAGTGGAATTAAATGAAAAGCTAAACAAGTTAGACTTAATAGACACATACAGAACACTCCATCCAAAAACAGCAGAATACACATTCTTCTCAACCACACACAGAACATTCTCAAAGATGGACCATATGCTGGCAAACAAGGCAAGCCTCAATAAATTTAAGGAAATTGAAATAACAACCACCATCTTTTCCAATCACGATGCTGTAAAGCTACAAATTAATTAAAAGAAAGAAGCTGAGAAAGGGACAAAGAGGTGGAGACTGAACAATGTGCTACTGAACAAGCAATGGATCACTGAAGAAATTAAAGGAGAAATCAAAAAATCTCTGGAGACAAATGAAAATGATAACATACCATACCAACTCATATGGGATGCAGCAAAAGCAGTATTAAGAGGGAAATTCATCGCAATACAGGCACACCTTAACAAACAAGAAAAATCTCAATTAAGCAATCTCAAATTACACCTAACTGAATTAGAAAAAGAAGAACAAACAAAGCCCAAAGTCAGCAGAAGGAGGGAAACAATAAAAATCAGAGCAGAAATAAATGCTCTTGAAACAAAAAAGGCAGTAGAAAGGATCAAGGAAACAAAGAGCTGGTTCTTTGAGAAGATAAATAAAATTGACAAACCCCTAGCCAGACTTACAAAGAAAAAAAGAGAGAAAGCTCAGATAAACAAAATTAGAAATGAAAGAGGAGAAATAACAACAGACACCACAGAAATACAAGAGATTATAGGAGAATACTACAAAAAACTATATGCCAACAAAATGGATAACCTAGAGAAAATGGATAAATTCATAGACTCCTACAACCTCCCAAAGCGGAATCAAGAAGAAACAGACAATCTGAATAGACCAATCACAACGAAAGAGATTGAAACAGTAATCCAAAGCATCCCAAAGAATAAAACCCCAGGAACAGAAGACTTTCCTGGGGAATTCTACCAAACTTTCAGAGAGTATTTAACATCCATGCTTCTCAAGCTATTCCAAACATTTAGGGAAGATGGAACACTTCCTAACACATTCTACGAGCCCAACATCACTCTGATTACAATACCTGACAAGGACAACATAAAAAAGGAAAACTACAAGCCAATATCGCTAATTAACATAGATGCAAAACTCCTCCACAAAATTCTGGCAACCCAAATTCAGCAATACATTAAAAGGATCATACATCATGATCAAGTGGGATTTATTCCAGGGACACAGGGATGGTTCAACATCTGCAAACCAATCAACATGACACACCACATCAACAAATTGAGGAAAAAAACCCACATGATCATCTCAATAGATGCAGAGAAAGCATTTGACAAGATCCAACAGCCTTTTATGACAAAAACTCAAACAAATGGGGATAGAAGGAAATTACCTGAACATAATAAAGGCCATATATGACAAACCCACAGACAACATCATACTCAATGGGCAAAAACTGAAAGCCATCCCCCTGAGAACAGGAACAAGACAAGGATGCCCACTATCACCACTTTTAGTCAACATAGTACTGGAGGTTTTGGGCAGACCGATTAGGCAAGAGAAAGGAATAAAAGGAATCCAAATAGGGAGTGAAGAAGTGAAACTCTTGCTGTTTGCAGACGACTTGATCTTATATAGAGAAAACCCCAAAGAATCCATGGGAAAACTAACAGAAATAATTAACAACTACAGTAAAGCTGGAGAGTATAGAGTCAACTTATAAAAATCAGTTGCTTTTCTATACTCCAAAAACGAACTTACAAAAAGAGAACTCAAGAATACAATTCCATTTATAATCGCAACTAAAAGAATAAAGTACCTAGGAATAAATTTAACCAAAGAAGTGAAGGACTTATACAATGAAAACTATAAGACATCACTGAAAGAAATTGATAATGACATAAAGAGATGGAAAGAGATTCCATGCACATGGATGGGAAGAATAAACATAGTTAAAATGTCCATACTACCCAAAGCAATCTACCAATTCAGTGCAATCCCTTATCAGAATCCCAATGACATTCTTCATGGAAATAGAGCAAAGAATCCTAAAATTCATATGGGGCAACAAAAGACCCCGAATTGCTAAGGCAATCCTGAGAAAAAGTACAAAGCTGGAGGTATCACAATCCCTGACTTCAAAATGTACTACAAAGCCATAGTGATCAAAATAGCATGGTACTGGTACAAAAACAGCCACATAGATCAATGGAACAGAACTCAAAGCCCTGAAATAAAACCACACGTCTACGGACAGCTAATCTTCGACAAAGGTGCCAAAGGAGAAAAGATGGTCTCTTCAATAAATGGTGATGGGAAAACTGGACAGCCACATGCAAAAGAATGAAAGTAGACAGACCATTATCTCACGCCACACACAAAAATAAACTCAAAATGGATCAAAGACTTTAAGATAAGTCCTGAAACCATAAAACTCCTGGAAGATAACATAGGCAGTACACTTTTTGACATCGAACTGAAAAGGATCTTTTCGAATACCATGTCTTCTCAGACAAGGGAACCAAAGAAAAAATAAACAAGTGGGAGTTCAAGACTAAAAAGCTTCTGCAAGGCAAAAGAAACTAGAATCAAAACAAAGAGACAACCCACCAATTGGGAGAAAATATTCACAAATCATCTATCTGACAAGGGGTTAATCTCCATAATAAATAAGGAACTCACACAACTGAACAACAAAAATCCAAACAGCCCAATCAAAAAATGGGCAGAGTATATGCAGAGTTTTCCAAAGAAGATATACAGATGGCCAATAAACACATGAAAAGACGCTCAACATCATTAATCATCAGGGAAATACAAATCAAAACTACACTACGATACCACCTTACACCTGTTAAAATGGCTATAATCACTAAGACTAAAAACAACAAATGTTGGAGAGAGTGTGGAGAAAAGGGAACCCTCACACACTCCTGGTGGAAACGTCAACTGTGCAGCCACTATGGAAAATAGTACGGAGACTCCTCAAAAAACTAAAAATAGAACTACCATACGACCAAGCTATCCCACTGCTGGGTATCTACCCAAACAACTTGAAATCAACAATCCAAAGTAATAGACCCACCCGTATGTTTGTTGCACCACTATTCACAAATGCCAAGACATGGGAACAATCCAAGTGCCCATCAACTGATGAGTAGATAAAGAAGATGTCATATACATATACACAATGGAAGACTACTCAGCCATAAAAAATACAAATTCATCCCATTTGCAACAACATGGAAGGAGGTGGAGGGAATTATGCTAAGCAAAATAAGCCAAGCAGAGAAAGACAAACACCAGATGATTTCACTCATATGTGGAATATAAACAAATCCACAAAGAAAACAGTCCAGTGGTTACCAGGGCAACAGGAGTGGGGGGTGGGCACAGGACATGAAGGGGAGCACTTATGACAGTCAAGAAATAATGTACAACTGAAATCTCACATTGATGTAAACTATTGCAAACTCAATTAAAAAAACACAGGTGAAACTATTAAAGAAAAAATCGTAAAGTGAGAACAGTAAAATGCAGGGAAATGTATATAATACGACCCCAGTTTCATAAAGCAGCCTACCACCATACACGTGTGTATGTGTCTATCTATCTGTACCTGTGTGTATAACGTACATGTAATAATTTATATAGTTACAGAATATGAAGTATCCTACAGAAGCGTATATATGAGGTTTCTGGAGGCTGGGGCAGTCAGGAGGGCACCTGATTTAAGGCAGGCAAAGCAAAAGAAAAACACTATGGAAACCCAGTGTGCTTGCTAGGATCTCAGTTATGTAAAATGTTGCACGGGTATTTGAATGAATAAATTAGAATGGATTTATAGGGCTGTCCATGATATGTTTTCAAGGGAGAGAAAGCAAGGTGCCAAGATATATAATATAAAAACATCAAATAAAGAAAGATTTTTAAAATTAAAACAAAAAGATTCCACCTTTGTAGGATGCTAGGTGTTACGGGATTAAGTGTGCCTCCTCCCCAAATTCATATGTTGATATCCTAACTCCCAGTACCTCAGAATATAACTATATTTGGAAACACAGCTTTTAAAGAAGTAATTGAGGCAAAATGAGGTCATATAGGTGGGCCTTAATTCAGTATGACTGGTGTCCTTATAAGAATGCATTAGGACATAGACAACACGGACCAAGGGACCACCATGTGAAAACAATGGAAGACAAGCCAAGGAGAGAGTCCTCAGAATGAAATCAACCCTGCCAACATCTTGATCTCAGACTTCTAGTCTCCAAAACTGTGAGAAAATAAATTTCCATTTCTTAAGCCACCAAATCTGCGGTATTTGTTATGGCAGGTCTAGCAAATTAATGCACTAGGAAACCACTTCCTTAATTTGAAAGCTGGTAAATAAAGAATCAAGCAATTATTCCATCCTTCCTATTTGATCATTGACATAGGGTAATCAAATAGTTGATAAGGGGAAGCTCCTTTTTCTGTTTTTATAGAAGAATTGTAGCTAATCAAGCCAGAAGGAATAACAGAAAAACATCACCACTTGCAATACTTCATGAATTAATAGATCTAGACAATGAACATCAGCAGCTGAAAAACGTCACAAAAAGAGAGAAGACTGGACATTACATTCTTCCTGCTGGAAGGATAAAACACTACATTTGAAGTTTCACGGTGGGAAAAAATAACCCAAATGTGATCAAACCTCTAGATTTAACTACCAATGTACAGAAAATATAAGAACATGTTAGATGATGCCACAGGGCTACAATCAGTGAAATCCAGATGTAGGAAACCCTGTAAGACAATAGATCTGATTTCTTCAACAAAAAAGAAAAATCCCCCAAAATTAACAAACAACAATAAATACAGGGAAAACCAATCTCAATGTACTTTATTTACATACTAAATTCAAACAAACTGACACAAAGAGATAATTAGAGAAATGCAAACATAGATTGGATGTTTGATCATATTAAGGAGTTGTTATTCTTTTTAATTTTTTAACTTTTAGTTTTTAATTTTTAGGCATGATAAATAGTATTGTACTTTTTCTATAGAGCCTTTTATCTTTTAGAGATATATACTGTAATTTTACAAATGAAATAAATGATATGATGTCTGACATTGGCTTCAAAATAATCCAGGATGGAGAGAGAAACAGGAGTGGGTATGGATGAATTAAGATTAGCCATATAGTGATAATTAGTGAAGCTACTTAGATGATGCATATGTGGAGTTCCTAATGCTATTCTCTCTACTTTTATATTTCCATAATTTCCAATATGAAAAGTGAAAAAGATCTTGAGTGCTTGTTAAAAATACATAGTCTGGGCCTTCAACCCCCACCTCCCCGCCAAGATTCTTATTGCAGAGTTGGGCCTAGTTATTTGGATTTTAACCATCTCACCTGATCATTTTAACACAGGTGTGTGAAAAACACCAGGCTGGAGGTCATAGACTTGAGGGCAAGCAATGCCTATACCAAAAGCACACACAGGCTCCTTAGCCCCCAGCAGCAACCAGGTTAGTCTACAACAGCCAATGCTGATCCACTCTGTCTTCTCCAGAAAAAGGACAAGGGCCAGATCTACCAACAACCCACTTAAACCAGCCTAAAAGGATTAATCCAGTTTTCTTGCACAACAAACCACCCATGTCTAATGTCTTTTAGGGGGTCTCCTATCCCTTCAAGCTGTCTCCCCATCAGACTTCAAATATAAAAAGCAACCTGAGACCCTCTCCCAGCTTTCCAACCATCTCTGAAGGCAATAGAAAATGACAAAAACTCACAACAACCCTGACAGACAGGCAAATGCCAGAAAGCGGCAGACATATTACAATAAGATAGATGGAATTAGCTGAATTGAGAAAAATTAAAATTCAGGCTTTCTTATCTCTGCATCTCCAACAGGCACTCAATAAATGCACTGGGTTAATAAAGAGAAAACAAAAATAACAAACAAAACACTGTTCCCACAGAGGGTAAGGGCGCAGCAGGATGAATACCACAGGAAAAGAAAATGTGGTCATCATCCTAAAGACTCAGAAAAACACCATCTAAAACAATCTACCACAGGAGCCAGCAGAAAGTATTAGAAAACTCTTTAATATCCTCAAGAGAATCCAGAAAGCCTTTTATGAAAAAGGTGCAAAAAGCCATAATGAAAGAAGCAGCTAAAGTAAAAAAAATAATAGGATAAAATAAAAAGGTAAATGAAATAAAGACGGAAAATAAAATTGCAAGAGGAGAATTTAAATCTCCACTGAAAGCAGTGAAGGGCCAACAGACACAATAAAGGGCAGAAAAACAATTCAAATGGCAGACAATTTGAGATGCTTTCTCAAACTGTAGAATTAAAAACAGATTATCGGGGAATTCCAAGATGGCGCCGTGAGTAGTCCTCTTTGTCTCTCGCCCTTCGAGTCTACAATTATTTGGACACTTATCGCTTGACAAAGGATATCCAGACAGCATCTCAGGACGTCTGAGACACCCACGCGACTATACATCGGAAGGCGGACGGACTTTCCTCCGGGAGGATGTGGAAATAGGTGAAAACTCTCCGACCCCGACGGGCAGCCTAGTACCCGCAAGCGGCTTTCTTCCAACGGACGCCCCCAGAGGATCCACACACATCTAGGGCAGGAGCGAGAACACAACAGAGGAGCGACGGTGGAAACAGGTGACCAGAACCCTACTTAAACCCCCCGCAATTACTCCTAAACGCAGAGGGAAACTTTGGAGTTGCACACCTGAGCCCGCGGGGAGAGTCTCTCCCCGCCATTGGCGGGGAGACCCGGCCTGGTGCTCGGGGCGCCCGGAGGGTCCCAGAGAGAGACACGGAGGGCACGGAGGTCTCCCAGCTGCCGTTGCCCGCCCCGTGGGACTAGGGATTGCCGGAGATCTCGGAGAGGACCGGGGCGGGGGAACTTTCAAAGGCGGGTCCGGCGACCCGGTGGGGAAGCGCCGGAGCTCCGCCAGGCAGCAGACAAAACTCTCTGTCTGCCGGTAGCAGAGGGGCCACGCTGAGCACTCAGGGCTCCCGGCAGAGGCCCGGACAGAAGCCCAGAGGGCGGGGCGACCCCCAGCTGCCGTTGCCCGCCCCGGGGGACTAGGGATTGCCGGAGATCTCGGAGAGGACCGGGGCGGGGGAACTTTCAAAGGCGGGTCCGGCGACCCGGTGGGGAAGCGCCGGAGCTCCGCCAGGCAGCAGACAAAACTCTCTGTCTGCCGGTAGCAGAGGGGCCACGCTGAGCACTCAGGGCTCCCGGCAGAGGCCCGGACAGAAGCCCAGAGGGCGGGGCGACCCCCAGCTGCCGTTGCCCGCCCCGGGGTACTAGGGATTGCCGGAGATCTCGGAGAGGACCGGGGCGGGGGAACTTTCAAAGGCGGGTCCGGCGACCCGGTGGGGAAGCGCCAGAGCTCCGCCAGGCAGCAGACAAAACTCTCTGTCTGCCGGTAGCAGAGGGGCCACGCTGAGCACTCAGGGCTCCCGGCAGAGGCCCGGACAGAAGCCCAGAGGGCGGGGCGACCCCCAACTGCCGTTGCCCGCCCCGTGGGACTAGGGATTGCCGGAGATCTCGGAGAGGACCGGGGCGGGGGAACTTTCAAAGGCCGGATCGGCGACCCGGAGGGGAAGTGCCGGAGCTCCCCCAGGCAGCAGACAAAACTCTCTGTCTGCCGGTAGCAGAGGGGCCACGCTGAGCACTCAGGGCTCCCGGCAGAGGCCCGGACAGAAGCCCAGAGGGCGGGGCGACCCCCAGCTGCCGTTGCCCGCCCCGTGGGACTAGGGATTGCCGGAGATCTCGGAGAGGACCGGGGCGGGGGAACTTTCAAAGGCCAGATCGGCGACCCGGAGGGGAAGTGCCGGAGCTCCGCCAGGCAGCAGACAAAACTCTCTGTCTGCCGGTAGCAGAGGGGCCACGCTGAGCACTCAGGGCTCCCGGCAGAGGCCCGGAGAGAAGCCCAGAGGGCGGGGCGACCCCCAGCTGCCGTTGCCCGCCCCGTGGGACTAGGGATTGTCGGAGATCTTGGAGAGGACCGGGGCGGGGGAACTTTCAAAGGCGGGTCCGGCGACCCGGAGGGGAAGCGCCGGAGCTCCGCCAGGCAGCAGACAAAACTCTCTGTCTGCCGGTAGCAGAGGGGCCACGCCCAGCATTCAGGGCTCCCGGCAGAGGCTCGGACAGAAGCCCAGAGGGCGGGGCGTCCCCCAGCTGCCGTTGCCCGCCCCGTGGGACTAGGGATTGCCGGAGATCTCGGAGAGGACTGGGGCTGGAGAGAGTTCCAGAGACCCAGCTTAGTAGCCTAGGGGGAAACCCTACAGGCTCACAGAAGCCTTAGGGAAAGCCTCTGCACAGCACCAGTAGAAGGCACCCAGCCGCCAGCCACAAGGCTGGAAGACCCCAGGGCAAAAGCAGCATAGCTAGGTGTACTAACCACAGACTGTAGAAGATGCCAATAGCTCTCCTGCGACCCATAGAGGACAAGTGAGATTTGGTGGGTGCCGACAGCAACTGAGCGACAAATAAAAGTGATCCCACCCCTGGCCGCTGGAAAAGCCCATAACACCGTTGCAGACCCCAAGGAGAGAGCGCATCTAGGTGGGCAACAACAGTAGGCACCTGCAGCCTGAAGCCCCCCGTGACGGCCCCCACGGCAGAGGAGGGAATCCAAAGGGCCACTGTGGCTACGAAGAGGGGCCCAGGCCCAGTTAGCAACTACGGACAGGGTTCCTGGTTGGTGAAGTATAAACAGCTGCTCCCCCCACTGCAGCAGCTGAAACAAGTGAAAGGAGCAACTAAACTCTATCTCCATGCGGAGGCACAAATCAACATCATCAAGCAATATGAAAAAATACATTAAATCTCCAGAACAGAAAGAAAGTAACAAATACACAGAAAACAATCCCAAAGAAAATGAGATATATAACCTAAATGATGATGACTTCAAAACAGCCATCATTAAAATACTCACTGAGTTAAGAGAGAATTCTGACCGACAACTCAACGAGTTCAGGAGCTATGTCACAAAAGAGTTTGATACGATAAAGAAGAACCAAACAGAAATACTGGAAATGAAGAACACAATAGAGGAGATTAAGAAAAATCTAGATGCTCTGAACAGTAGGGCCGATAATATGGAGGAAAGAATTAGCAATTTGGAAGATGGCAATATAGAATTGTTGCAGGCAGAGGAGGAGAGAGAAGCAAGACTTAAAAGAAATGAAGAAACTCTCCGAGAATTATCAGACACAATTAGGAGATGCAACGTGAGGATTATAGGTATACCAGAGGGAGAAGAGAAGGAGAAAGGGGCAGAAAACCTATTCAAAGAAATAATGGCTGAGAACTTCCCAAATCTGGTGAGGGAGATGGATCTTCAGGTGACAGAAGCCAATAGATCTCCAAACTTTATCAATGCAAGAAGACCAACTCCACGGCATATAGTAGTGAAGCTAGCAAAAGTCAACGACAAGGAGAAAATATTAAGGATAGCCAGGCAAAAGAAACTAACCTACAAAGGAACCCCCATCAGGCTATCAGCAGATTTCTCAGCAGAAACTTTACAGGCTAGAAGAGAGTGGAATGATATATTCAAAAATCTGAAGGACAAAAACCTACAGCCGAGAATTCTCTACCCAGCGAAAATATCCTTCAAATACGATGGAGAAATAAAAACTTTCCCAGATAAACAAAAATTAAGGGAGTTCATTGCCACAAAACCTCCTCTTCAGGAAATCCTCAGGAAAACCCTCATTCCTGAAAAATCCAAAAAAGGAAAGGGGCTACAAAACCAAGAGCAGAGGAGATAAGTAGAAGGACAACAACAGAGAGTAGCAGCTCTACATCAGAACAGATTAAACCATGGGACGAGAAACAAAGGAAACTGAAGAAAACCGGAAAACAAGACACAAAATGGTAGTGGTAGGCCCCCACGTCTCAATAATCACTCTAAATGTAAACGGATTGAACTCCCCAATCAAAAGACACAGAGTGGCAGGATGGATCAAAGAACAAGATCCAACAATATGCTGCCTCCAGGAAACACACCTCAGCCCCAAAGACAAACACAGACTCAGAGTAAAGGGATGGAGAACAATACTCCAAGCTAATAATGAACAAAAGAAAGCAGGTGTCGCTATACTAATATCAGACAAGGTAGATTTCAAAGCAAAACAGATAAAGAAAGACAAAGAGGGACAGTATATAATGATAAAAGGGACTCTCCACCAAGAAGACATAACACTTATAAATATATACGCACCCAACACAGGAGCACCAAAATTTGTAAAGCAACTCTTAATAGAACTAAAAGAAGACATCAACAACAATACAATAATAGTAGGGGACCTCAACACACCATTAACACCAATGGACAGAACATCCAGACAGAAAATCAACAAGGAAATAATAGAATTAAATGAAAAATTAGACCAGATGGACTTAATAGATATATATAGAACACTTCATCCAAAAACAGCAGGTTACACATTCTTCTCAAGTGCACATGGAACATTCTCAAGGATTGACCATATTTTGGGAACCAAAGCAAACATCAATAAATACAAGAGAGTTGAAATAATATCAAGCATCTTTTCTGATCATAACGCTATTAAACTAGAAATCAACTACAAGAAAAAAGCAGAGAAAGGTGCAAAAATGTGGAGACTAAACAACACGCTTCTCAACAAACAATGGATCATTGAAGAAATTAAAGAAGAAATCAAATATTATCTGGAGACAAATGAAAATGAGAACACGACATACCAAATCATTTGGGATGCAGCAAAAGCAGTCCTAAGAGGGAAATTCATCGCAATACAGGCTCACCTCACTAAACAAGAAAAAGCTCACGTAAGCAACCTCAAACGACACCTAACAGAACTAGAAAAAGAAGAACAAACAAGGCCCAGAGTCAGTAGAAGGAGGGAAATAATAAAAACAAGAGCAGAAATAAACGATATTGAAACAAAAAAGACAATAGAAAGGATCAATGAAACAAAGAGTTGGTTCTTCGAAAGAATTAACAAAATTGACAAACCCCTAGCCAGACTCACCAAGAAAAGAAGAGAGAAATCGCAAATTAATAAAATCAGGAATGACAGAGGAGAAATCACAACAGATACCAATGAAATACAAGAGATCATAAGAGAATACTATGAAAAACTATATGCCAACAAATTGAACAACCTGGAAGAAACGGACAAATTCCTAGACTCCTACAATCTCCCCAAACTGAATCAGGAAGAAATGGAGAATCTGAATAGACCAATCACAAGTAAGGAAATAGAAACGGTAATCAAAAACCTCCCCAAAAACAAGAGTCCAGGACCAGACGGCTTCTCTGGAGAATTCTACCAAACATTCAAAGAAGACTTAATACCTATTCTCCTCAAACTGTTCCAGAAAATTGAGAAAGATGGAGAACTCCCTAACACGTTCTATGAAGCCAACATCACTCTGATCCCCAAACATGACAAGGACAACACAAAGAAGGAGAACTACAGGCCGATATCACTGATGAACATAGATGCAAAAATCCTCAACAAAATTTTGGCAAACCGATTACAGCAATACATCAAAAAGATTATACACCATGATCAAGTGGGATTTATACCAGGGACACAGGGATGGTTCAACATCCGCAAGTCAATCAACGTGATACACTATATTAACAAAATGAAAACCAAAAACCACATGATCATCTCAATAGATGCAGAGAAAGCATTCGACAAGATCCAACACCCATTTATGATAAAAACCCTCAGTAAAATGGGTATAGATGGAAAGTACCTCAACATAATAAAGGCCATATATGATAGACCCACAGCCAACATCATACTCAATGGACAAAAGCTGAAAGCCATCCCTCTGAGGACAGGAACAAGACAAGGGTGCCCACTTTCACCACTCCTATTCAACATAGTTCTGGAGGTGCTGGCCAGAGCAATTCGGCAGGAAAAAGAAATAAAAGGAATCCAAATAGGTAACGAAGAAGTAAAACTCTCGTTGTTTGCAGACGACATGATCTTATACATAGAAAACCCCAAAGAATCCACAGAAAAACTATTAGAAATAATCAACAACTACAGCAAAGTAGCAGGGTATAAAATTAACATGCATAAATCAGTAGCATTTCTATACACTAACAATAAACTAACAGAAAAAGAACTCAAGCACTCTATCCCATTCACAATCGCAACGAAAAGAATAAAATACCTTGGGATAAACTTAACCAAGGAAGTGAAGGATCTATACAATGAAAACTACAAGACTCTCTTGAAAGAAATAGGCGATGACATAAAGAGATGGAAAGACATCCCTTGCACATGGATTGGAAGAATAAACATAGTTAAAATGTCCATACTACCTAAAGCAATATACAGATTCAATGCTATCCCAATCAGAATCCCAAGAACATTCTTCACAGAAATTGAACAAACAATCCTAAAATTCATATGGGGCAACAAAAGACCGCGAATTGCTAAAGCAATCCTGAGCAAGAAAAACAAAGCCGGCGGAATCACAATCCCCGATTTCAAAACATACTACAAAGCTACAGTGATCAAAACAGCATGGTACTGGTACAAAAACAGGTCCACAGATCAATGGAACAGAATTGAAAGCCCAGAGATAAAACCACACATCTATGGACAGCTAATCTTCGACAAAGGAGCAGAGGGCCTACAATGGAGAAAAGAAAGTCTCTTCAACAAATGGTGCTGGGAAAACTGGACAGCCACATGCAAAAGATTGAAAATTGACCATTCTTTTTCACCACACACCAAAATAAACTCAAAATGGATCAAAGACCTAAAGATTAGGCCTGAGACAATAAGTCTTTTGGAAGAGAATATAGGCAGTACACTCTTTGACATCAGTTTCAAAAGAATCTTTTTGGACACTGTAACTCCTCAGTTGAGGGAAACAATAGAAAGAATAAACAAATGGGACTTCATCAGACTAAAGAGCTTCTTCAAGGCAAGGGAAAACAGGATTGAAACAAAAAAACAGCTCACTAATTGGGAAAAAATATTTACAAGCCACTTATCCGACAAAGGGTTAATCTCCATAATATACAAAGAACTCACACGGCTTAACAACAAAAAAACAAACAACCCGATCAAAAAATGGGCAGAGGACATGAACAGACATTTCTCAAAAGAAGATATGAATATGGCCAATAGACACATGAAAAGATGTTCATCATCGCTAATCATCAGGGAAATGCAAATCAAAACTACACTAAGATATCACCTTACCCCCGTTAGATTGGCAAAAACATCCAAAACCAAGAACGACAAATGTTGGAGAGGTTGTGGAGAAAGAGGAACCCTCATACACTGTTGGTGGGAATGCAAACTGGTACAGCCACTATGGAAAACAGTATGGAGATTTCTCAAAAAGTTAAAAATAGAAATACCCTATGACCCAGCCATCCCATTACTGGGTATCTATCCTAAGAACCTGATATCAGATATCTCAAGAGTCCGTTGCACCCCTATGTTCATTGCAGCATTATTTACAATAGCCAAGACGTGGAACCAGCCTCCATGCCCAGAAACTAATGATTGGATAAAGAAGATGTGGTATATATACACAATGGAATACTACTCAGCCATAAAAAAAGACGAAATTGGCCCATTCAGAACAATGTGGATGGACCTCGAGGGTATTATGTTAAGCGAAATAAGTCAGTCAGAGAAAGACGAACTCTATATGACTCCACTCATAGGTGGAAATTAGTATATTGAGAAGGAGATCTGATTGGTGGTTACCAGGGAAAAGGGGGGGTGGGGGGAGGGTACGGAGGGGGAAGTGGTGTACCCACAACATGACTAACAAAAATGTACAACTGAAATCTCACAAGGTTGTAATCTATCATAACATTAATAAAAAAAAAAAAAAAAAAAAAAAAACAGATTATCTTCCAAGAGAGAAGACACCAAAGAAAAGACCAAAAAGTAAACCTCTCAATCCCCATACAAGGCAAAAAATACATTAAAAATAAAAAATCAGAAGGCAGAAGTATGTCCAAACTTATCTGTTATGACAATCCTTATAAATGAATCTAACTCTCCTCTATTAAAGTTTCTCAGATTAAGGGGAAAAAAATAAGATACCACTTCTCAAAATAATCAGATTGGGGCCAGTCCCATGGCATAGTGGTTAAGTTTAGCATGTTCTACTTCGGTGGCCCAGGTTCGCGGGTTCAGATCCTAGGTGTGGACCTATACCACTCATCAGCCATGCTGTGGAGATGACCCACATACAAAGTGGAGGAAGACTGGCACAGATGTTAGCTCAGGGCTAACTTTCCTCAAGCAAAAAAAGAAGATTGGCAACAGATGTTAGCTCAGGGCTAATCTTCCTCAGCAAAAGAAGAATAAAATAAAATGAAATAAAATAACCAGATAGTATATATCAAGCAGATAAAAATAAAAGAGAGAAGGAGTGGCAATATTAATACAAGACAAAGGAGATTTTAAGGATAAATCATTAAGTGGAACAATGATTAAGACGTAACAGTCATGAATTTCTATGTGTCAAATAACATAGCATTGAAAGAATAAAAGGAATTGAAAGAATAAGAGGAAAAGTTATTAGAAGTGCACAGAAAACTGTTCCTACAAAATCTAACTGCACTAGAAGAGCACACATCTCTCAGTCTGATGTACTCTGTAGGAAAACATTACAAAGCACAGAGGATTGGAATTATGTAATTGTAAAGTTAATGGATTTGTACCAGACTTTGTAACTCACATATAAAAAATATATCTTCCTTTTAAGTGTCAATGAAACATTCATAAAAATTGGTAATATATCAAGACACAAAGAAAACCTCAGAAAATTCCTAACAAATATAAAAGGCACATAGCTGTAGTCTCAAAATTTCCAAAGCAAAAAAAAATTGGTAAGCAATTTTAAACAATAAAAAATATTTTGTTGTTAGTGCCATCAAGTTCATTCTGACTCCTAGCACCCTATGGACAGCAGAGTGGAACCCTGCCCGGTATTTTTGCACCATTCTCTCACCTTCCAGCACTCTATCAGACAATGCTCCACTGCTATTCATAGGGTTTTCATGGACAATTTTTTCAGAAGTGGGTGGCCAGGTCCTTCTTCCTAGTCTGTCTAGACTGGTAGCTCCGCTGAAATCTGTTCACCATGGGGGATCCTGCTGGTATTTGAAAAACCTAAGGCATAGCTTTCAGCATCACAGTGACATGCAACTGACAAAGTATGACATCCGACAGACAGGTGGTGTGGTTCCCTGACCAGGAAATGAACCTGGGCCATGGCGGTGAGAGCACTGAATCTTAACCACTAGACCACCAAGGCTGGAAAAAATACTAGAAATTTAAAAATACTGTCCTAAGTAATTCATGGTACAAAAAGAAAAACAAATCTGCAATTACCGGTTATTTTAAAAATAACAAGACTACTACTTATCAACACTTAGGAAATACAATCAGATATACTCCAAAGAAAAATGTATGGCCTTAAAGCCTTTCATTATTAAACAAACAAAGAAAAATCTTCCTGTCCACTTGCTAATAGTTTCTTTAAAAAAAAAAGGGGGGGGGGTGTGGAAAAGGGTGGAAATTTTTCACTCACACTAAGAAATTAAAGGAATTAAAGCACAAGTCCATAGTTTAACATAACATACTTCAGAATGAACCAGTTTTAGGCCACCTGCACCCAGCTGATGGATTGATAAAATTAACTAATACCAGATGCTTCCATGTTTTTATAGGGCATGGAGGTAGAGAGGGCAGGAAGGCAGAGTCACAAGTTTAGAAGGGTTCAAAAAGTAGAGATTGAGGACACAGAAGAAAGTTTAATATGTATCCATTTTTCTTAGTATTAGTACTTTAATTCTAACTGAGTGGGCATAAATTGAAGCTATACAGACAGGCAGTGCAAACAAGAAGTTCTATTTTACATCAGTTACGTAGTGAAAATGAATTTATCTAATTTCCTATAAAGGCTGTGGTTGCTAGTAGTTCTTATAACCAAGAGTAAAGGAAAATATCCTAGGTTTTTGAACTTCTGCAGTAGCAGTTTTCATAAGGGAAATAAACCGTGTATTCTGAGATTATAAAATGAATGGTTTCCATGTCCACTGTGTATTAGGCTAAGATTTCATTAGATTAGATTTAGGAACAGCTACCATTCCTCAAGCACCTGAGTGTGTCAGGAACTGAGTAACAGTGCCTCTCATCCTAAGGACCAGAATGGGTAGGCTGGCATCACCAATTTAGCTAGGAGCAAACTGAGTTGCATAATGGATCAAAGGCCATATAACTAGCAAGGGTGCAAGTTGGAATTTCAACCCCATATCTCAATACATTACAATTATTAAGTAGAACTATGTGGCTTAGTATCAGGTTATAGACAAATTGTAGGCTCCCAGCTAACACTAATTAGTCATGTAAGCTCAGACACTCTCACTCATTCAATAAATATTTATTAAGCATTCTTCTGTGTGTAAGCTTCTGTGCTTAGATACTGGAGGCTCAGAGTTCTTCAATTTCAATAAATGTGAACAAAAAAACTATCTACCTCAAAAAGCTCTGGGGATTAAACGAGTAAATGCTTGCAAATGCAATTTTTAAAAGGATAAAGTTATTTTCTTGAATCCCATTCTTCCCTACTGAGGTATCTTCAGGTCTTACATAGAAAAATTTAGAACTCCATGTCCAAACTCACCCATTTCATTTTTTTAAAACTACGCCTGCAGAGTATTTCACATTTTTCAGGATAAAGAAAATTCTTCTGTTTCAAGGGTATGACCAACATATTTTTTTATTTCTTTTTTCATCTTAAATATCATTTAGAAAGTCACAGAAAAATATAATAAATGGAAGTAGAACTAAAAGCTACCTAGTTTTTAAAGGCTTGATGACATATGCAAAATACAGTTAAAGACCTGTAGCCAGAGAGGAGGGCAGGAGCTGGAGGCCAGGTCTCCAACCACTGCAGGCAACAGAACACTGCAGGCAGGCAGGCTTCCCAGTGCCTCCCGGTAAAGTAGAGAAGATTCTCTCCACTCAGCTACAGCAGACCAGAGCACCTGATTCACAACCATAGTCACCTAGGAGCTACCAACGTGAAAGGCAACACAGCACAATCATTTCAAAGACCTCCCTCAGGATTCTCACAGTTGGCCAGATGTGGGAACCTAAAAAATCATCACGTTTTTGCTTCTTGAAAAAGATATTCTAGTTATTAACATAAGTCAACTTAAACAGCATTAACTCAAAAAGAAAACAGCACATCTTAAGCCGTTGAAGAATAGCAAGTTTAAGGTGACTAAAACACTATTAACCTTTAAAAAGGCTCAGCAAATTTAAGCAGTTTAAGAATAACAAAAACATGGTTCCTGGGCTTGGCAGAACTAAATCAAAGTACTGTTGAACTCAAAGAGGAAATTCTTTGCCAAGGAGACATGCCACCTTGGCCTTGAGGAAGATAAGTTTCCATGTAAAGAATGTTAAGCAAAAGAGCTATCAGACCCACTACTCTGCAGACATTCCTGAGGGAATTAACGTGGACAGAAAAAAAGAGAGCAGCGTTACCACACTTCAGCTCTACGAAGAACCAGAGAAGGGCCACATCATTTCACTCAATGAATTGCCCCACTCAAACCTGACTTTCCTATCACACACACCCTGTAATTATCCAAGCCTGGAGGAACAGAGCTCCTGAGAAATGAACCTGCTTTTGTTTTAACACAGAGTCAGGCACACTGCCCCTCCCAAATTGCCATAAATAAAATATCCAGTAACAGTCTCTATTAACGATAAAAGCAATCACTATTTCATATCTAACACTTATACAGCCCTTAAAACATATTCCAAGCTCTTTCTACTTAACTCACAAGTCCACATACACAAACCCTCTAACTGTTTGATAATAAGGTACTATTATCTCCAACTGATAAGGTAGTACTATTTTTCCCCCCTTTTACAGATGAGGAAACAGAGGCAGTGTTCCCATCAAGCTGCCTACATACATAACTCATACTAAAGTGCCTTGGAGCAAAGATGTTCAATTTGTCCTTAAGCAGCTGAAGGCAACAGATGTGACTCCAGGCAAAATGTAACATTAGCAACCTTTGACTCTGGTGTCACAGGCCTCCCCATCTACCACCAGGGCTGACTGGCTCTCCACATCAGCTTCCCAAGATAAAATTCTACTTCTGCCAACTAACAAATAGTACCAAAACAGAATAGACTCTGATTCACTATATTTGTTGATGATTGCATATTAGCAGTTTTCCTAAACACGTTATCCAAATTTCTTGTTTTAAAATTTTACCTCACTGTTGAAAGAATTTTAAACACTAGAATTTTAAATAAGGCAATGCAACAACGGTTAAAAACCACGGATTTTGAAGTCAGAGGTTTGGGCTTTTACTAGCTGTATGACTTCAGCTAAGTCATTTCACTTTTCTGCACTTCATCTGTGAAGTGGGTACAGGTCTTCATGAAGTAGAGCAAAAATTAAAGCATGAAGTTCCCAACACAGCGTCTAGTAAAACAACTTAGTTTAGAGGAAATCGGGGGTGGGGGTGTTTAGGGAATAGACCAGAGAGGAAGCAGGGGAATGTTCACAGAAACCATACAATGGCTTACTTTAGGGCCAGGTGGAGAGACAACCATGAGCTGCCTGGTTTAAGGCGAGGAGAGGGGACACTGAAAGCACCAGTGGAAGCAGGAGAGGCGGGAGAGAACAATTCTAAGGAGAGATCCTTCTCTCATCCCCTGTCCTCAGAAACCTCCCCCAGGGGTACAGTGGGAGTTGGCCTAGAAGCAATTGCTGAAGGCCCTTCCCCTGGACTGGCATCTCCTAGCACTAGGGCCACATGTAGCTCTGTACATGGGCTACAGTGCAGGGCTCAAAAGTGAAGGATGGTCAGGTGAAAGGCCAGGCACAGAGAGGACATCCTGAACAGGTATGGCCATCAAGGCAAGGAGAGGAGTAGTAAACAACCTAAGCAGGTATGAGAGTCAAAGGAAGAGATTTTATTTTAGAAGATGGACAATCTCAGAAAGTTTGTAGGCAGGTGGAGAAAAGAACAACAGGAAAGGGTACAAAATAAATGGAGATGGACCCAGAGAGAACACTGTTTGGTAAAAAGAACACAGCTGGAATGGCCAGCCTTGGTGAGGAAGAGGCATGTTTTCCTTTTCAGAGATCGAAGAAAAGACAGACCATCAAACCACCGTGAGATCTTAAAGAGATAAGGTATGAGTCTCCTAAGAACAGGCTTGATCTCAATAAAGGAGAAAAAAGATATTTTGCTAAAAGTGATGGGTCTGTGGTAAAACCTGAAGAGATCAAGAAAATGGAATAGGTTTGAAGCAGTGGCTATGAAGACTAAAACAAGTGGACAATGCTATGGATAAAAGTATAGGAGGCACGGTACATCAGATTTAATCAAATTTTCCTATAGTTCCCCTTTTCAAAGTCTGTACATCCATATGCCCTGACTTCTCCCATTAACAATGATGTCCTGATGCCAAAGCATATCCTTGGAAAAACATTCTTTGTTAAAAGATAATCTATACCATGAGTAGGTATTATCAGAAGAGAAAAATTTGAAATCTCTCAACATTCTTTCATTGAATAACTACTTTGCACAAGAGACAATTTTACTCTGTATGTGGAATAACAGTGAATAAAAGTGCTACCCGCCTTGAAGAACACTACCATCTAGTCCAAAAGATAAGAAATAAATGCAAACCACCCTAGTATACATAGAAAAGCATCATAAAGATGGTAAAACACAGCACAAATATTATGGAACAATTCCAACTTAAAGCCAAGATAATTCCTTTGTAGATAGAGACAGTTGGTCATCATAACAGGAAATGTAAAAGTATCTTTATCAGGGCCGGCCCCACGGCCGAGTGGTTAAGTTCGGGCGTTCTGCTTTGGCGGCCCGGAGTTTCACCGGTTCGGATCCTGGGCGCAGACATGGCACTGCTCGTCAGGCTGTGCTGAGGTGGCGTCCCGCATGCCACAGCTAGAAGGATCCACAACTAAAAATACACAACTATGTACTGGAGTCTTTGGGGAGAAAAAGGAAAACTAAAATCTTTAAAAAAAAAAAAAAAAAGTTCTTTATCACTTGATTTCAAGAAGTTGCAGTATCAAGGTCCATAGAGAATACAAAAGGGTTATGTACCCAAAAAAAAAAAAAAAATCATTCTAAGGTTCTCTATTTTGAAATTTTGATTAACTGCCAAAGTAAGACTTAATTAAATTCTCACTTAAAATAGAAACAAAATTTAAGATAATGCGTTCATCTGATCAAACTCAAAGATGAAAAAGATACAACAATGGCACAACTTCTTGACAAAGGCCAATAATGAAGTACAAGTTAACTGCAGATGGATTAAGCAATTCTTCTCAGTCTGTGGTCCAAATGACAGCAACAGGAGCACCTCAGGACTGCTCAGAGGTGCAGGATTGAATCAATGGAAGCCAGAGAATGGGCAAAACTGGCTACCAGTGTAGGCAGAGATGCCAGAGGTTGGGCAAAGTCAAGACCCATATTTCAAAATATCAAAGGACCTCTCTCAGGGAAATAAAAGAAGAGTAATGTCAGGATATCACCTTACAGAACCCAAACCAAATAAAAAACATCTGGATCTTTCTGGAAAGACTCTAATGCTGCAGATAAAGGTATACACCAGAACAAATCTGTCTTCTCAGTTGTCCTCCTGACCCAGGGGCTAGGTCCAGTATGGTAATCCCAAATTTGATTATATATCTTGATCTTTTCATCATTAGAATTTACTAAGGAAAAAAAAGGTGTTAGCAAACACAAAAATGGTTCGGAAAATAAAGTTCAGGACCTAAAAGTTAATATGAAAGTTGAATTTTTCCCTCTTTTTCTCATTGCCTTAAGGACAACTATGTGTGTTAAAGATATATGACTGCCCACAATATCCATACTTTACTATTTGAGCAACTTGTTCCTTTTGTAGAATGAGTAGAGATATAAACACATGGCCAATTAAATAAATACAGAGCAGGATGTCACTTTAGAATAAATAATAGCCAATGTGGACAGATCATCCCATTATTTCCAAAGAATTTTTCTGAGAGTTTCCAAAGTATTTGATAAACAAAAAGATGGTTTTTCGTCAATGTTTTTAAACTATGAGAAGCTGTTGGAGACTTAAAAAAAGCCTACTTCTATTTCCTCTCCAAGTCATTTGTAACAATATTACATAAGACAGACCCATGAAACTCCACTTTTTTGTTTTCTTAAGATTTTACTTTTTCCTTTTTCTCCCCAAAGCCCCCCAGTACATAGTTGTATATTCTTCGCTGTGGGTCCTTCTAGTTGTGGCATGTGGGATGCTGCCTCAGCGTGGTTTATCCACAGTGCCATATCCGCGCCCAGGATTCGAACCAACGAAACACTGGGCCGCCTGCAGCGGAGCGAGCGAACTTAACCACTTGGCCACGGGGCCAGCCCCAAACTCCACTTTTAAAAGGATTCATTAAAACGGTACATAGGAACAAGGAAGATAACACTTCTCAATTCTTAATTCCCACCCACTCCTCTCTTCAAAAAGTGTCTTTCCATTCAATAAATGGCATTTCTATTGATCCAAATCGTCAAATTCCTCCCCTCCTTACAGTCTCCAAACCTAATCCATCAATAAATCCTATCAGTTCAACTTCAAAATATCATACAGATTAGTCTACTTCTCTCCATATTCCCTGTCAATATTGCTGTCCAATTCACCATCAACTCTTACCTGAACTATTATACCAGTCTCCTAATTGATACATTGTCCTCCACTCTTGACCCCTATAATCCATGTTGTAAAAGTGATCTTCTTAAACTATGAATGAGATCACACCACATCCTTGCCAAAAATCATTCATCAATTGGCACTTAGAGTAAAACCCAGCCTTGTTATCAAGGTCAAGAAGTCCTGAGAGGATCTGGCCCTCCCCATCTCCTAACCAGCTCTCTCATCACTCTCTTATTCATTATGCTCCTGGCCTCTTTCTGTTACTAGAACATACTAACTAGACCTGTTGCTGCCTTGAGGCCTTTGAACTTCTGTTTCTTCTGTCTAGAAAGATCCCGGATATCTTAAGGTTTCAACACAAATTTCATCTTCAGAGAGGCCTTCCCTGCCCTAAACTTACAGCCTATCACCATCCTGTTCCTGCGTAGCACAGTACTTCTCAAACTATCTGCAATGAAAGGAGCCTTTTCTAAAAAAATGCTTGGTCTGTCATGGAACTATTCTTTGGTAAGATATAGTAGAAATGATCTTCTTCAAAAAATGGAATATATAAAAAAGACACACATGGAGCTGGTCCAGTGGCATAGTGGTTAAGTTCGTGCACTCCACTTTGGCGGCCTGGGATTCACAGATTTGGATCCCAGGTGCAGACCTACATACTGCTCATCAAGCCATGCTGTGGCAGCATCCCACACAAAATAGAGGAAAAAGGGCACGGATGTTAAAGACAATCTTCCTCAAGCAAAAAGAGGAGGACTGGCAACAAAAGATATACAAAACATAAGCTCAAAATTTTAATTAGTATCAATGGTCAAAAATTTTCTCTATCACATTACTATGAGTCTCATTTTCTGTGCTTATCCCACTGCAAACTGGCACAACTGTCAGCTGATTAGACTTTGACACTGCTCTAGCATGCCACCACACTTTCCCTTTCACGGCATTTAGCACGGTCTAGAATCGTTATTTATGTGGGTCTATGCCAGACACCATTCTGCGCACTAGAGTTGCAGTGATGAATGGAAGAGACAAGATCCCTCCTCTCACAGACCTCACATTCTACGGGGAGGCCCAGGGAGGGCGGGTTATTGGTCAAGACCACAAGGCAAAAACAGGATTTGAACTCAGGTCTGACTTCATGGCTTTTCCTGGGTTCTGAAAAATGCTGAACACTTAGCTAAGCAGTGAAGTGTGCAAGTTCATATGTATCATCATCTGTTCCTGAAAATACTGCACTCCTGTAATTGTATATTCTTCATAACATACAACGGTCAAATATTTCGATCAAAATAATTACTTCTACATATATATCCATTCAAATGTCAACTTTGAGGATCCAACAATGTGGAAGAATTAAACTATATCTTCAACCAGTGTCTGGAGCCAACAATAATGATACCCTAACAGTCATTTACTCATTTCCACAACTAGCTGCTAAGATTTCTACTAAGTCTCTCTTGCTAGCATTATTCCACCCTAAATGCAAGTTCTCTCACTCACTTCCCAGATCAGTAGTAAGGACAATTAGAATTTCTCCCAAGATATAATCAATGGCTCAGCAGTAAATTCCAGCTGCCACCCTAGGGCCATTTTTTGAGAACTAGGGTCAGGATGATGTTATACCTATTAAACACAATTAAACTCAATTTCCTTATGCCTCATTGGCTTGTGATTAAAAATAAAGTCCCATTCAAAACACATTGGCCAACTTCTATATAACTAGCAGATCTGGGACTGCAACCTGAACTGCCTAGGAGTATCTCACATATGCTTACATTCTTGCCACTCTTGTTCAACTAACTCACCACTGCCTCCCAAACTCTCCATATTGTTATTATTCCCATTTTACAGATGAGAAAACTGAGAGCTAGATTTAGTAAATACCTATCCAAAGATGAATCAATTAACACATATTTACTAAAACTTCATTCTATTAAATACAGTGTTATATCCTTACAAATGATTCTCAAACTTGGCTAGGCTTCAAATCACCAAAGCTGTCATTATTGATGCCAGGTGGTTCTAAAGCAGCCAAACCAGCACTGGGAAACAATGAAATTCACCATGTAAAAACCAAGTGTGCACATGGACAAAAAGATGAACAGAATGTAGGAAAATGAAAGCTTGCTCATTTTTAAAATTTATGGGGACTGCTGTAATGTTTTAATGTACAATGTTATTAGAATATTATTTGTGTAGCAATTCAAAAATCACTTGTTTATGTTACTGCAATGTAGGACTGGGCCTATTCCTTAAAAATAACAAAAGTGCCAATAAATGGAACCTGGCATAAGCCTACCTATTCAGTTTAGCTAATTCCAAAATAAGGCCAAGGGCACTGTCCAAAGATTTCTATTAAAGCATTTGAGCATCTGAAATAACTGCGATGGAGTAGATCTGTAACAAGCCCCTACAGTTACTTCTATAGAAACAATGTATTAGCTAGCCTTCCTATAATAAATTAAACATGCTAGAAAAACTTCAGCTCTATATTTGGTGTCCCCTTCAGCTGCCTTCAAGCATTTACTCTAATACACACTGACGACCATTTAGTTTTGTTTACTAATTTAAAGGGGAAAAAATCCATTCTATCAAGCAAGGACTAAAAACCACACAACCTCCTACACTGATTCACTTATGAAGATCCAACCAATCAAGGTATAGGACTAAAATTACTGAAATCACTATGTCCTAATACTCTCTAGCTGTTGGTGTTCTAAACCAAATGGGCACCTAAAAGAAGTCTTCACTTGAATATTTGCCAGATTTCACAAATAAGTATATATATGTATATATAATGTTATGCATGTGATAAATTTGATACTTTCAACTAAAAGTGAAGTCTACTCTTAAACATTAGTGATATTCTATGTTTAAGAACAATACTTGTTTTAAAAGTTTTGCCAGATCATTAAAATACTCTAAATGATTCCTGCTAAGTAATAATACTTTATATCTTACTATATATCATGTCTGCTTTATTGATTTTGCAAAGGCATCATTTAAGACCTGAGATATTCTTCATTCACAAGTCAAATTCACAAAAGAAACGGATGAACAGTTGGTTTCAGCTGGTCCTTTCCACACTGGGGAAGGAGAGAAGGTGCCTCCATCTGGTCAGTTGGTAAAGCATTCCAGATTTAGGCCAAGGATGGACCTTTACATGTCTTCAGATTCTGCTTCAGCTCCACCCTATTGGTCTAGGACGAAGTCACAGTGACTAGCAAGACCTATAACATGCTTGAGAAACAAGCCCCATTCTTATATTCATCACCCAACAAGCATTCATAATTCTCTGGATTTGATTTACTTGTGGCCCCATCAGTCATAGTCATAAGCTTGACTCTCATCCAGGGAGACGTAAGCTACTCCTTGGAGAGATATCAAGCTCAGAAAAAATACAAAATGGAAGAAGCACAAAAATGCCTCGCAGTGTTCCATGTAGAAAACACCTACATCGTGAGAGATACAGTGCTAAGTGTTTGCTATCCATCATTTCATTTAATCCATCCACAGCCTATGAGGGCAGTACTATCACTATTCCCATTTTCCAGAAGAGAACACTGAAGTTTAAAATAAAGTTAAGAAGGCTTTGCCTAAGATGACATGTCAAGCAAGGAAAACAGTAAAGACTTAAATCCTGGGCTGTATCTTTTATCTGCCTTTCTTTCATTATAATAGATAACATAAAATGGGATCCACATTAGGAGGGAATGAGTAAGGGTTTTCAAGCTGAAACTGCTTTATTCAAAGGGATTGTTATTTAAAAATGTTTTCAATACAATTACTAAGAGCAGAAAACTACAAATTTAAACCAGCACTCTCATTTCAGAACCACTGAATTCAATTTTTTCCTCTAAAACACTAGAAAACAATACTCACAAGTAATTTGCCCAGGAAACCAGAGAAGTCAAGTCTCCAGGCTCCTTGCAGAGTTTCAGTTTAGTAGCAACACAACCAGCACCCTAATCCAGGTCCATTCATGACTGACAAATTAACTACCTATATACTCGGGGGGGGGGGGGGGTGGAGGGGGTCTCTCTTCAGGCTGACGGCATGCCACATTCTTAGAGGCAATACGTCATTTCCACAGAGAAGGGAGGATTTAAAGTGAGGGAGTAATGAGGGTGCACAAGGGCTCCTGACTGCATACAAGTGGAGTATGGATTTGATGATTTTACCCAAATGCCCAGAATTCTCTCCTCAGACATCAAGTCCAACTTAGCTATGGTCATCAACGGTCAGAGTAATTTTAGCTTTTCCATATCTAATACTTTACTTCCAAAACCAAAGGTAATTTAAAGCTGCCTATAAAAACACTATCAAGAATCTTCTTTTAGTCTCTCCAGCTGCCCCATTGAAACATCTGTAACTACTCTATAACGGTCACACAATCAACCACCCCCTTGAGTTCCAAAAAAAAAAAACGCTGCATTTTTGATATCAATTGGGTTCATTACTGAGGTAGGAAGAGCTTTCAATTTTTATTTTTTGCAGCAATGGAATATTTTCCAGGTAACTTCAATTCTAAAGAATTTAACAAATAGGTATTGCCTCATCCACAATGGTTGGGGTTCTTTACTAAAGTGCTGCAGGGGAATCAAGATGAGCAAGTCTCAGTTCTCAAGGAGCTTAAAATTGAATAACAAGGACAAGTCAGTCACTAAATAGCTGTAACATGCCACGTAGGATTCAGAGGGCACATCTGGTAAAGGAGGGACCAGGAAACCTTCCTCAAATAACTGACAATTGAGCTGGGTCATGAGGAACAGTGGGAGAGCAACAGGGTGAGGACCCAAGCAGGAGGATGCCATTCCCAGAAGCAACAATGTAGATACATGAGAAAGGTGTGGCAGGGTAAAAGAATAGTCAATCATCCATTGTGGCCAAACTTGCCATACACAGAAGAGATAAAACTGTGACGATACCACGGAAGGACTAAAAAGCTAGGCTAACGTGTCTAAATTAACTCACAACATCAGCACCATGTTCTAAGAAAACAGCTCTCATATTTATACGAACTGGTGGAGAAGACTGAATCCAGTAAAATCAATGAGACTGCAAAATCCCAAATGAGGGTGAATGAAAACACAGACAGGAACAATGGTGCTGAGAAGGGACACGGACAGATCAGAAAAATGAGAGAGACAGAACATATGGTGGTAAACTAGTCTGCGAGGAAAAAGGGGAGCAGAAAATTGTTCAAACGGAACTGATGTTTTGAGCCTGGGTAACAAGGAGACAAATCAAGCTAACAGCAGAACTAGGAGTTAGGGTGAAGGGGGAATTTCAAGAGTGTAGATGTTTCTTTTTAGCTGTATTGATTTCGAGATTTCGGGAGAACATCCAGGTAGAGATATCAAATGTACAACTAGAAATGCAGGCTAATCTTATCTTTGGAGGGTTAATTTTCCAATCCATAATGATGATTCCCAAATCTATATGATTGCCAGGTCAAATGGGGAAGCTATTCAAAGCAAAGACCTCAGGTCCCATCCTAAGAAATCCTAACCAAGTAGATCTGGATGGGGCCCAGAAATCCATATTATTTTGAAGCCACAAATGGGAACTGCTGCTCTAGGGCACTCTGCTCACTTTGCAGTCCATAATCTACTGCCTTTATAGTTCTGAATATACTTCCAGAACATATTCACTTTGATGGCATTTGCAGAGAGTGAAAATAGTACACCTCTCTGGAGGATTGGAAACATACTTTCACATCTGAAAATAATTCTCTCTTAGTCTGTATTCCACTGGTTATGGGGAATGGCTTTGATATTCCACTACAGAACTTATGCCTTAGGTCTACAAGTACCAACCACTACAACACAAAGATCAATTCTGCTCAAACTTTCTGTGACCAAGATAACTGACGACTCCAGGACTACGAGGTTGATGATAACATATAGCAGGCAGTTCTCTTTTTAAATGGTGGTGCTCAGTGAGATTATGCGGTAACTTGCATAATTGAATGGAAACCTTTTATAGACTTCAATAACTTTAATATGTATTTCATTAGACTTCATTCTCACTCCAAATCTTCCCACTGCTCCTATCTCCTTTTCTCCTCAGGTTCAAGACAGAGGTGAGGTCATTAAGCTCAGGAAGGCAACGCAGCCAACTGAAAATATTCAACCTGCAAGTTTTATTAAAAGCACAAAATGCTCTTTATGTTTTATTTCTGAAAAAAAATAACCAGGGCAAGGGAAAAAGAGCAGGTGTGGAATGAAAATCTGGTATTACAAGCATGAGAATTTTATTTTTTAAATGTTTGTAATAAAAGAGCAAATATAGTTTAGTGTTAGAGTAACCCTAACCCCATTTATTGCCTGTTCTCTCTTTTGTTAAAAAAAATAGTACAAGAATCTTTTACACACTATCTATAAGACACTGTGCTGTCTTTATACAACATTTCTCATTTAATTCTTAGTCTTCTTACTATGTAGGTAATCTCACTATCCTCATTTAGACAGATGAGACAGCCAACGCTTGGACAATTTAAGTTTTCATTCAAGGTCTCACCTCCTGGAAGGGACAGAGGTGGAATTTCCATACAGTGCTTCCTAATGGTAGTGTCCTCTTGGCCATGATCTAAGGGCCTGTCACAGTATGAGAGAGAATGTAAACGTAGGAGGAAAACAGCTTATCTTTGAAAGGATCCATACATGATTTTTTTCTGGATCCCACCTGTGACTAAGTTACCTCACTTTCCCTTATACAGCATACATATGTGTTTTCTCCCACACAAGATTAAGCTCTCTCAGGAAGGAAACAAGCTTCATTCATCCTCAATTCTCCAGCACCTATCACTGCCTACCACAAAGGTTCTTAACAGTGTTGTTGAATGAACATAGCCAAGTAATTTGTTAAGGCTTTACCACTGGCTCTCATAGTCCATGTTCCTATAGCCCTAAAGGGGGTTTTGGAAATTTATGGAGGCACTCTGGTTGACACAATCATCGTGGGATGCTACTGGCACTAAGTAGGTGGAGATCAGGAATGCTAGAGGTACTGCAACACCCAGGACAGTCCGCAGAGCCAAAGATTGTCCCGCTTCCCTTACAATTTTCCGAAGTCCTGCCGGATATTCCTGTGTGTTTAGAAAAAACAAAACCAAAAAAAACAAAAAACAGTTTCTAGTTATCTGAGCATAAAACCTAACTAGGTTTATACATAGGCACAAAATATATGTCACAAAGTAGTGTTAAGGAAAACTACTATTTTATTCCCAATGTAATCACATTGGACCATTTCAAAAAATGATGACACCAACAGCATGACCACTAGTTTGCTGAATTGCCACTGCCACTATACCATTTGCATCTGTAGTCATCACAACTGGGATTCTACATTAAGTGCATGCATCTGAGTGCTGCATCAAATGTTCTAGTGCGGCAGCGTCTACACATTTATATATAGAAACACAAAGTCTCTATTTCTTTTTTTGGTTGCAGTAAAAACATTATATGGATTTTTTTAATAAACAATGTGTGCAGTTAAGATACATTATCCATGAATTTCACTTTAAGATTGTAAAAGCATCAAATACACATGAAACAGCCATATGGACCCCTGAAATAGTGGAAGCTTAGTGAAAGCGCTTTTTTAAAAAAGCACATAAATATTACCTGCCCTTCTCAATTCAGCATGAGGCAAGTCAAGCTAGGTAGTTCCCAAGCCTCAGGAAATCCTGACTTAATCTCAGCTTTGTCAGCAGTTTGGACTATGTGTGTATGAGGGGAGACATCCATTGATCAAGGCACTTTTGTATTCTACACTTAAGTTCTTTCCATATCAAAGTAATTTTTAAATTCATTGTAATTTCTGAAGTAACATACAAAGTAAAACTAATTAAAAAGCATTTTAAAGCAGGAGGAAATGGCATTAAAACATTTACAATGCAAAATTTTTTGAAAACCTTGTAAAGAAATATGAAAAATAAAGTTGGGGAAAATATGGTTCCTGATTCTTAAAGATCAATCCTTTATGGGATATTTTTTAAATACATACACAAATATATATATAGCTGTTTAAATCCAATAAATGAATATTACATCTAAAAGTATTATAACACTAAACTGTAACTTTGAGCATTTTCTACCAATGTCACTTCCTTACTTTATCAATCAACTTGTTTTACATCTCTAATTCCTTTATCCTTATGACAAAAAGGATTCCATTTTTATACCAAGCCACCAATATAAATAAAAGATAACTAGAATTAAAAAGTGCTAAACACACACACTTTTTTTGTTGTTTTATTTTCCTAAGCACGGGGGAGAAGGAAACTTGCAGAGAGCTTCCTCTACACTATTCACACACAGGAATAGTTTTTTAAAATCACATCCATTTCCTCGACAAAAATTAATACCTTAACAAAGATCCATTGTTTAAGACTCTTGGGTACCACATGGCTAACTATGCACAGAAGGGGAAAACTAGTATAGTTAATTGAACATATATCAAGACTGTCAGACATAGTAACACTGCTTCTGTCCAAATACAATACAGCCATGTTCAATAAATGCTATTCTGTTAGTCACAATCACTCTTTAAACAGTCTTTGGAATTATCAGCCTCCACTTCACTAAAAAGGACAAGAAAACATTACATTTAATAACAACAATAAAGACTTTCTGAGGTAATTATATTTACAAGAAGTTAACAAGAGTAAATAGAATCATGGTAATTTTAAAACATGTTTTTAAAAACTTAGTTCATCTTTTCTCCAGCAAAAGTTTTAATTAGTACAAAGGCAAAAAGTCTGACGTGAATTTCACCTTCTTTTCCCTTTTTCTATTCTGTAACAGAAATGATAGTACCTACTTTGTCCAAAAATTCTGAAGCAAAAAGAAAAGGACCTAGATAACAGGAAACTAGACATTAAATTTTTGAAGAAGTGTTTTATTTTCCAATATGCCTTAAGGTTATCAGAAAAAAAATCCTAATTCCAGGAAATCTGTGATTGAAAAATAAAAAGTATACAAACCAAAATTAAGATGTTCTGTCTTAATCTGCTAAAAAAGCATGTATCCTAAGGGTTAATTTTACTTGAACTTTATTGCACATATATTCTAAAATAAAGCAAAATATTTTGGCATTTTAATCTTTTTTGTCCAATGTTAGTGGGAAGCTACACAACAACTTTCTTCTGCTGGAATAAAATAGCTTTTTAAATTCTTCTTGGAAAACAATAAGTCCACAAAAATTACGAGTTGATTTCTTAGGTGTTGTGTGTCTCTTCATTTTCTAAAAACTAGAAGCATAAAATAAGACAATATAAACCAGTTTATATTTCAGTTCAAAAGTGAAATTAAGTATTAATTTTACTTGTAACTATGGAAAGTTTCTGTCAAAATAAATTACCATAACACCCTAAGATGACAATTTGGGGGCACTTACTTCAAAGAGAAATAATGTTCAAGCTTTTATATAATCTAAGCAAAACACAGTGTTTGGGTCCAAAACTTGTAAATACTAGTCAATGACACAATTCAAAAAAAAAAGCAATCTTCTGCTTTAACATTCTAAGATTGCGTGAAAAAAAATCAGTTCTCACAATGGTTTTCATTAAATGGTCTCTCTGAAGTGCAGAGCAACTGCTAAACTTAAGTGTAATTATCAAGGACTAAAAAGTGCAGATGCTATATACTTGAGCCACCTGGTGGTTTATTTCCCTCACTACACTGAGAAACACCTTGTGCTATGGACACAACCTTGAATCAGATCCTAGATTATGTTTTTCTACTTTCCTGCCAAGACCAAAAAGAATTTACACTTCCCAAAACGTAGTAACTGTAAGTCACAAGGCACAACTCCTCTAAGAAGCACTTAAAAAAATTCACTGTTGCTAAGCATGAAACCCACTCCTGGAAATTTACCATAGCAGGTCTCTATAATTGTTTTCATGTCTTTTCAACAGTGTTCGATGCCTACACTAAGTGTTGAATCCAAAACAAATTCAAAGTAACTGTGGATCACACGGCAGGCTTGCCTGTGGTTTATTTACCTCATCCAGGTCTGGGCAGTTCAGAATAGAGCAAATTTAACTTGTAACAGGCACTGTCTTAACTGTCAGCAAGGTGGCAACAGGTACTCAGAGACATCAGTTAAAAAACACAGAAAAATAAACGAGGTATGCTCTGTAAACAAAAGGAAAGTTACCAAATGCCAATATTTAGGACTCACTGTTTGACATCAAATTATGTCCACCAAAAGATCTCCCAAAGAGATTCTTAAGGTGCTCAAATTTTGTAAAAGTGGAATATGTCCAAAGTATACCTTTATCTTAAAAATAATAGCCTAGCAGCTACAGTGCATTAGACAATAGCCCTGCCAATCCTGATGATGATGATGATGATGATGATGATGATGATGATGATGATGACGGTAAGGATTATATAAAACTTGTCTCTAAATGGATACTTTCAAGCAACCAGTGACAATTTAAGCCTTTTAACTGGTAAACGGGTCAGGGAGGTGAACTTCTATGTCTAGTAGTCCCACACCCTCCTAGAAGAGGCAACTTCCTCACTTTAATTTTCAGTGATCTCTCCAATGAAGAATCAATAAAACTCAGCATTAAAGAAAACCTATTACCAACTCACACACACATCATAAGCACTAGTCCCGTTGCTGATTTCTTTGGGAGGTGTACTAGGCACAGTGACAGAGGCTCTTTGCCCTCACGGCAAATGCTCGGATCTCCTGACTCATCCCAGTGACTCAAGGCCACACAACTTGCCCAGTGGAAACACTGAATAGATACGAAGCTCTCAAAGGATGGCTCTATCCATCTTCTAGCCCAGGTTCTTGGTGGAGGCTAGGCTGCTATTAAAAGACTAGTTTCCTGAGGAAGGTAGATAGTTTTAGGAAAAGACCATTTGGCTGGAAGGTGGAGGCTCTTTTGCCAGCTGTTTCTCCAGCGGCATGTGTGGTCTTGAGTTAAGTTGCTAAACCTGACCACGTCAATGGCCAGGTCTATAAAAATGACTACATTTCCCATAAAAAGGCCTGCCTGGTTCTGCACCATTTGCCTTCACAGGGGAGTACCACAACTTGAGCAGCTCTGGCTTTGCTATGAACACATCAAAAAGTGAGACAGGGGCTCAGGACATTGTCACGGGACATTTTCCTCAGTCCAAATCAAAGGGTCCCATTTCCTTGTAACACTCTAACAAGATAACACGACTTTTAATTTTTAAAGCTTCCTAGTTCTAGGCACTACCATGAAATAAACAGCACTGTGAGAGAAACAATGGCACCACTTTTATATGAGGTCTGCAGCAAAGTAGGGATGATAAAGGAAAAATACTCCTTAAAGAAGCCATCCTTCTCTGAGTCTCTTCTCAGTTTGCAGGGCCAAAAGGGAGATTTAAGTTTCAGTCTTTCATTCATTTCTTCAAGAAATCATTATTAAGAAACAACAAGGGTATCAGCAGAAGGATATGAGCTTTAGAGTCAGAAGGCCTGGGTTCACATCCCAGCTCTGTCATTTACCATCAGGGAGATGCTGCACAGTCATGCTTGTCTCCACCATCACAAGAAAATAATGCACATCAGGCTCATCACCCCACAGCAGGTGATGAGAAGGTGTGTGGAACTTACCAAATTAAGCAGCCACTGGAAGCTGAGACCAGGACTGGCTGATGAAAGGAGGAACAAAGAATGCAGAATTTTCACCAAGATCTAGAGGGCTAATTTTCTTGACCATGATGAGAAATCTAGATATGTATTACATATGTACATGTTTACATACACATATATACACATATATTTATAAGAAATTATACATTTCCTGAAGAAGCGGCTGTCTTGTTAACAGGTATCCATCACAGCCTGTCTCATAACAGGAAAAACTATTTGTTAGGAAATAAAATATGTCCAAAATACTAAGAGAGGCTTTGAGTGTCCTGATATAAACTAACGTACTTTGTTTCTCCTTCAATGACACAGCTTTCAATCTGTTTATTTTTCTTTTCTACAATGTGAAAGCATGCTAGGACTCTTCAATGACTAGAAGGTCCAAGGTTATATCGATTTTTAATCATGCCCCAGAGATCACTGGATTAGAAAGAGAAAGAATGAGAGAACTGAGCAATAAAGAAAAGTAGAGCTGCAGATAAGGACTAAGCAAGAAAAATATTGTTTTACTGATACAGGGTATTTTACAGAATCAGAAAATTATGATCGACCATGTGAAACTAAAAAATATTAGAACTGCTATAACTTCTTTATCATATGAGACTCATCAAGTTTGAGAAAAACTAAGCATTGTGTATTTCTCAGCATCTGGAATACAAACAGCAGAGATCATGGATCCTAAACCAGTAGAATTATGCTAGTCTATAAGGTGCCTCTAACCTATCTCTAAGACCACTCTTAGAACAAGAAGTCACAGGAAAGAGCCATTTATGAAGTCGATACTTCAGGTGAGGCAAACATTTGCCATTGCTACCCTAGAGAGAGAACATAGTATCCTTATTCATCAAGTTGAATCTCTAATTTCTAACAATCTATTCATCCAAAATGCACTTTCAATATTTTAAATATTCAAAAATGCCAACTTGAAAATGCAATTTCCTACATCATAGAAAAGACTTTATAATCCAATGTTGTTCAATTCCTATTGGTCATAATGGTATAAATATTTAGCCTGATTTACTTTGTGTTTTTAACTTTCATATCCACAATACATAGTATTGTTTATTTAATAATTAAGAATTTCCGAAAAGCTATTTAATGAAAAAACTCTAGTTTTATGGAAGGCAATAAAAATTAAGCATTATACTAAAATCTCTTTATTAGACCTTAACAGGAACCCAAAACAAATTAACTCCTGACACAAAAACTCACAGGCAGCCAGAGATTTTTATAAAATATAAATCAGATGTCATTCCATTGGCTTCCCATTTCAACTGGAATATAACATAAACTTGATACCAAGGCCTACAAAAGCCAGCACAATCTGTCCCCTACTTACTTTCTGCCCTCACAGGGCTCCCTTCTCTCCCTCCCCTCCCTAACAGCTGCCGGCTCTTTGTCTCTATCTTCAGCTCCTATGACGCTTCCTCAAAAGGCCTTCTTACCAAAACTCTAATGCAGCACTCCAGCCCCAAGTCCAATTTACCCTCTATCCTAAAATTTTATTCATGGGATTTATCATTTGTTGAAATTATCTTTATTTATTTCAGTCTCCTTCATTCAAATATAAACTCCTTAACAGCAGGACTCTTATCTGCCTGTTAACCACTTTTCAGCAGTACCTAGAAATAACCAAGTACAGAGCAGATACAGGAAATATTTGCAAAAAGATAAATAAATAAAAGTCTGATAATTAAGGAATTCCAAAAGATAAAGGGTAAAAAAATCCCAAACAATATATTAAATGCTATTCCAGCCCACAGCAGATTAGAAATATTACACAATTGTCTGTTACACATATGAATGTCATCATCTGGAAACCTTACTCTAGGTACAAACAGCTCTGGAATACATTCATTCATATATTAAACAAATATTTATTGCACACCTACTATGTGTCAGATAGTATTCTAGGCAATAGGGATTCCAGTAAGAAATATAATCAAAGTCCCTAAACTTGGAAAGTTTGCAGTCTAAACGAGAGACAGGCAACAGAAACACACGTCAGGTGATGAAAAGTACTACACAGAAAATAAAATAGGGTAAGGGAGTGGGGACGGAGGGGACTGATATTTAAAACAGAATTCAGGAATGGCTTCATGAGAAGATGACATTTTAGCAGAGACATGAAGGAAGAGAGAGAGCAAACCACGTGGTTATCTGAGGTAGAATGATCCAGGCTGTGAGAACAACTGATGCAAACACCCTGAACTGGGAGTGTACTTGATGTATTCACAGAACAGCAAGGAGGCCAGTGTGGCTAAGGCCAGCAGGAGAAAAGTGGCAGAAAACGAGGAGGGGATGACATGACCCGAAAGGGTCACTGACCTCTACATACAGACAGATGATAGAGAGCTAGGACGAGAGCAGGAAGACCAGTTAGAATCACCACAGTAGAAGTGAGGGTCTTCGCTATGGACTAAGTGCTTGGGACACATAGCATCTATTTTAGTGACTTTGAAAGCTTTGTGGGTTTTTGGGGGGTTTGTGTGTGTGTATGTGAGGAAGATTCGCCCTGAGCTAACATTCATTGCCAATCCTCCTCTTTTTTTGCTTGAGGAAGATTAACCCTGAGGTAACATGTGTGCCAATCTTCCTCTACCTTGTATGTGGGATGCCACCACAGCATGGCTGACGAGTGGAGTAGGTCCGTGCCTGGGATCCAACCCCACGAACACCGAGCCACCGAAATAGAACACACAGAACTTTAACTACTTGGCCACGGGGCTGGCACCAGAAGGCTCTGTTTTTTCCAAAAACAAAAGCTATTTTCCACATAACTAAGATTTCCATGAGTCTAACCTCTAAATAAATAGATTAGGCTATTAGTATGCTATGAAACTCAACCCAAAACATTTTTAGATACACAATACAAACACTAACACTAATAAGAAAACTGAGTGGCTAATTACTAGCAGACAAAGTAGTCCTCAAAATGAGGAATATTACCAGAATAAAGAGGGACATTTTGAAATAATAAGCAGGTACCTTCATCAAAAAACACAGCAAGCTTTTTAAAGGGGTACAACCCAAAAATGACAGGGCTTCAAATACACCAAGCAAAAAAAAGATGCATGAATTCATGCAAGAGATGAGTATACCCTGAAGGGAGTGGGAACAGCCTCTCAGAGGCACTCCTGGAGTTTGTCAGTCAGTGTTGACTACATGGGGTGAGAACCTCAGATCTAGAGAAACCCAGAGCCACAGGCTACTGCTTCTAGCACTCTAAACTGGGCAGGTACCACTTCATTACTCAAGGGTCATTGCCCTATAGGATTCCATGAGGGTCCACAGTTACATACTTCCGCGTCCTGTTTATAGCTTGTCCTCAAGTCAGTGGCAGGCCTAGCCATGGCCCACTACAGCATATTAAATGAAAGCTGGGCAAATTCTTTTTTTTTTTTTTTTTTGAGGAAGATTAGCCCTGAGCTAACTAATGCCAATCCTCCTCTTTTTGCTGAGAAAGACTGGCCCTGAGCTAACATCCATGCCCATCTTCCTCTACTCTATACGTGGGACGCCTACCACAGCATGGCTTTTGCCAAGCACTGCCATGTCCACACCCGGGATCTGAACCGGCGAACCCCAGGCCGACGAGAAGTGGAACGTGCGAACTTAACTGCTGCGCCACCAGGCCGGCCCCCCAAATTCTTAAATGAGTGAACCAAAGACCTACCACCTAAAATCTTGAAACTCAATTTTATCTTGAGCCAGACAATGTTGTCATTTTTATGGGTCAAAATGATTGAATATTGTTAATTTTACATGGTTTAACCTACTATGTTGAAAATAACACAAATCATCTTAACTGATGGCAACTTCATTTTTAACTGTAAACAAGCACTCACAATACTCAGCCTAACTTTTGGTGTGATAATTCAGCAGCACTGATCTCAGAGAACTATCCTCAGGAGGCCCTCAGCCTCAGGCAGCCTGTGTATTAGGCCCATGCTCTTTTCACATGTTCTTTAACATTCAGCTTAACCTGCTGCAGATGTTCAGTGTGGTAACAAGAAAAATGTCAGACTGGCACAGAAAATACTTAAGTATTCTGAGTATGAAAGAAATGTAATTTTTTAAAAACTATGAAGCCTGATAGAGCAGTTTTAAGGAAAAAAACTTTTAAAAATAGTAATCTTGGTTTGCACTCAACTCATACCCATTATGGGCTACTTGCCAATGCTATTAATGTCAGCCATAATTATTGTTGTTACTTAATATAACCTTATAATAAATAATTACATTATGGCAAAACGCCAGTTGTACCTCACTGGCTCTGGGTAACTCAGATGTGGACTTCACACAGTCCTGGAAGACTACTGCCATATTTTCAGTTTATCTCTCTCTCTTTGACAAACACAATTTTCTCTGACATTGGTGGGCTGGAATGTCTGGTTTCAACTCAAATGTTTGTTTGACTGTCTTGTAATTCTCTGTGCCCTTTGACTGGGAGAAGGGGCCTAGTCATATGTATGGGAATGGAGTTAACTGATGAAAACCAGGTAAGGTGGAAACAGTCATCATAGCCCATAGGATCAGAGACTAGACCTGTGACATATATCCTGGCAAAGGAAGGGAGGGCCAGAAGAAGCTACTGAATTGAACATGGAGCCATCTGTTGTGGTTTATCTCAACAGAATATACTGCCTGACTTGACATTCCTCTTACCATAACAAAGAAGAGCCATGCCCTTGGTTCTGGACCATAGTGGACAGAGTGGTTTGGAGCGGAGGAGGAAATAAAGAAAGCCCCTCAGATCATGTGCAGCATGGTCCTGGAGAAGCAATCTCAGCCTTTTACATTTGACAGGTTCTGCAGAAAGTCAGCTTGAGTCAAGGAGCAAAGGCACCTGGATGGGGGCTGTGCACTCCCTGTTGCCAGGAGTATTCTGCTGCATTTTCATTTGAAAGTTTTCTAAGAACATTTCTTGGTGTGTCTTGAATGGTTCATACTTGTTAACTTTATAGGAATGTGTGTTCATAGGAAGCCTGTTAATCAAACTGCCAACATAAATTACTTTTCCTCATTTTTGAAGGCTTGTCCAGTTAATAAAAGGCTGATGCTTATGTACTGAAGTTATTTGAGGCCACTCAGGGGCTGGAGAGAGTTACATTTATTGATTCAACAAACTCTTTCCTGTCACTTTGAGGACATTTATTCAACTTCAAAATGAAAAATGATGGTAAAATTGGAAAAGAATATGTAAGAAAAGAAATTTATGAAAAACAATTCTCCAATTTAAAAATAATACCACCTTCCCTGTCAGGCTTTGCTGCCAGCTGTTATTTAAACTTGTGTGCTCCTGCCCAATGCAAGTCAGCAGTGGAGAGCCCTGTATTAGCAGGAAACCAGGGCATTTATGATTGAGTTCCTGTTATTGACTTATTCTTAGACAAATGCCAACTTTCTTTAGACACAGTACAGTAGGCCCACTGTGCAAGCCCTGTGTAAATACCACTGTGACATTTAGGCTGCAATTTTTGTTTTACATATCAAGATTTTTTTAAATGACTTTTAAAACATCCCTACAATGTTTTCTGTAATGATTTGGAGAAAGTGGTTGACTCTAAAAAGAATTTTTATCTGTTTTTAAAATAGTGTCTAACTGGTATACCAAAGAAATATAAGTAGTTTAGGTTGATCTCAATGATTCTGCCATGTTTTCTTCCTAGATGGCACGTTTGATAGAAAACCTTGCAGTGGCACTTTTAGGTAGAGGATGGGAAGGTAGAAGGCCGGAAGGGACAGTGGAGGAAACACTCTCAATAGTAGAAGAAATGAAAAACTTTAAATGGTCACTTAATTTCTTAGGAAAACAAATGCATTTCCTAAGACTAAAAATTATCAGTAAGATAAAATTAGAGTGAACCAATATATATCATCATTTAATATTTTTCTTAAAGTGGGTGAGGGGCAGTGGGGTGAGGGTGTTATTTCTCTTGAGAAGTCAAGGTATCTCTGAACAACTTGACTTTCAAACTTCCTTAATTTGAGTGGCATGCATTCTTAAAGAAAACTGTTTTGGGCACTGCCAAAACAATTAGTACCTTAGGTTGTCTTTGTTTTGATAGGCTTACCCTTCATAGCATTTTCTCTACATGCCAAGGCATGCATCATGTATTACATTCCCCATCACCAGAGCTGTGGACTGGTCCATAATGCAGGTCATTTTCCTATCTTTATGATAGATAAGAAATCATCTTTATGATTTATATTGGCCTTTCTGCAAGCGGAGGTAATTTCTGTACTGATGGCTTGGGATCAGGTTAGAAAACCAGGGATCATCATATATCTGTCTCATCACTCTACTGCCAAAATGTCGCAAACTACTTAGCTCTACAACTTGACTGTGGCACTTTTCCTTAGCCCACGGTTGTGTCAGGGCCATGCATCTGTTATCTCCTCCATACTTACTACAAGGCCTAAAGCTATGATGACCATTTGTTTCCATAACAAAAGTCAAACTACAGCATGTGTGTTTTGACAAAGAGCTTTTTCTAATATTGACATTTTTTATGTGTAACGTTTTACAAAGGAAGATAGTAACGACTAATATGTATTGACCATTTACTATCTGACAGGTATTGTTCTAAACACTTTCACATACTTTTTCTCATTTAATTCTCCCAGCAATCTCCAAAGTAGATGGATCTCCACTTTGCAAATGAGGAAGTTGAAGATATAGCATAAGCTGGCCAAAGACAAATGAATCTAAGTGACAGAGGTAAAACAACCAACTCCAAGTTGTATGGTCTGTGGTCTGAAATGCTATTATTATTTATCCTCTGCTTAAGGCACCACTAGCTTCACAAAAAATCCCCTCGTTGAAAAGTTCATCTCTTCAAGTCCAATCCTGTGGCAAATCCCACACATTCTGCTTCCAAAATGAGTTCCAAATCTGACCTCTTCTTATCATATCCTCTGGTCCAAGTCACAATGTTCTTGGGTCAACACTATTCTAATAGCATGCTAAGTGGTCTCTCTTCTTCCACTGTTGCCCTCTACAGTCTATCTTCCATGCAGCAGCCAGAACAGGCTTGTCAAATCTCAAATTAGATCATAATACTCTTGTAGTTAATACCTTCCCTTTGTTTCTGGTTTCGAATAGAATAAAACCCAAACATTCTGCCAAGTTCTTAAAGGTCCCGAATGATGTGGCCCTGGTACACATCAGAGATCTCACCAAGGAGGTTCTTACATTGCTGCCTTAGCACTTGCTGTTCTTTCCTCCTGCTTACTTGCCCCAGATCATTCCACAGCTGACTCCTTTTCATTGTTTAGTCTAAGCCTTCAGGGTTTTTGTTTGTTTGGGGGGGTTTTTGCATGTGTGTGTGAGAGAGAAGGTTTTTGATAACAAGATCAATTTCCTTAATAGATATACTACCATGCATGTGCTCTGTTTCACCATGTGTCAGTTTTGGTAGACTGTCTTCTTCAGCAATTTGTCCATTTTTCACTGAAACAGTTTGATGGTAGAACAGAGAACATAAAAAGCAGAGAACCAAATCTGAAACCAGATTTCCCATTCAAACAAAGTGCTGTTTCCTTTACCATTGGATGGCTCTGGCTTCTTACCTCAAGTGGACTGCACTGACTGGCAATCTCCAAGGGTGCCTCTAGGAAGCACTAGAAAGCACTAGAAGCTGTGCCTGCTCCCTCAAGGGGTATACTTGCATGAATTCATGCATCTTAAGCACTCATTTGTCAGTCCCATAGTAAATAAAGGAAAACATCTTGAGCAGAGTCCAAATGGTCATTTCTATCAACTCCAAACCCAACCAATCCACTGTTGCCTGGCCAACTTCATACACATATGCCACTCTGTTTGAGTGACAAGATGCTAAGATCCTAAAGCAGTGGTTCTCAAACTTTAGCCCGCACTGAGGCATTCATTAAAACACAGATTGTTGGGCTCCATTCTCCAGAGTCCTACTCAGAAGGTCTAGGGTGTAGGCCCGAGATTGCAAACAAATTCCCAGGTTGATGCCAGAGCTGCTGATCTGGGGAGCATACTTTGAGAACCTCGTTTTAAAGTTTTTCCAGACATATTTGTTCAGGGACAGTACAGCTGATATTCCTTAATCTGAGGATTTTCTTACCTGCAATCTGGAATAACTGTTGCCAGGGGCCACAGTCACAGGGAGTCACAGGGAGTTGATAAGCACATTGGCGAACCCCCAGTAGTCTGTTCAGTGATGGCATTCACAATCATGCTGCTAAAGTTGGAGATGACCAGGAAAACATGAGTTCTCAGTTAGGATGAGGTATAGCTGCATATAAGTTAAAACCTAACACACTCACATAAAAGAAGTCTGCTGGTAGTCAGTCCAGGGCTGGTGTGCCTGTTGATTACTGGTCAGCAGTAATCAGGGACCTAGGTTCCTTCTATCTTTCTGGCTTCTACCAAATTCCTCAAGTTTATCTCATCGTCCAAAATTGCTGTTGGAGCTCCAGACATCACATCCACATACCAGAGAACAGGAAAGAGGAAGGTAAAGACTAAGGGGTCATTTCTCCCAACTCCCTTTATGCAGCCTTTCCAGAAGTTCCACAAAGCACTTACACTTATATTCATCGGCCACAATTCAGTTATAGGGTGAGAGTGAATGGTAAGGAAGCTGGAAAAGGCCATGCTTTAACTAGGCACAGAGTTAACTCCAAATAACAGAGATTGTGTTTAAAATGAAGTAGAAAAGAATAGTAAACAACTAACTGGTTGTCTATGCCACAATGAGAACAAAATATTGAGCTTATAATAAAAGAGTTTAGAATTGTAATCAAACTTACAAGATTTGTGTCTGATTCAAACTGTCCATTAGCTTATCTACATTGTTCCTAGAATTATTTCATTCCTAGTAGATGCTCAACAAATATTTGTCAAAGGAATGAATGCTATCCATGAGAGCAATTTACATACAACATTAAATAAAAATAAAAGTGACTCTCATATTAGATCTCTCTTTCTCTTCTATGATGGAAGGCCTTCCCATCTGAAGGTTCTCCTGGGAAGACTGCAATATTAACATTGCCAGAAGCAATTTTCTTAATGACTAAGGGGACTTGCAAAAGTAAATTCCTCTGGGTAGGAAAAAGTGGAGAACATTTCTCTGAAATAGGATCTTGGGAACCAAGAAGTTAAGGATATATGTACGTGTTTGCCAATTTAGTAGCTCTTGTCCAGGCATGTGAAAGACCTGGGCAGGGGGAAGTGAGGTGGTAAAGGTGGGCAAGTATTCCCTTTCCAAAACTACAAAGAATCTATCCATCATTTTAAAAATGTGGCCTGTTCTGTCTCCAGCTGTTTCACACCTGAACAGTGTGCCTAGCTTATCAGCATTCACCATTCCCAGTTTTATGGATAACAAAATTGTCACAAAGAAAGGCTGAGCAACTCACCTAAGGATAAATATTAAATCTACAGCAAAGCCGAAAAGGGAAGCTCCTACTGCTGAGCCCTAGTCTATACACACCTTGCCGTCACCAGAGTGTTGTACAGAGGCTGCACACGTCATCTCCCCACTGCTTTACAGGGCCACAGAGAGGTGGTACTGATCGCAGTGCACGCACCTCAGGTGCTTATAGGGAACTGTCTACATGATTATTCGAAACATTTTCCCATAGACTGATGGCAGTCCAGACTGTGGAAGAACTCAGGGCAGCTGAAATACCCAAAGGGACGTAAGAGTACTTCAGAAAACAGCATGCCCAAGACCTGGTAACTAGAGAACCCACAATTTTAGATAGACCACTTTTCACTATTTTCTTCAAGTAAAACCTGCACATATTTGTTAAATAAGTATCACTAATTGACTTCTAAGGAATGCAGAATGGACTACATTAAGAAAGATATGAAACCAAATGAACACTCACTAACACCATCCTTATTTAAGGAAAAATAAGAGTGTCTTGGGCGCAGGTGATCTAACTTTCTCAATAGCACAGGTAATAACTATGTGGCGGCGGCTGGCACAGACACTGACCTAACCCTGCAGTCCTGTCCCAAGGATCACAGCAGGAATCTTACTGAAACCTCAAGCTCAGTTTTAGGAACCCCTCCCATCACTTCAAGATCACCGGCATTTTTGGATCTTCTTCCCTTAAACTGTTCACCACGGACCTGCTCCTTAACAGCACAGCTCCCTGACTGAGTGTTCACCAGGCCATTACAAAGCAGAAAATTAAGACAATGGCAGATAAGCCTATGGCTTATAAAATCTTCTACTTTTGAGATTACTTCCTAACTATTCTGGTGTTAAAATATCTTTTATATTAAATGATGGCAATATTTATTAGTAGTATATGGCCGAGTTTTTGTTTGGTTGGTTTTGGTTTTATTTTAAATATCCCAAGCTGACAAAATAAGAGCACTGGTAGCCCCGTATTGAACCCAGAATTAACATATAGGGGGGAGTAGGTGTGGCTAAACATTCTCTACCACATGTGATGTGTCACGTATCCTCAGCTCTATGACTAATTATAGAATTTCTTCCCCCTGTAGGGGGGGGCAGCCCCTGCACAACAAGCCAGTGTCCTTAGCCAAGACCTCCTCAGTAACAGGCAGGCATCAATACACCCGTAGTCTGAGATTTTACAACTGCTAAGTAAACACATAAAAGCCATGTTCAAAACCTGAAGTACAATGTATCTTTAAGACACACACAATAAAAAAACTGAACTTAAGAAAAACTTCTACTGCTTATATTACTTATATTTAGCATTAGCAAACATGCGTTTATTAAAACCTCTATAAATCAGATAAGCGGTCCTAAAAAAGGACAAGGCAAGATAAACTAATTCTAAAATTAAGGGAGAAATCTATCTTGGGGGTTTCAACACATGATTTATCACAATGTTTAATACAACGCTTAACATTCTTAAGCTGTTTTGATAAAACAAGGGCCACAAGCCACGTAAAGACTGACAGAACATATGCTCCTTACCCATCAGGACCCAAAAGTCTAGTGGATATACAGGAGAGGATTCCTAAACAAGACAGCCTGAACTCATATGTAAAAGTGACATATTCTGATTTATATGTAATTAGTGAAAGAAACAATAATTGTTCCACACTGTAGAGAAACAAGAAGCTTCATATAAACGAGTTTTCTAGCTACTGAAGGTTGAGCAATTTAGATCAATTCCTTTTTTATTATAATTAACAAATGTGTATAGAATATTTCAAAAATACATTTCCTATTTTCCAGAGATGTTATTTTGATAATGCAAAGTCTGGGATCAGAGTACTAGGTTAGTATCCCAGGTCCGCGGTGCAAGGGTGCCTAAATTTACCTCTACTACAGCTCAGTTTCTGCACCTACCTTAGCACGCTGATAAAAGGATTAAATGAAATGATGCACATAAAGTACTGAGAACACTTAGCCTAGCACACAGTAATTGCTCAATACATTTTAGTTATTATTAAACAAAATTGTAGTGGTCCGTGTTTGTTAACTACAAAGTTTTCTAAGGAAATCCCAGATATGTTTGTCCATCCCTTCCCAGTGCAACTCAGCCCCAAGAGTGAGCCGATGGAGGGGTTAGGAGTGCACACATGATCCAGTACAGACCAATGAGACGAGAAATGAAGTCAGCTGGGGACTTCCAGGAAACATTTTCTTACTCCTAAGAAAGAGACAGAAAGTGGCAGGGACAGAGAGTCTCTTTCTCCTAACCCTTCATCTCTGGACACAGCTCCTGGAAATGCTTTAACCACCATGAACCCTTCGCATATCACATGTGGTTCACCTCTTTCAAAGTGCTTGATGACTATCTAAAATAGCTTTGCTTATTTACTGGTTTATTATATGTTTGCCCTCTTCTATACCATTCCAGAAGTGAGAAGAAAGTTGTCTTTTGGGATATACATGTAATGTCCCTTGCATGAGTACTTATTACTGAGGCCAGTCTCTCCGACTGGCTCCTGCTGGCTCCTACATCCAGTCCTTAGCAGTGGGCCTGAACATGGCGGATGCTCAACAAGTATGTGTTGAGGAAGTAATTAAAATAATCCTATTACATGGTAAGAATATTTGACAAACTATCATTTTTCAAATAACATCTGATTATTTTCAATGTGTTCTGATAGCACTTTCAATTACTTTCACCTACAATTCTCTAATTTGCATTTTAAACTTCAGACAAGACCAAGTCAATAGTGATATCTGCCCTACATGTATTTTTTTTTAAAGATTGGCACCTGGGCTAACATCTGTTGCCAATCTTCTTTTTTTTTTCCTATTTCTTCTCCCCAAAACCCCCAGTACATAGTTGTATATTCTAGTTGTGAACGCCTCTCGTTGCGCTATGTGGGACACCGCCTCAGCATGGCTTGATGAGCAGTGCCATGTCCACACCCAGGATCCAAACCAGCAAAACCCTGGGCCGCAGAAGTGGAGCACATGAACTTAACCACTCAGCCACGAGGCCAGTTCCTGCCCTACATGTATTTTAAATGAGGCTTATGTCCAAAGACGCTCCTTGTCAGTGAAACCTCTCCCCTCAAGAAAGCAGTAGGCGATTTTTCTTAATCTCCCAAAGGATATGTAAGGCAAAAGAAAAAAGCCAATAATTTTCATGTTAGTATTCTTAAAATCATCTGTTAGCTATAGGATCAGAAAACAGGAATTAGTGAAAACGAGTACAGAAAATTACTACAGAATTCTAAATTCCCATAAAATAAGTTATTCCATATGAAAACAAGACTACTAAGTTAAGGACTTCTAATCTTTTAGGTAAGAAAAGCAGGAATTAAGTACTCTTGTAAGACATAATACATAAGCATTCCAAAAATATAACTTTCCTACCATTTTTCCCAGTTTAATCACCTAAAATTTAAACTTTCAACAATTGACAATTTAACCCATCCCTTTTGAATTATAGTTCATGCAATTAAACATAGCAGAATTGTGTGGGGAATTTTAATATTATAGTACCAACATATTTTTCATTTAAAACCTGTGTTACACTTCTCTGTAATTCAACTGATTAAACAGCCAACTAGATGTGATATTTTGTGATGTGATAAAGAAAAGTTATATTACCTGTGACACGAACTTTTTTTAAAATCTGGATTCAATTATAAAATAGCAATACCTCAACTAACTCACTCCTTAAGGGGCTCAAATGTTATTTTCTCCTTGGGAGAGCTGGAGTTCAGGAAGGTCTTCGTCAATGACTTAAGTAGGCAAGCATATAAACATGTTAACGATTTAGAATTTTCCCAAATTTACACAAAACATTGCTCTGGCCTCCAGCATTTGCAGGGCTACTATTTCAAAGAATTTTTGCCTGACAGAAAAAGAAATGAAAATCAAAGGGACAAAATTCCAAGAACACTACAACAATTTTTAGATAATAATACAAGTTATAGGACACTCCTAAAACACACAGAGTTTACACTTAAACATGCATATTCTCTGAAAATTGCTCAGCCCCAAACTCACGTTTGGCAAGGGAATAAAAACAATAAAATTCTAAAAAGACTGTAATTGCTGGAGAAAACATCCTTGCTAGCATTTACATTAGAAAGGGCCTGCTTATTCTTTTCCTTGTAGTTATCACCTTTTTCAGTATACCAAAGTTATATTAACTTTTCAAAAAACTTAATTAGAAACTGAATTTACTACTTGAGAATAATCTTGAAATAATCTTGTACTCGTGCAGCCCAACACGGACTCTGACCTCAGTCTGTAAGAGCACACTGTCATCTTCTTGAAAAGTAAAAAGAGCAGTTATTTTCTGAATAGTTAGTTCTGTTAAAAAATAAAATAAAATCACTGTTTAAAATTTTTTAAAGAAAAATATCACATTTTCTTATAATTTCTCCTGTATGCCCATGTCATTTTTTACTTAACTTCTAAAGTTACTCCCTCTCAGGTGACTGCAGAACCTCAGGGACAGTGAAGTCAAAAAGAGTCCCTACTGTACACTATTTCCCAATATTTTTGAACTCAGTAAAGGGAGCATGGGCTTTCACTGCAAATGTCTGTCCACAGTATCAGAAATAATAAAACAGGGGGCCGGCCCATGGCCGAGTGGTTAAGTTCACGCACACTGCTTTGGCAGCCCAGGGTTTTGCCGGTTCGGATCCTGGGCACGGACATGGCACCACTCGTCAGGCCACGCTGAGGCAGCGTCCCGCATAGCACAACCAGAGGCACTCACAACTAGAATATACAACCATGTACTGGGGTGCTTTGGGGAGAAGAAAGAGAAAAAGAAAAAGAAGATTGGCAACAAATGTTAGCCCAGGTGCCAATCTTTAAGGAAAAAGATAAATAAATCATAAAACCATAACACAAAGCAAACACTCATCACAAGGGGGCAAATATAACTCAGGATAGCCCTGTAGACCGTCTTGACCCAAGAATGCCTCAAAATATTTGCAAGGAGGAGTCCCTTGATTCACTAGTCAGTGAAGCACAGCAAAAAGCCTCTGCAGTTCTAAATTCTACTTCCAGCAGATGATTAATTTGTCATTTACTAATGCTGGGACCCTGGGCCAATTAAGCTTTCTGGGCTTCCATTTTCTTCAACCACAAAATGAACCATAACACTACAGACTCACCAATGGTCCTGACAGAGCAGTTGTAGGAATTAAATGAAGTATCTGATGTGAACTCACTTTGAAAAAAGAGAGTAAGAAAAACACAAATTAATTTTGTCATAGAGGTATACAAAGTAGTTCTATGGGGCGGGGTGGGGGAAGCACATGTAGAGAAAAAGACAAAACAAAACAGCAGGCCTAGAAGATTGCCAGGCCATACCCCAGCACCCCAGTGCAGTCACAGCGCCGGAAGAAGCAACATTCAACAAGCAACCCCAGGAGGCAGCACCTCAGGAGACTATTGGTCAGAGTGTGCTAGGATGAGGAAAGAGGGCACAGGAGGGCCAAATGCAAGGGAGCCGTCTCTTATATTGTTTTCATACACATGTCAGCAATCTCATCATGTCTGAACCTGGGATGACAATCACCGAGAGACTGTGGAGGTGACCCTCCCGTGCAGACAGGGAATAAGAAGTGATGGGCTAAGAATAATTTTAAAGGCTGTACAAAATAGAGATACAAAAGCATTTTGTGATGACGGAGAATCACTAGATGTGAGAGACCTGCCAGGCTCAGCCCTCTCAGATAAGGCATGGGGGTCATCACTGAGAATAACGATGAGAGAGGCTAGAACTCAAGCTTAAAGAGGGAAAAGGACTGAACTACCACTATTCACCGAGTTTTCAGTCAAATAAAACATCTGGCAAATATTTATCTGCCAAATATTTGGCAATATTTATTAAGCTCCTGTCATGCACAAAACACTGCACTAAAGCCTCGACAAAGAGGTGAACAGACAATAGTCCCTACACTGCGAAGCTTCAACCAAAATGAGTGCTTTAGCAACAGCAGCATGATAAACTACAAGCTGTTAATTTTTTATTTAAAGACTTTTAAAATTAAAATAAACTTGCCCTCAAGCTGCTTGGAAAAATAACTGATTGCAGATTGAAGCAGGAAAAATACAAGAATTGTCTTGTCATACCAGAATGCAAGGAAGCAAAGACTACCGAGGCTGCATCAAAAGGATGCAGAGGCCAAATTAAAAGGTGGCCCTGGCCAAAGATTAGGCAATTTGAGCATCAACAAGATACAATGGACTGAAACACATCAAAAATACTTAATTCCATGAGTTCATATGACACTAAAAAAAAAGTGGTCACCATTGGAGGATGGTATGGACCAACTCATTAAATACCGGTAAAGGGGCTGGCCCCATGGTCGAGTGGTTAAGCTCACACGCTCTGCTTCAGCGGCCCAGGGTTTTGCCAGTTCAGATCTTGGGCATGGACATGGCACCACTCATCAGGCCATACTGAGGTGGTGTCCCACACAGCACAACCAGAAGGACCTACAACTAGAATACACAACTATGTACACCTGGGGGCTTTGGGGAGAAGAAGAAAAAAGAAAAACAAAAAGAGTGGCAACAGGTTAGCTCAGGTGCCAATCTATAAAAAAAGTGGTAAAGAAAAGAATTGCTAATTTATTTTTCCTTTCCTATACCCCACGGTAACCAAATATTTACAAACTTCTCCTTTTAGAAGTATTTCAGCTAATCAGTGAAGAAGGAATTACAGAATTCAATTATCATCACTTGGCAACCTCTAATGAAATAATGGATCCTGACAATCATCTTCAATGGCTGCTATTACAAGAAGAAAAACAAAACATTGTATACCCCTTAATGGAAGCACACAATGAAGTACTGTCCCCCTCACCACGCCCCAAAAATCACAAGACTGAACTTAATCAAGCCTTTAAAGCTAATTACCAATTTATAGGAAATACAAGGGATCAAAGAACACTGCAGGAATGAAATTAGCCAAAGTCAAACTATGGAAACAAGACACAACAAATGACCCAGTGTCTTCAACAAATAGATTATGACCCAGAGACGGAGCGGGGAGGGGATGAAGGAGTGAAAAAAAGAAAGAGGGAGGAAGGAAGAGGAGGGAGGGAAAGAAATTGGGGGAAAGACTTAAGAGATATCAACCAATTGTAATATATGGACCTTATTTGGACTCTGATTCAAACAAATTATTAAAAACAATTATAAGATAATTGGGGAAATTTGAACACTGACAGATATCTGATTACATTAATTATTATTAACTTATTAAATATGATAATGGCATTGTAGTTATTTTTTAAGAGAATCTTTTAGAGATATATACTATAATAAATATACGTGTCATAATATGATACCCAGAATTTACTGTAAAAAAAAACTTAGGGGAGGGGGTCATGGAAAAATAGAGCTACACATCAAATAAATTTTGCTATAAGTTAATAATTGTAGCATCTAAGAGACAGGTATATACAGGCTCATTATACTATGATTTCTACTTTAGTATATACTTGAAAATTTCCTTAATGAAAAGTTTAACAAATAAAAGTGCCTTGAGTGATTTTCGGGATAAGGCAGAAGATAAATAAAAATTTAAAAGATTTGAGATTATTAAAATGCTTTTCTAAAGAGGACAATATATACTACCTAAAAGGACTCATATCACGAAATAATTTTAATTTCTAATTTTATAATATATCAGGTTCAGAAATATGTGGATAATGTTCTTAAATTCTGTAAAGAGAACAATAGCCAATTTCATTTCATAATTACTAGATTTAAGTAAGATAAATTATTTTGAACATTTAAGACAAACATGATCTCTATTGGCTTAAGTTAGTATGAAACAGATCCTAACTTAATCAGACAAAGATGCATATGCTTCAGTAGACCTGTGAACCTCTAGGATTCTATGGAGGGTATGCGAGTGTGTGTGCCTGTGTGTGTAAGCATGCACATGCATACACTTATTGCACTGATGTTTTTCTGTGGGGAAAAATCTAGGTTTTAGTCAAAAGGGTAACTAAGAAGAGTTTAAAAAACAATTGGCTCACTTAGAACTGCTTACTTTCAATTCTCATACACAAAAATTTTATTTCTAAGGATAAAAGAGAATCACTAAAATCACGCACATCCCTCTACAAGAGGCTCTTCCACACTACACTTAACACACGCTCCAAAAACACTGAACTGCTTTAAGTTGGTTGAAGGAACCATGGCTGTTTCTCACCCCGCCTTTCCTTTCCTTTGTGCAGTTGCCTCTGCCTGGCATGACCTCTAGCCACTTCCTCCTCTTTGCCAGCTAATTCCTACTCCTCTTTAAGGAAACTGGACTCAGCTATCACCTACTGCAAGATGCCCCCCCCACCACCAACCTGCCCCTAGGGCCCAAGTTCAGTATTTACCACCACTCTTATTGTGCACAGGGACTTACACAGTGTCTGTCTTCTTCATGAGCCTGGGAACCCCTAAGGACACACTAGTCATTAGTTGTGCAGTGGGTCCTAAGGGCCAGGCAGTGCCCCACCCACTGCAGGGGGATGTGGATTACACCTGCCACTCCTGTCCCACTAGAAGAGCACCTCTGAGCTGCAAGCAGTAAGTAGGTAAGCGGCTCAACAGTAGAGGGATAGCCAACATTACAAGCCAGTGTCTCTGAAGCCCAAGCTATGACACCTTGTAATCTGTTTTAAAGCCCTCTAAATCTCTCTGTCTCAGCTGCCTCCCACCTGACTCAACCCTTTGCTTCCATCCTACTTCTCTTCCCTTCTCAGCAACCACCCCAATCCCATCACTAGGAAAAATGCCCTTCTCTTCTCTCTGGATTTTTTATTTCCCCTCACGTTAATCTCCACTACACCAAGAGCTGGAGAGCATTGTTACATGTGTTATCCCATAATAGAGGCCTGCACTATATTTTTAATACACTGTAATGTTTTTATAATACAACATAATATTTACATAATAAAACATAACAGCATATTGTATATAATATAATGTTTTAACATTGGGTGAAGGTTTACATTTGTGGTTTGTTTAATTTTAAAGGGGATATATATAAGTTCACCAACTTGCTTTTGAACTAAGCCTTTACTGGAGTAAGGTAGGAGAAAGGTCTCCAACCCTGTCTTAAACAGTAAACATCAAACTATGTTTATAATAATCTTGTAAATGGTTTATAAAGTGAAGGTACCCTTGTGAGGATTAAACATGCAAAGATCTTATTAGCACATACAGGGCTTGGCACATTAAGTACTCAATGTTGTAGCTATTGTTATTAATCCTAGTAGTAGTCAGATTATAAGTAAAATGGCTTGGATGCTAATTAACTGAAATTTCAGGGTATTTTAATACAAAGAAGTGAGCTTGCTGAGCAAGGTGGCTCTTACTCTTCTCTGAACTCACCAGCCCACCAGGGCTCTGAGCACACAGGCTGAATGAATGGAGTTAACTGGAGCCTAGGCCTACCAAAAAACAAGAGACCTGCACCTCCCTTTTTGAAAGAAGGAAAGACAAAATTAGCTTTGCTCCGGGTAATAAAAAGCCAAGCAATATTTTAATCAAGTTCATTTAGACTCTGGAATTATTCTAGTGTGCCTGAAAGATAAACTGACTGAAAACAAATGCTCTCAGGTTCCAAAGGAACTGAGAAACGGTTTGTAAAACTCCCTACTTAAACGTGGCCTGTGGGCATGCCCTAAGTCTCTTCAGCACCTTTTCCTAGAGCACCTTCTCACTGGCAACACAATAACCCCATCCCAAGCCTGATATTTTCTCATTTACCCCTTTCTTAAAAAACATCTGCAGGGGCCGGCCCAGTGTCACAGTGGTTAAGTGTGCACGTTCCACTTCAGCAGCCCAGGGTTCGCCGGTTCAGATCCCGGGTGCGGACATGGCACCACTTGGCAAGCCATGCTGTGGCAGACGTCCCATATATAAAGTAGAGGAAGAAGGGCACGGATGTTAGCTCAGGGCCAGGCTTCCTCAGCAAAAAGAGGAGGACTGGTGGCAGTTAGCTCAGGGCTAATCTTCCTCAAAAAAAAAAAAAAAAAAATCTGCAGAGTGGGAATGAAAATCTTAGGGAAAAACAGGAAAAGAAAGTTAAAGTGCTATAACAAATCCATCTGAATACCAAGATATCCAGAACCCATCCTCTGGAAATTCGGAGGTTAAAGGAAAGTTAACATGATAAGCAACAAAAACGAATCCCATCTTTCTGTGCCGCCAGTCAACATAAGTTCCCTCTCCTCTTAGTTATAACAAGGGTTTTCAACAGGAGATGGAAACACCTTCGCCCATAGGAAATGCAAGAGGAGGGCAAATCAGTTAAATCAGATCATTCAGGAACTGCAAGATATTTGAATTTATACACTGTTTCTTGGATTAACAGCCTGTTTTTGCCAGAAATTAATGATTCACTTTTGCAACACACTTTCACATCCTGGAATGGAAAGCAGGTGCTTTTTTAATCTACTTCAGAGAGTACAGGACATTAATATTATCTTAATTTTTATCCTTCCCATGTGACAATTCTTCAATATATTTAAATATGTAAATTTGTAATTCTGAATCTTTTACATATTTTAATGTGTGTATATTTTAAAGAGTTTCAAATTACAAATACCATACCATTTACTGTAAACTATGATATGTGCCAACAATCCTGCAATGAAGTATTAATTATCCTCATTCGATAGATTAAGAAACTGAGGTTCAGAGGGTAAAGTTTATTCAAGGTCGCAAGGTCCTAAAATCAGACCTAAAGCCTTCGCTCTTGATGGGACACCATGCTGCTTTCCATTCCACTTTCTACCTTCTGTACATTCTTCATTAGCATACATTTCCTGTTAATCTATCCTCATAGTTGTTAGATTAACTACCTTGTTAAAAAGAACAGTTAACTCCCCAATATAACAAGTCCATGCCTTTGGGTACTCAGGCTACATTTTTGGACACATCTTAGAAGATGAACAAGAATTTTAAATTGCTCAGAATTAAATGTTCTATAGGTGTTTGCTGAGATTACCTCATAGCCAACATTATGTAATATCCACTTTAAAAATCTTCTAGACTAAAATTACTACAGCTATATTTTATGAGGCAAAACTTAGGGCCCCTTAAGATCAATTTTTCTACTTGCCATGTTGGACACTCCTTGAGAACCTGAGACTGCCCTTGAGCCCAACTCCCCGCAAAGGGGAGGTGCCCTTCTATTCTGTGACTGCCCCCGTCGCCTGTCAGTTTCCAGAGTTTACCACTCCCACCCCAACACTAAATCAGGAAACATAAAAGACAGTACCTCTTTCTTCTCATCATTTACTTAAAAGACAACTGTTTGTTTGAAGCAAAAGAAAATCCTCCGCACCTAATCAGCAATACAGAAAAGCTGACTCTGGGTCTACACTGCTGCCCCATATTCATTCAAAACTCAAAAAGTTCTCACAGAGGATTATCTGAAGGACATCCACTCTGACACTGACATACAGACAACACAAGACACAGGCTACAGAGGTGGCTCCTCTGAGAAGAGGAAATGGGCAGGTGGGGGGCAGAGCTGGGAAGGAGATTCACCTGAACACTCATTTGCATTTTTTGTATTTTAAATTAGGTGAATTATTACCTACTCAAAAAAATAAATAAAATTTTTTAAATAAAGCAAAATCTCAGTAAAAGCCAGATTATCAGAGAGCTGCAAACTTAAGTCCCTGCACAACTGCTTCAACTGCAGAGCATGCTGACAATGCCATCAGCCAACAGCACAGTACGTCCAATGAGGAGACAAGGCTGGACTCCCGACATAGGCTCCTCTAAAACAGTGCTTCTCTACCCGCTGTGGTGAAGACCATGGTCCTCATTGTTGTTTTAATTTCCAGTCCATCATGAACTAGTTCATCTGTAAACACAATTCAAAGTGAGTTACTAGGAAATTGATCAGACGTGTATGTCAAAGGAATGTCAACTTGCTATAAAAGCCTCTAAAGTTATTATCATCCTCTGTACTTACTTTGTCACAGACCAGTAACTATTAGCTTGAGGACCACACTGGTGAACAGACCACATCTTCTGGGCACTGTCTTAAACAGGGAACTATAAATGAAATTCACTCTGATTTCTGTACAATGAATACTGCTCCTGAGCAGCCTGGTTACCTTCTTTTTTCTTCAAATACCATAAATTATTCAAGTAACAGTATTTCCCTCTGCGTTTTGGTTACAATAAAGCTTAAAGACAAAACTGTGGCCTTCCTCTAAGAAAGGATGTACAGAATGGTGTGATGTACTTAACCTCCCAGCTTTATACCTGGCTTCAATTTAGAATTCTGCTTCTCATTTTTAATGTCACAATTTACCCATCCACTTGACTTCAGTTGCATTTTATCTTGTAATATGCATCAAGCTCCTTTAAATACAATATTACATTATTAAAAATACTGTCATGTAATACTTTTTTTAAATAAAGTGACCTTGGTGAATTTTACAATATGAATAAAATAGTTAATTAGAAACTTTTATTCAACATTATAGTAGCCCCAACCAAAAACAAAACAAAACAAAAAATTACTTTCAGAATGTGCCACGCAGTATACAAGAAAAACAGAAACCATAATCGGCAGCCAATGCCCAGAGGGCAAGCAGGAAATTCAGTGCTGCCCCTTTAAGAAGCTGCCAGGTCATTAGGAAGAAGAAAAAGAAAATGAAAGCTGAAGAGCCATAAAGAGATAGGCTTTCTTAAATAAGAAATACAAAATTATACAATAATTCCACCTAAATTATTCTCCAAGATAATGAAAAACTAAAGAAAGACATGCTTCTGACAGGGCTCACTTGCCCAGAGTTGATCAGCAAGAACCATCTAATACGCCAAAGTTTGATAAGCGAAGGCTTTTGCATGTTGTCACAGAGTCATGGTACGAGAGTTGCAAATTCTCAGGAAATTATGAGACCACCACTCACCAGAAGTATGCACTGGTGCTGAGTCTTGGAGCTTCTCAGAGGTTCAGTCCGATGTTCTTTTTAATTTGACTGCAGACCTAATTTTCTTTGGCATCTACAAGCACTCCCCTGGGGATTCCAGATCTCACCCTGGTGCTGTGACTAGCAATTCCTCAATTTCAATATGGTTCCAAAACCTCTGCGTCCTCCTCAACAACTGCTTCCATCACTACTCCGTGTCTCAGATCCTTTGGCCCCAAATTCTCCATTCATTCATTAATTCATTACACAATTACTAAGCAGACATCATGAGTTTAAGCCATGGAGACTGTGAACAAAACAGACGCTTAGTCCTTGAGACGTTTTTATTCTGTTAGGGAAGACAAGCAAGTAAAGACACACAGCAAGAGAATAATCCTGTAATAGAGGTAATTATCAGTCAATGAAGAACAAAAAGAGGAAATGCTGTACTGCTTGGGAAGGGTAAGGCAGGCTGAGAGTTGAGTATGTGAGTAGTAGCACTTTTCCAGGTAGTCAGTGGGCACCACAGTGGGTGTGGGGGGCAATCTGGACAATGAGAAAAGCTGAGAAAGATACCGTAATAGTTAATTTTATGTGTCAACTTAGCAAGGCTATGGTACTCAGATATTTGGTCATACAGCAGTCTACATGTTGCCGTGAAGGTATTTTTTTTAATATGATCAATATTTAAGTCAACAGACTTTAGTAAAGCAGATTACCATCTGTAATGAAGATGGGCTCCATCTACCCAGTCAAAGGTCTTACCCATAAGAGGGGATTCTGCCTCCAGACAGCCTGGACTCAAGCTGCAACAATTCTTCCCTGGGTCTCCAGACTGTCAGCCTGTCCTGCAGATTTCAGATTTACCAGACTCTACAATCACTTGAGTCAGCCAATTCCTTAAAATAAATGTCTCTTTCTGAATCAATACAGCCAACTAGTTCTGTTTCTCTGGTGACCCTGACTAATACAGATATGGTGAGTTCCCATATGTCAGCATACAAAATGGTGGATTATGAAGTGCACACACAGAGCAAAGGGGCAGAGCTGCCAACAGAGGAAAGTGCTGGTCACAAAAGGCCTGGATGCTGGGAGATCACACTTCACCATGGGGCAAGAGAGAGCCACTGAGGGTTTTCAATAGAGTGACATGATCATACAGTCATTTCAGCTAGAACTCGCTGACAGCCAATGAATAGAAAAGAGAGATTAGAGGTTGAAAGACCAGGTAGAAGGTGACTGAAATAGGCCATGCAGGACAAGGTGACCAATTTGGGCAGTGAGAGGACCAGAAGAAATAGCTACCAAAGCTATGTTAGTGGGGTAAAATCACCAGGACCTGCTGGTAAAGACAAGAGGGGTGAAGGACGGGGAGGAGAAGAGGGTGACTCCTTGATTTCTGACTTTGGCTCTTGAACGGATTATGGTGCTGCTCTGAATAGGATAGGAATAAACAGAGAAATGAGCAGGAGGAAGAGGATGAAATCATCTTTGGACATGTAGAGTAGGAGATGCCTATGAAATATCTACATGGAAATGTTGAGGCATTTGGAATTAAGGGTCTGGAACTCAGGAAACAAATCTGAGCTGGAGACAGTGATTTGGGACTCACAAGAGGAGAGCAGCTGCAGCTGTAGGCACAGAAAGTGGGTAGAGCAGAAAAGAGAGTCAGGAGTGGGATTTTAAGATGCACCAACATTCAGGTTAGGGGAAGAACAAGAAGAGAAGGAGGCAGCACTGACAGTGAGGTAGAAGGAAAACCAGCAGAGGGTAGAAGGTCAAGAAAAAGTGCCTTGCAGTGATAGCAGGTGTCAAGAAAACAAGACAAGGACCAAAGTTATGCTGGTTTAGTAATGAAAGGTCTTTGATGATCTTAAACAAGGTTTAGGGTCTGATAGGAAAGTAACCAAATAAAGTGAGTTGAATAGTACTTAGAGAAAAAAGTAGACGCACTGACTGAAGATGCTCAGCTGTGACACAAAGGCTATGGGAATAATCAGAGGAGTAGCTTTTCTGGCAGCCCTTTGTGGAACCCTAGAAACTGTCCATCCCTGTTGACGCTGATGCTAGATTACTGCAATTATTCTTAATTCGGCTTTCACTGCAGGGATCTCTAAAGCAGACCACTGACCACAGAGCAACAATGATCTCTGGGAATTAGACTCAGATGACTGGGCATTTTCAGTTGGGGTAAGATGTTAGAAACCCTGGCAATACACCAAAAAGTTGGAAACTATTTTCAGTTTGCAATCAATTGCTTCCCAATTAAAAGATCTCAATGATGCTTCTTATAGGAGAAACATACTTATTCTAAAAAGAGTGTATCAAGTAGTTGTAACTATTTTACACAGAAATTTAGAGTTAAAGAAGCAAAAGGAATCAGTGGTCAAAAATATTGTGCGTACAAGTTTGGTATTATGTCTCAATGAATGCTGACAAAGAAAAAGTGATAAGTACAACATTTGTTGACTAACATCAAGTACCTTCATAAAAACATGTTTATTTGGACGTGAAGAGACGAGTTAGTGGAGTACTGCCATCAAAATTATAGCATATCTTCAGGAAAAGAATTCTGGGGCAAGGTAGACTAATGTTCAGGATGATTAATAGTAAAATGTTAATGCGTACTTATTATGTGCTAGGCACCGTGTCCTTAACATGCATTATCTCATCTAACCCTCACTCTATCAGATAGGGAGTATTATTATCCCCGTTTTACAAAAGAGAAAACTGAGGCACAGAGAGATTTAATAACTGCCTCAAAGTTACAGAATTAGGAAGTGGGAAAGAGGCCATCTGAACACAGGTGTGTGTGTACAACTTCAGATACTGGCTGAGGTTAACTATGAGCCTTTATCCTATTGATTTTACTAAAGACAGAGGGGCAGAGCAAACTGTCCCTCTAAAGGTAGTATAAAGTCTTACACTTTCTTCTGTTAAGTGAAGACCCTACTCCTCCACCACAGCTTTCTTCTGCGGTTCCTTCTGGTTGGTCCCACACCGCCCTATGTAAATAATGAATCATTTGCTAACCCTTAGATTTTCCAGCTTGCATCCGGATCAGGGTGTTTGCTATAGACCAACACTGATGACGAATATCACAGCAAAGAGGAAGCAGAAGAGCACCTGTAATTACACAGTAAACGAGAGATGAGAAAACAATGATTGCAAAACCCTAAGATAGACTAGAATAAGGAAATGCTTCAAGGGTAAAATGAAAGGGGTAAATTCAGAAAAGTATCAGCTTCCATCTGGACCATGACCTACAAAAATCATTAACACTCCTTCCAGAACTATTTAAATAAGATTCTACTGTTTGTTTTCTAAATTCCCCTAAGGCAAAATTACCACCCACAAGGCAATTAGTCAGGACTGCAGAAGGGCGAGGACAGCCTTTACAGCTCTCCTGCCATTCTTACTTCCTGGTGTTTGAACTGTACCCAGATGATAAACTCTTGCCACTCCAATCCCTGAAAGCCTAACCTGAAGAAGGGGGAAAAAGGAGAGTGAGAGGGAGTAGAAAAGGAAAGAACTGTAAAAAGAAAGAAACAGGGGGGAGAGAGAAAACAAATAATCATGCAAGGGACAGTTTCTAAAAGACAACACCCAGCCACATTAGCAATCAAGATTTACACTTTGTGCTTTTTTCACTAGTGCTTTCCAACATTTCACCATGCCTACTGACAAATAAAAATGGCAAGTAATAGGATATATTGGAATATATGAGGAAGCCATTTGGTGTAAACCTAATTCGGCCTGACCTTCTCTTTCCAAAACGGCCTGACGGAGGCCGTTGAGCATGCATTGTATATCTGCTTTAGACATTCCCTATGGCAAGAGCAAAAGGCCCTTGAGATAAAGGTGCAACTTCCCTCCCCCTCCCAACGTTGGCGTCTCCTTAAGGATTAAGTATCTTTCCTTAGGCTAGAAGCTGCTTGCTGCGCTCACCTGTGACCGCCCAGCTGGAGATGACAGACTTGCCTCCTGCTATGCCCACCAAGATAGCAGACCCACTACCTGCTGTGTCCATCAAGTGCTGTGCTGACAGGGCAATCTTGTGACTATTGTGGGAGGGACATTTCAATCACATGTGAAACACCCTCTTTGAGGGTATATAACCACCCTTATACCCCCACTTCTTTGGAGTGCTCTGTTCCTTTGTGGAAAGACTCTCTCGGGTTATAATCCTAAAATTTAAGCTCAGAATAAACTCACCCAAATTTTCATTTATAGATTGGTTATGGATTATTTTCGTCGACACTACATAACACAAGACCAACTTTCAAGAGGAGAAAATCAATTGAGAAATCCAGATAGAACCTCATACTTCAGCCAGGTGAGGACTCTGTATCTCAACACAACTTAGATAAGGAGCCATTCCAGTGGACACTCATCAACGACATACTTGAATTTGCTCAGAACGGGCCTTAGGCACTGAATCCTGGTTCTTGGGTAGAAATAATGTAAAATGTATGAAGTTAGAGTCTCCTCTACAGTAGTGGGCCAGAATGCAGTCCAAAAACCTTGAAAGAATATGTCACAGTTGTTGACCTATGCGATCAAGATCAGTTGGATCTAAGGGTTAGATTTATATATGATAATTGTCCATGAGAGAAAAAGTACAACTAAATTTTGGCATCACTATGAGTCAAAATTAAATTTAAATATTAATAAATCAAGTTAACAAAGTGCTTTCACAGAGTGTATCATTAGCAAAGTTAACTAAAAAATACAAGAGCAATATTCCCAACAACAAAAGTATTCTAACCTCCCTATTGGGATGAGCAGTAATGAAATATGAATAATATCTGGAATTGCAATCTTCAATAAACATCACAGAATTTTTTTTAATTTTTGCATACATATTGTCAAAACTTAATGACTCTGATTCTATTTGCATTTATTCCCCAAATCACATCATCTCACTCAAAACATAAAACCAATAAAGAGTGACATCAGCATCATCGTAGAGTGAGTTCTTCCCTTAGACTCTCCCCCCTACAATACAACAAAAAGGACATTTGAAAACCAAAAGAGGACACTCACACAACACAACAGATGTCTGAGAGACCCACACAGCCATATGTGTGAAGGTGGAGGTGCTGGAATCCTGGAGGAAGTAGAAGGAGGTAAGGGGATGTCCTGTCCCTCTCCCACTGACAGGAACCCAGGGCGTGGGACTGTGCATAGTTCTGAGAGGAGGGGGGAGGGGCAGCACTCCACGGGAACACCGTTGCTCTCCAAGTTCCCTCACAGCCCACGGAAAAGCCCCACACAGAGGTAGATAAGCTACTGAGGGCGTGTCTTCACCAAGCCAGCACCCCAGGAAAGCAGACAACGAGGACAGAAAGAGAATGCCCCCAGGATCCTGCAGGTGAAGGAAAGTGCACCTCCTCCCACCAGGTGTTCCTAGCTCAGCTGACCAGCCAGGGTGCCCACACATAGGTTACATAAGCAACAGCTGTGAGCAAGCAAGAGGGGATTGCAGTGGGCTCAGAATACACAGCTCTTGACCCCCACCCAGTGACAGCATATGAAAGCTGCGACCAGAAACTATCATTATGCAGAGGCATAGATCCATGCTATTAAACAGTATGAAGAAATATAATAATACTCCAGACCAGAAGGAAAATAACAAGCACCAGAAGTCAATCCTGAAGGCACAGAAACTTATAATCTTAATGACACAGAATTCATCGTAGCTATCATAAAAAAACTCAATGAGTTATAAGAAAATACAGATAGTTCAATGAAATCAGGAACAAAATTAATGACGAGAGGGAATTTTTCAAAAAAGAGATAGAAACTATAAAGAAAAAGGGATCAGAAATATTGGGGATGTAAAACACAATGGAGGAAATAAAGAAAAATCTGGACTCCCTGATTAACAGAGCTGATATTATGCAGGAGAGAATTAGCAGTCTAAAGGACAGAAATACAGAAATGCTTCAAATGGAGGAGGAGAGAGAAATAAGACTAAAAAGAAATGAAGAAACTCTCAGAGAAATATCTGACTTAATTAGGAAATGCAACATAAGGATTATGGGTATTCCAGAGGAAGAAGAGAAGGATAAACGACCAGAAAGCATGTTCAAAGAAATAATAGCTGAGAACTTCCCAACCCTGGGGAGTGAGTTGGAAATGCAAGTGAAATAAGCTAAGAGAACTCCTAATTATATCAGTGTAAAAAGATCTTCTCAAAAGCATATAGTACTAAAGCTGGCAAAAGTCAACGACAAAGAAATAATATTAACAGCAGAAAGGCAGAAGAAAATAACCTACAAAAGAACCCTATCAGGGTTTCAGTGGATTTCTCAGCAGAAACCTTACAGGCAAGGAGAGAGTGGAATGATATACTCAAAATTTTGAAAGACAAAAACTTTCAGCCAAGAACCCTCTATCCAGTGAAAACATCCTGCAGAGATGATGGAGAAATAAAAAATTTCCAAGATAAACAAAAGTTAAGGGAGTTCATCACCACAAGAGCCCCCCCTACAAACAATGCTCAAGAAGGCCCTCATACCCCACCCCCCCAAAAAAGCAAGGGGCTACAAAGCTTGAGCAAGGAGATAAATAGGTACACAAAATGCTAAAATTGCAGCACTCTAGTGAAGAGGTTAGTAAATCCCTAATTATCACATTAAACATAAATGGAAGGAAAACACCAAAAATAAATATAACCACAACACAAGATGTAATAAGTTGTGACAATAATAACATAGAGGGGGAAGAGGAAAGGTTCAGCTTAGTCTAAGGAAATAAGAGGCTATCAGAAAATGAACTATCTCATCAATGAGATTTTTTATACAAACTTCATGGTAATCACTAAACAAATAGTCAGAACAGAGACACAAATGATAAATAATGAGAAAATCGTCATAGAGAACCACCAAACTGAAATGGCAGTCTGAAACACACGAGACAAGAAACAAGGGAAATACAGAATAACCAGAAAACAAGTGATAAAATGGCAACATTAAGCCCTCGTATATCAATAATCACTCTACATATAAATGGATTGAATTCTCCAATCAAAAGACACAGAATGGTGGGATGGATTAAAAAACAAAACCCAGGGCTGGTCCTGTGGCCAAGTGGTTAAGTTCATGTGCTCCACTTCGGCAGCCCAGCATTTCACCAGTTCAGATCCTAGGTGCGGACCAAGCACCACTCATCAAGCCATGCCGAGGTGGCGTCCCACATGCCACAACTATAAGGACCCACAACTAAAATATACAACTATGTATGGGGGACTTTGGGGAGAAGGAAAAATTTAAGAAACAACAAAACCAGAACCCAACAACATGCTGCCTCCAGGAAACACATCTCAGCTTTAAAGACAAACAGAGGCTGAGAGTGAAGGGATAGAAGATGATACTCCAAGCTAATGGCAAACAAAAGAAAGCAGGTGTTGCCATACTTGTATCAGACCAAGCAGACTTCAAGATAAAACAGGTAATGAGAGACAAAGAAGAGCAGTATGTAATGATAAAAGGGACACTCCACCAAGAAGACATAACACTTATAAACATTTATGCACCCAAGACAGGAAGACCAAAGTACATAAAGCAACTATTAACAAACCTAAAAGGAGATATCAACAACAACACAATAATAGCAGGGGATCTTAACACCCCATTTACATCAATGGATAGATCATCCAGACAGAAAGTCAACAAGGAAATAGTGAATTTAAATGAAAAACTAGACCAAATGGACTTAACAGACATATACAGAGCCCTCCATCCAAAAACAGCAAAATACACATTCTTCTCAAGTACACATGGAACACTCTCAAGTATGGACCATATGTTGGGAAACAAGGCAAGCCTCAATAAATTTAAGAAGACTGAAATCATATCAAGCATCTTTTCCGACCATTAATACTATGAAATTAGAAATCAACTACAAGAAAAAAGCTGGGTAAGCAACAAATATGTGGAGACTAAACAACATGCTACTGAACAACTAATGGATCAACGAAGAAATTAAACAAGAAATCAAAAAATATCTAGAGACAAATGAAAATGAAAATACAACATAACAACTCCTACAGGATGTAGCAAAAGTGGTCCTAAGAGAGAAATTTACAGCAATAGAGGCCCACCTTAACAAACAAGAAATATCTCAAATAAGCAATCTTAAACTATACCTAACAGAATTAGAAAAAGAACAAAGCGCAGTCAGTAGAAATAGGAAAACAATAAAAATTAGAGAAGAAATAAATGAAATTGAAACAAAAAAACCTGAAAGGATCAATGAAACAAAGAGCTGGTTCTTTGAGAAGATAAACAAAAATGACAGACCGTTAGCCAGACTCACTAAGAATAAAAGAGAGAAGGCTCAAATAAATAAAATTAGAAACGAAAGAGGAGAAATTACAACAGATACCACAGAAATACAAAGATTATAAGAGAATACTTGAAAAACCATATGCCAACAAATTGGACAATCTAGAAGAAACGGGTAAATTCTTAGCCTCTTACAACCTCCCAAAACTGAAATAATAAGAAACAGAGAATTTTTGAATAGACCAATCACAAGAAGGAAGATAAAACAGTAATCAAAAACCTCCCATAAAGTAACAGTCCAGGACCAGATGGCTTCTCTGGAGAATTCTACCATTCAAAGATGTAATACCTACCCTTCTCAAACTATTCCAAAAAATTGAGGAAGACACAACACTTCCTAACATATTTTATGACGCCAACATCACCCAGATACCAAAGCTAGACACAGACAACACAAAGAAGGAAAATTACAGGCCAATATCACTGATGAACACAGATGCAAAAATCCTCAACAAAATATTAGCAAACCAAGTACAGCAATACATTAAAAAGATCACCCACCATGATCAAGTGGGATTTATATCAGGGACATAGGGATGGTTCAATATCCGCAAATCAATCAATGTGATACACCACATTAACAAAATGAGGACTAAAAACCACATGATCACCTCAACAGATGCAGAGAAAGCATTTGACAAGATCCGATGTCCATTCATGATTAAAAACTCTCGATAAAATGGGTATAGAAGGAAAGTAACTCAACATAATAAAGGCCATATATGACAAACCCACAGCCAACATCTCACTCAATGGAGAAAAACTGAAAGCCATCCCTCTGAGAAGAGGAACAAGACAAGGGTGCCCAGTGTCACCACTCTTATTCAACATAGTACTGGAGGTTTTGGCCAGAGCAATTGGGCAAGAAAAAGAAATAAAAGGAATCCAAACAGGCAATAAAGAAGTGAAACTCTCACTGTCTGCAGATGACATGATTTTATATATATAGAAAACTCTAAAGAATCCATTGGAAAACTATCAGAAACAATCAACAACTACAGAAAAGTTGCAGGGTACAAAATCAACTTAGAAAAATCAGTCACATTTCTATTTTCTAATAAACTAACAGAAAGAGAACTCAAGTGCACAATCCCATTTACAATCACAACAAAAAGAATTAAATATCTAGGAATAAATTTAATCAAGGAGGTGAAAGACATAAAATGAAAACTAAAAGACATTAATGAAAAAAATCAATGATGACATAAAGAAATGGAAAGACATTCCATGCACACGTAGAATAAAGCATTCTAAAATTCTTATGGGGCAACAAAAGACCCCAACAGCTAAAACAATCCTGCGAAAAAAGAACAAAGCTGGAGGCATCACAATCCCTGACTTCAAAATATACTACAAAGCTACAGTAATCAAAACAGCATGGTTCTGGTACAAAAACAGACACACAGTCAATGGAACAGAAATTGAAAGCCCAGAAATAAAACCACACATCTACAGACAGCTAATCTTCAATAAAGGAGCTAAGAACGTACAATGGAAAAAGGAAAGGCCCTTCAATAAATGGTGTTGGGAAAACTGGATAGCCACATGCAAAAGAAGGAAAGTAGACCATTATCTTTTGCCATACACAAAAATTAACTCAAAATGGATCAAAGACTTGAAGACCTAAAACCATAAAACTCCTAGAATTTCTTCTGCCTATATTTTCATATAGGCAGTACACTCTTTGACATACGTCTTAGAAGGATCTTTTCAAATACCACGTCTATTCGGACAAGGGAAACAAAAGAAAAAATAAACAAGTAAGACTTCATCAGACTAAAGAGCTTCTGGCAAGACAAAGGAAATGTCTTTTCATTTTGTTAATGAAAAGACAACCCACCAACCAGGAGAAAATATTTGCAAACCATACAGGCAACAAGGGGTCAATTTCCAAAATATATAAGGAATACACACAACTCAACAAGAAAAAAACAAATAATCTGATGAAAAAATGGGCAGAAGATATGATAGACATTTTTCCAAAGATGATATACAGATGGCCAATAGGCACATGAAAAGATATTCAACATCACTCATCATCAGGGAAATGCAAATCGAAACTACACTATGATATCACCTTACACCTGTTAGAATGGCTATAATCACCAAGACAAAAAATAATAAATGTGGGAGAGGATGTGGAGAAAAAGGAACCCTCACACAACTGCTGGTGGGAACACAACCTGGTGCAGCCACTATGGGAAACGGTATATATATTCCTCAAAAAATTAAAAATAGAACTAGCATACGACCCAGCTAACCCACTACTGGGTATTTATCCAAAGAAACTGAAATCAGCAATTCAAAGAGGTACATACATATAATGGAATACTACTCAGCAATAAAAAAGGACAAAATCATCCTGTTCACAACAACATGGATCGACCTTGAGAGTATTATGTTAAGCAAAATAAGCGAGACAGAGAAAGACAAACACCATACAATTTCACTCATATGTGGAAGATAACCTAACACAGGGACAAAGAGAACAGTTTAGTGGTTACCAGAGTGGGTGGGCACAAGGGGGGAAGGGGCACATTTATATGGTGACTGACAAATAATAATCTACAACTGAAATTTCACAATGTCATAAACTATGATGACCTCGATAAAAATGATTAACATTTGAATCAAAATACACAAGTATATGTCTGCGGCAATTGTAATAGAGGCCAAGGAGGGGCTACATGGATTACATGATGCGAAATCTTGAAGATGGGATCGTCCTCATCCCTGCACCCTAAGGTGTGCTCCACAGCCTGCTACAGTCCCTTGTACTCAATCTGTACTTGCTGACTCCTAAAGAAGCATTCAGGAAAGATTCCAGATCCACTATCAGATCCATATCCTATTCTAGGCCAGTAACACTTGCTGAAAACAGTGAAGCAAATCAGAAACAGTTTAGTCAAAACAATGAAAAAAAGATAATAATGCTGCCAGTGATTACCTCTGAGTGGTGTGACTATGGGTGTTAGTTGGGTTTTTTCCTGATACTTTATACCCTCCTATAATTTCTAATTTTTCCATTGTAAACACGTATTATTATTTTTAACAATTGAGAAAACATTAAGGAAAAAAATCACTTCAACTTCAAGTCACTTCACAGTCCCCTTAAATGAGCAGTTTTCTGCCCGAGCTCACTTTTGAATCACTGGGAACAATTTTTAAAACAGCCAAGTCTAAATCCCACCCTAAACCTATCAGATTGAATAGAGGAAGAGCCAAGACTCTGTCAAGCCACCCAAGTGATTCTATTGTGGCACCAACACAGAGAGCTATCTATGCTTTGTAGATGAGTTCCTACTTAGCTGCAAAAGGTGAATTTCTTTGGAGAGGTTTGAAATCGAAGGTCAAAATACCAAAAAGAAAACAGACTGTTCTTTTGGAATGAGCTCCAAATCTAGAGAAATGACAGATTCCGGTGAGAATTTCAGTAATTCCTAGAGAGCGAAGTGAGAAAAAAGGAAACCTCAGCAAGAAATACCAAGATGGATGCAGTGAATGAGGCAACGGATGAACCACAGTTGGAGCTGTAGGACTGGATGGACAGGACAGGGCTTGGTTCCTTGGGATTTCAGAATAAAGGCTGTTATGCAGAGGTGCACCCTTGGTCACAATGACAGCTGGATCTCAGTGGCCATGCAAACAAGTGAGAAAAAGGCAGGGCCAGATCCCTCTGGGCACAGTCACGTGTGTACGGCTGCCCAGAAATCGCCGCAGCTCCCCAAATAGAGGCTCTCACACCTGTTTCTACCTTCAAAATCCTGGGCAGGATTTCCAGACAACTTGGGAAATCTGCACATTCCCATAATTCAGTGAAAGCCTAGGCACTGCCATGCGAGTAAAGAAACAGGAAGGGCAGACAGACACCATGTGAGCATGCTTGGCTTTTCTTGGATACAAGCAGAAGACTGTGTCAACGAAAACGGCACTTAGCATTAAAGTTTATGACATCTTATCACTGGTTTAAAAGGATCTATTCAGAGTGGGAAATGACTTAAAAGTCGAGAGGTTGAGCACTAAAAAGCCAACACCACTCTTCTATGCTTCTTAGCACTTCTGTGGCCTTCTGCCTCTCTCCTCTTCCTCTTCTACTTTATAAGCTCTCCCTCTTTCTTCTCTGTCCACTCCAACTCCTCTCCACCCACACTTTAAATGGTCTGCCTTAAGCTTAGACCATGTTAGAATAGGAAAAACTGCATTTAAGAGAAGGAGCCACTTGTTGCAAAGTGCCATCAAGAAGCAGCCCTTCCCCACCCCCACAGCAGTCATGCTTCAACCTGTCTGGTGGGCTTTTGGACTGGTAGTCCTGACTGATCAAAAGGGTGTGCTTTAATAAATTCTTCCAAAAATACACTTGCAAATACGCTATTTGAAACTTGCAACCCATTCCTCCACAGGAAGAACACTCTGCTGAACAAAAATTTAGTTACTGAAGCCCACAATATGTAGTGGTAAGATTAACCCTTAATAATGCTTTTTCTACATGGAAAAGCTTTCTTGGTTCCAATTAGGCTGTGCTGAAGAGCCCCTTCTTTGCCCTCCAGAATTAGCCTCACACTCTCTGTTAACAACTTCATCATGAGGGGGGTCCAGGTATGATGTCTGAGGAATGGGGTAAAAGGGGTCCCCAGGCAACAATGCAGGACAGAAGGGGACAGCCAGGCTCTTGGCAGCAACAGCAACCAGAGGCTCCTGGGTAAAATTTTATGGCTGGTGTAATGGAGAGGAAGCAAGGGGAAGGAGAAGAGGGGAACAGCAGGAGTCCCTAAAGCAGACTTGGGGGGGAGGGGGGGCCTCCTGTGGCTCCATCCCCACCTGGGGCTCTACTGCAGACAGGGGTGGGAAAGAGGGGAGGGAAGTATCCTAAGCCAATCACGTGTCAAGAGATAAGGGACTGCCTGAACGCCGTGTGGTACACCAGAAAAACCAAAATAATCCTCTAGGATAACGATGCTCCCATCTCCTGAATGCCATTGCACTTTCTTACAATTCAATCCTCATAGCACTCTGAAGTAGGTTTATTACTTCCCAGCACAGATAGAGTGGTGTAGAGAGACGCAGAAATTTGTCCATGGCACCAAGTATTGAGGTCAGGATTCAAACCCATCTTCATCCAGCTCTCCTCTTCCTTTAGGAACAGATTTCTCTCAATTCCAAGGCCAAGATTAGGATACCAGAAATGGGTACCTTGCCAAAATCATCCCTGACAAAAATATTTGCAAATTAACACAGTCGTACTCCAACTAAATAGAAAATAAAAACTGTCAAATTATAAACTTTCAAAGCACACTCAGTTGTTCTGCCTGAGGAAGACAAAACTGTAACCCAGTCGGTCCCTCACGTGCCTCTACCTCATAAACCTCAAAGGCTCACTCCTTCCCAGAGCCCCTGAGGAGCAGCCTCTGCCACCACATTCACTGCAGCCATAATTCCAAGATGCTATGGGAACAATACTGCTACCTCTTCCACAACAGCCTCTGTGACACTGAAAGACCCCTCTGAAGAGCCAACAGCTGACTTTCTCTTCAGAGTCCTGTAGCAGGCTAATTCCTGAAATCCTTCCCAAACCCAAACAACATTAAAGATAATCCACATTAGTCAATGTCCTACTAAATTCTAGTTTCCATTATACATGCTGTCAATTTTAACTTAGGAAAGCAAAAAGAAAATTTAGATGTCTTTATACGTGTATTTACATCTACTTCCTGAAATGTATATTTAAAGAAAAGAAAAAACAAAGCCATAAAGGTTAAGTGATTTGCACTGTTCAAAGAGCTAAGTAGTAATTTCAGGTTTCCTGGACCCAACCCTAAGCCCTTCACTGTTTGTCGTGCCCTACATAAAGAATCAACCTTCTAAGATTTCCATTTGAGTTCCCAATCACTCGCCTGGTCTAGATAAAATAATTCCTTTCAAAACACTCTCTTGTCTTTAGCAATTAAAATCAAAATTCCCATAGTAACAATCTGGCAACAGCATAAACTTTTGACTACGCTTAGCTTAAAAGCTATATGTTCAAATGCCAATAAAGATTACAAGATAACTCAATGGAAAGAAAATACTATATGTTAAAATAATTCAAAACTTCCTAAATTAGTCAAAACAGCAAAATGAGTGAGGAGGTGAAATGAAAAACCACTATAGTCCACAAAAAAAGCTGAAAGAAACACAAAAACAATAGAGGCAGTTTCAATTCCTGTCTTCTTTTCAAGGTTTATATTTAAATGTAGAAAGGTAAAATTCTGTGAAAAATCCATTATGTATTATCACTTCCTCTCAAAAACAATTCCCCAAAATCTTTCCATTCACCCTTAAGAAATTCAATATTTTTTTTTCTCCATATACCCAAGGTTGACCAATCTCATAAAACCTAGTTGAAACGACTCAGAAGCTCCCCCAAAACTTGATTTCAGTTTCAGGCTCCCAAGTTAGAGTTGAAACAACAAAACAATAATTTGAATATTCCTTCCAAGCACACTCAGAGAATAGGGCCAGCTGCAAAAACAGAGCTATTCGGGTTAACTGGGGATCCTGACTCTACTAACTTCTGCTGGTATTTTCTTTGTGAGGTATGAAAATTGCCTAAAGAGTCTGTCCAACATGCCAAAGGAAGTGGCCAAAAACGAAATCTCAAACAACTAACTAATGCTTACCAAGCACTTTTTATGGTGCTCAACATCAAATGGGTACCAGGAAGGACAAAGTATTATAAAGTACAGTTACTCCAGACTCTTCCACACAGCCCTAGTTTCCAATATTCAGCCCCACTCTAGATCATACAGTCATGAGGTCATGTGTCCTACTTGGGGTCCAGAAAAAATGGCGACTGCAGGCTAGGAAATTTATATTTGAGTTCTGAGAATCAGACAAGTGAAGAATTTTTCAAAATAAAACAATATTCAACAGTGGTTCCCAAATATAGTCAATAGATTAACACCAACGCATAACACATTTATAACCCATTCTTTGACAAAATGAGAAAAAGAGGTATATTAAAGCAGGTCACATAGCCAAAAGTATATAATCTTGGAATTGTTCTTTATTCTGACAATATATCCTTCTTACATTTTAGTGTGTAAAATGTCTTTTTTTAATTAAATGACTGATAGCAGGTAGGAATTTGCTATTCTTAAGCTTTTTACTTTCAAAATAAAACTTGGCTTATGTGAATAATGCTACAATCCATATATCAATCTCAAGGCTTTATCAGTCTACGCAATCTAAAAATCTGGGAGCTACCAATATTCAGGACTCCTACTCACTCATTCTCCTAGACCCGAAAAAGGGGTATAGCAAGAACATCTTATCCTCAATTCCTGACGCCACTTCTGAAACATCAAACCACAATACTGTTTGCTTCTGAGAACTTCTCACCATGAAATGTACTTACACCACCCCTAATTAAATCACCACAGTTTCACTAGCGTGATCCACTCACATGCGCTTTCATGTTTCTTAGGAGACTTCAAAACCTAGTTTATAATCGCCCTGTCCACACCCTCACCCACCATTATATGCTATCACTTTCCAACCTGAAATCATTTAGAGATCTTTCTGGCAAGCCATACAAACCATTCCACAGCCAACTATATCAGAAAAATTTATTAAAGCTACTGCACAGACTGAAGAAGCTGAGAGGCTTCACAACCAGGAATGATAACCAAAATCACATCACAGAACGGCTCTCACAGGCACATCGCTGCTGTGGACAGAGACAGCAGCCTCGGCACTAGCAACACCCATGCAGGACTGGATGCTCTTCCCCATCTCAGGCATCTCTGTGCCTGTGACCCTCCCCACTTCAGCCTCTTCTACAACCACACTCTCCTTTCCTCCACTGGCTCCACTATGACTGAAAAGAAGCCTGTTTCCCTTCTATCAGGAAAAACAAAAACCTTCACTGACTGGATACCCTTGACAGATAAGAAGCTACGTCCAGTTCTTCTCAGCCAAACCTCAGAAACTTGTAACCTATACCAGTAGTCCCCACTGCCTAGTCTTGCAGTAACTCTGTAACCTGACTGCCGCTCCCTTCTTTGCTCTAGCAAAGCACACCAAATGACTTCTTATAACCAAAATCAAAAAGCCCTTTCTCAGTCCTAACTCTTCCTGACCTCCCTTGAAGCATTTGCAATACTAAGCCCTCTTACTCAAAATTCAGTCCTGCAATTCCACTCCAGGATATACACCCAAGAGAACTGAAAACAGGTATTCAAACAGGTACTTGTACATAAATGTTGATTGTAGCATCATTCACATAAGTCAAAAGGTGAAAACAATCCAAATGTCCTAGAACAGATGAATGGATAAATAAACTGTGGCATATCCATACAATGGAATATTATTCAGCCATAAAAAGGAATGAAGTTCTCATACACGCTATAACATGGTTGAACCTTGAAAACACTATGGTAAGTCAAAGAAGCCAAATACAAAAGGTCACATATTGTATGATCCATTTATATGCAATATCCAGAATAGAGAAATCCAGAGAGACAGAATGTAGGGCTGGGGAAAGGGGAGAATAGGGACTGACAACTTAATGGGTACAGGGTTTCCTTCTAGGGTGATAAAAATGGTCTCGAACTAGATAGTGGTAATGGTTGCACAACATTGTGAATGTAATGGTAGATGTCACTAACAGTAAATTTCACAATATGTGTATTTTACCACCAAAAACAAACACCTCCATCCTTCCTCAGATTCCATGTAATTATCCTGTACCCTGTTCTCTTTCTCACTGGCCCTTCCACTCCTGAAATGTAAACATTTTCTCCATCTCACCCTCATTTCTTCTGTCTCCACATTCTCCCATTTGGAGATATCATCTATCCAGAGCAAATCAACTGTCTACTTCAAGAAGATAACTACAGCAAAGGTTGGCAAACTTTTTCAGTAAAGAGCCAGACAGTAAACATTTCAGGCTTTGCAAGCCGCACAGTCTCTGGAACCAGCATAGACAGCAAGTAAAGAAACAGGTGTGGCTATGTTCCAATAAAACTTTATTTAAAAAAACAGGCCACAGCTGGACTTGGCCTATGGGCTGTAGTTTGTCAGCCCTTGCTCTACAGTATGATATACTGCACATCTACATTCCCAGCGCTTTTTTTATGCAGTAAATATTTCATCCAGATTTTTATAAAGGAGATATTAACTCCAGATATCATTCATTAAATATTTACTGCGAGCCTATCATGTTCCAGGCACTGTGCTAGGGACACTGCAGTGAAATGCAGTCCTTGTCCTCACAGATACTGACTAAATGAATGTCACTGGCACCAACCACAGAAAGAAACACTTCTCCCCTAGTGGTCCCAACCCAACAATCCAATCAGTAGCTAAGTCCTTTGATTCTCTTCTCACAATCTTTCTTACTGTTTCCTTCCTAACTACTGCATGCTGGGCTCATATTACGTGCTCAGTAAATATTTCTTAAGTGAATGAATAACTATCACTTTAGTTCCCATTCTTATCTCCCCACACCTGTACTACAGAAATAAGTAGTCTTTCTTCCTCTTCAAACTATTTTGTCTACCACTCTCTCCCCCAATTAATATTCTAAAATGATAACTTCTACCATACCACTTCTCTATTCAAAAACTTTTGATGGTTTCTTACTACTTAATGGATGAAGTTCAAACCATGGTAGATCTAAGCTACAAGGCTCACCATAATCTGGTCTGTCTAATCTTTTTTTTTTTTTTTTTTGAGGAAGATCAGCCCTGAGCCAACATCTGCTGCCAATCCTCTTTTTGTTGAGGAAGACTGGCCCTGAGCTAACATCCATGCACATTTTCCTCTACTTTATATGTGGGACACCTACCACAACATGGCTTGCCAAGCAGTGCCATGTCCACACCCGGGATCCAAACCAGTGAACCCCGGGCCACTGAAGCAAAACGTGGGAACTTAACTGCTGCACCACCAGGCCAGCCCCTGGTCTATCCAATCTTGATAGCCTATCCTCCACTATTTTTACATGACCTCTACATTTCAGTCAAATAATCTGATCAACATCTCTGGAACAAGCTTGTATCTTCCACCCCATACCTTTGGTCATGTCCCCCTACCCAAAAAAGTCTATCATCTCAAAGTCTGCCGTCTTATGGAGTATAGTTCAGAAGCACCTCCTCAGTGAGGTTTTCCTTTACTTCCCAACCACAGTCATGACCCCTGGATGACCACAACACATTTTTACACTGCTCCTGTAGCTTTTACTTTATTCTGTCTTACAGCTATTTCGGCATATGTTGTGGCAATATGTTAGTTCTCATATTAGTTATCTATTGCTGCATATTACCACAAACTCAGCAACTTAAAATGCCACACATTTATTAGTTCACATTTTCTATAGGTCTGGAACCTGGAACACTTAGCTGGGTCCTCTGCAAGGCTATAAAATTACATCTATCTAAAGCCTGAGTGGATCTAAGGGTCTGCTCTACTTGTCGGCAGAATTCAATTTTTGTGGCTCTAGGACCAAAGGCTTTAGTTTCTTGCTGGCTGTCACCTAGAGACAGCCCTCGGCTACTAGATGTCATCCATAGTTCCCTGCCAACATGGCCACTTGCTTTCTCAAAGCCAACAAAGGAGAACTCCATTTTTATATAACAATAATGATGGTGATGATGATAGAACAGCTTTATCATTAGGAGCATACTGGTATAAATTCCATACATATCCTTACAAATTGTGTTACTTTTCTAACCAGTAGCTATTAAAGTACCTATCGCAGAGCTCAGTGTTGAATAAATATTTGCTAAAATGATACATTAATGCTCCTCATTAGATTAAGATCCTTGAAAGCAAGGACATCTGGTATTCTCCATAACACCAAAGGAAAGAATACCTTACTTACTGGCCGAAGGCACTCAGAAATATTCGTTGGATAATTTAAAATGGGCAAAGAATTCCAAGATGATGGAAATGAGAAGGAAGGGTAGAATTTAAGGACAGATAAATATGAATAGGCAAAAGCAAGAGAGAAAAGAGAATTCTAAGTAAGTGAAAAGTATGGACGAACACATGATCTGTGTATTACTTTCTTATTGCTGCTGTAACAAATTACCATAAACGTAGTGGCTTAAAATAACACATTTTTCACTTTACAGCTCAGTAGGTCAGAAATCTGACATAGATCTCAAGGGGCTAAAATCCAGGTGTCAATAAGGCTCAGTTACTTTCTGGACGCTCTAGGAAGGATTCATTCCCTTGCTTTTCCCAGCTTCCAGAGGCTGCCCGCATTCCTTGCCTTGTGGCCCCTTCTTCCATCTTCACAGCCAGCAATGGCTGGTTGAGTCTTCTCACAATGCTATCTTTCTGGTTCTGACACTTCTGTCTCCCTCCTCCCCATTTAAGGACCCCCATGATTATATTAGACCCATACAGATAATCCAGGATAATCTCTCCACCTCAAGATCCTTAACGTAACCACATCTGCAAAGTCCCTGTTGCCACGAGAGGTAACATATTTACAGTTTCCAGGAATTAGGATGTGGACATCTTGGGGTGGGGGTGGCGGGTATTATTCTGCCTGTTATAGTCTGTTTATGAAACAGTAAAGAAAAATAACAGTGTAGAGTAAAACATTGATGATAGAAAGTAGAAGAAAATTAAATTATACATAGTAGACTGTGGAGATCTGGAAGACAGGGCAAAAAAGCTTGGAGTTATCATGGTGGACAACCACTAGCCCTGAGGCACTGGCAAGTCATTTGATCACTCTGGGTCTTACTGGTCACCATATCTGTAAAATGAAGTAATACTTGCCCTGCCGGCCCCACAGAATACTACTAAGAACAATGGAAACAATTTTTTTAAATGCTTTGAAAACTACAAATTAATATACAAATGTAAATTCTTATAGCTAATAAAGGAGTGAAGCCAAGTTACACATCAGCAATTTGGAACTGTAAACCACACTGCTCCATTCCAAACACCCTTTGATCTTCCTGAGCAGAGTCATCTGAGGCCTGACTTACCCAGAAAAAAGCATTCCTTGTGTGCAAAAGTCAGACTCTGTTTAATAAAATATGTAAGTTGAATATATTCTGAGGATAACATCAAAACACATAAAAATCAAAACAAGACTTTAGGGAACCATTAAGAAAACCTGAAAAGACCTAGTTTCTTAACTTGAGGGCAGGGCCTATTAGCACACAATAGACAGACACTAGATAAACATTCTCATAAATGATAGGAGTAACCTCAAAGTGAAGCTGAGAAAGTTTAAATTACGTATGATTTTAAAACCAAGCAAGAGAAAGCATTAAAATAAAGAATTTTACATTCATTCATCAAGTAAATTATAAACAGTGAGTGATGGCATGTGTTTACACAGGGGCTCAATGAGGAAGACAAGGTTCTAAGCTAACTGAGTTAGGATCATCCAGTTGGGATCATCATTAGGGGAAGTATGGATGTGAGTTCTTCTCTAGGGCTGGAAAGAAGTTCTTCCGAGTTGGGGTTCTTCAGCCCAACTGAGACTAACCTATCAGATTAAACTTACTCAATGTTTCATCAAAGGCACTCCTACTATACTATCCATTCCCACACATACAGCAAAATATAAATGCATCCCCCAGGGGCAATGCCCATTCATCTACTCTACACTAAGCACCAAGTCTGGGTCTTATCATTTTGTTCTTCAAGTAAAAAGGATGAAAGAAAATGGGGATCCAAAATTAAGTTGAAGGGATTTTCATAGAGATGTGCACAGAAATAAGAGGGAAACTTCTCTATGTTATCAGACTGACTGAGCTTCCGTTAATGAAGGTTAAGAGGCAATTCTCCATGGTTCTCAGCTGTTTCCGCAGGTCTTATGAGCAGACTTAGTGACAGCTTTTGTTCAGTACTATCTTTTAAAGGATATTTGTAAAGTAGACAGCCTTTTAAGCTGGAAATGGTGTCTCTCTCTCTGGAGCAGAGGAAAGATTCGTTTGCTATCCAGAAGAATAAAGATAACATCTCTCTCCCAGGCAAAGGTTGGTCAGGCTTGCTAGCAGCCCCCTTATAGGTTAGGGTTCCCTAACCTTACAGTTTCTCAACCATGATGAATACCCACTGCGTTTGCAACATCTACCTAACCCTACCACCATTTTGACCCCAAGGGACTTGGGGGGCAAGAGGATGCATGCAAAGAGAACTGCTGCAAACATGAAGATCATGCTGCCTACTGTGCTTTGAGTAATAAAGTTCTTTGTCTCTGACCCAGGAGCACTGTGTCTCAGACCATCATCCAGGGAACCGAAGGAGGCTCACTTGCCAGCATGCAAGCAAGGTGAAATGTCAGGTCTCACAATTCCTGACCAACAGTGGTTCCCATTCTCTTTCCTTAACTCAGGTCACTCCAACAGGAGGATACGCCAACTTCGCAGGTCTCTTGCAATCAAGACTACATTTTGAGAGATTCTACTTTAAGCTAAAATAAATATGCTTATGTTTATCAACATTGGTCACCAAAAAATATTACTATAGCCTACACATATCTGTAAAATTCCAATTCACTTTTAAAGAACAAACGTAAAAACATAGTTTAAAAAAATACTGAAAAACCAACTACTTTTGTGAAAAGTACAAAAATAGAGTCCTCTTCTAAAAAACAGAGGAAATCATGTTATTGTAATAAAAGACTGCTAGAGGTGCAAATTAGAGGCCTTTTCACTCTGCATTAAAGAACATGTTTCTGTTACATGTGACTGTGCAATTCATTTCAGCATTATAATCAAACCCAATGTTTAAGCACATACAATATGACCAAGCTCTATGATTACTATGACCAAGCTCTGGTGGTACTGAGTATAAATACTTTCTATAAAGACTTAGTAAATATCTTTATTTTTTTCAACCTTGCAGTTAAAAAAAATTAATATGAAAGTCAGAGAACGGGGGCCAGCCCCGTGGTTGAGTGGTTAAGTTCACACGCTCCACTTCGGCGGCCCAGGGTTTTGCGAGTTTGGGTCCTGGGCACGGACATGGTACTGTTTATCAAGCTATGCTGAGGCAGCATCCCACATGCCACAACCAGAAGGACGCACAACTAAAAATATACAACTATGTACTGGGGGGCTTTGGGGAGAAAAAGGAAAAATAAAATCCTTAGAGTTATTAAAAAAAAAAAAAAGAAAGTCCAAGAACAGATTCCCAAAAATTCACAAGTAGTGAAATTCTTAAAAGGCACAGTATTAACAGTCTGAAAAAGATAAGGCAAACACCTTTCAGCAAAGTCACTGCATTATATCACCTAACGTCAATTCCATGTAACTTGGCTCTATGTAACTGAGAACCAAAACAATCTACTGAAAAGCAGAGTCATTTCAATGAGTGGATTTACATAAACAATTAAGATACTACTTATGGTAAATCACAAGCTTTGGCAGGAAAACTGCTCACTGGCTCGCCAAAGACTTGGTTTGGCACACTGGTGACCCACTGCCAGGACCATTACTGATAATTTGCTCTCTATCCCACAGTATTATCTTCCAAGTATGCTTCAGTTGGTCATTTCACATGTACCGAGCCCCAGTGGGAATGGTTAGTGGAACTGAGCACCTTGCTTCCATTTAGTCTGGAAATGTGGGATTCCCAAAATTCCTCAAGAAGAAACAGGTGACAAGCTGCAAGTTGGAGAGATCCTCCACAAGGGTAGGACATTAGAAAAATTTAAATAATAAACAAAAATAAATAAATAAAAAGGGAGGAAGGGAGAACTGAAGTATACCAGAAATACCTGGTTAACTTGCATCATGAAGCTAGAGGGAAATATGTTAGTTTTGATGCCAGATAAGTGACAGCCACAGAAAATTCTGGGGGGTGGACAAGAGGACTGGTGAAGGAAGGGTACCATAAAGCAGCATGGACACATATAGGGCTTTCCCACTCCACAGTTGCTGTCCAGGTCATTATAAGAGACTATGTGGCCATGATCTCTCAATTGCACTCAAAGCTTACATTTTAAATAGCTAATAGATTATTTGAACTGGAGGAACAAAACTAAATTCACCATTCCCCAGAAAACTGGTATTCCTTCCCAGTAACTGCACTTCCGGCCATGGTAATACCATCCAGCCAGTCCCCAAAATTAAAATAACCTTGAGATCTCCAACTCTTTCCTTTCTCACATTCCCTATGCCAAACTGATCACAAAGTCCTGTTGTCTCTTTGATTCCCTTTCCTTCTCCACAACCAACATTGTTTGTATCTATATCCTCATTACTACAAGAGGCTCCTCGCAGGTCTTCCTGTCTCCATTGTTTTACTACTCAAATTCATCCTGCATATCTATACCAAACTGCACTCTTAAACCACTTCTCTATTCTTCTCTCATTCCTCCCCATCTTGAGAACTTATTATATGTAATAATTTATTTACTAAATTTATTACACGTAATAAATAATAAGCACTGTCATTTCATAAACAGTATGTGTTGGGTACTGTGCTAGGCATTACTATAATCATGATATCTAATCCACACATCAATTTGTGATGTGGCTATAAGTAACTGTATTTTAAAGAAGAAGAAACTAAGGTTCAAGGTCAAATAATTTACCTAGGGATTACTCAGCTAGTAAGTGGCAGACATTTTTAAATGCACTTTTTTTTAAAGCAGGATTTGAGTCCAGGTTTCAAACTGACTCAATGCCGAGCTCTGTCTGTCACACCACATTGTCTCTGCCTCCCCAGTGCTTATTTCATCAAATCCAAGCACCTCTATCTGCTTTTCCAGGTCTTCCATGATCTGGACTTCTGGACCTTCAATATATTATTTCCCAGTACTCCACCCAGACACCACTCTGTCCAGTGAGGTTAGTTGCCTTGCTGAACTCCAAATACACCACACGCCTTTTCCCATGCGTTTCCATTTCTCTCTAAATCTGACCTCCTTGAGGCCAAGCCCACAGAGCTTTCTCAACTATTCCAGCCTCCAGTGACCTTGTTTTTTTCCCTGTTAAAACCTACACAGTCATTTCTCTTTCACTGACCTCTTACCCCTAAAAGCCGCAGGCAAATCATTATTTCTGGGTTCCTATACATTCATTTTCCTTTCCTATCTAACCTCCCCAAGTCCAAGCACCAGGTCTTACAGTCTGTATGTTAAGTGTTGGGGCTACGACAGTGAACAAAACATTTAACAACATATACTGGTTCAAATAAACGTATACCTAATATTCTAGCACAAAACAAAGTTAACTGATTTTATACTCATCTCTGGCTACAATACTGACTCAAAAATTAGTTATCAAAAACTAAAACAAATATTAATTCCCTGGCTGACACTAAGTCACCATTAGGGGCTATACTTAGAATGTTCTGTTGAATTGAAGTTTAATCAGCCAAAAAGAAAAATTTGACCTGCCCATCGAAAGTATGTCATCGCAAAATGACAGTTCATCAAATGCTTCTTCACTTGGTCTACGATTTTCACATGCATACATAAATATAACTGATCAAATAACTGGTAAGGTCTCCAACTGGAATAACTGTTAAAAGCTGGAAACACAGCTTTTGAGATAGAAAAATGAGAATGAAAACAGTAACATCTTTAACCATCCTTCACTGAATACAAGACTATGTAAAGGACTTCCAAGTCAAAAAAAAGAATAAAATAGCCTATAAGTGGTCCTTAGGCAGTTCACCTTCCTACAAAAAGGCCTCACAACTAACTCTTTTAATACAACAGCATTTACAACCAGAAACTTTCAGGGTAAGCGATGTTCAATAATCTCTTGAATTAATGATACTTTAGAGCATTTTTATTTAAGGAAAGATATTCCTGTGATTCAACGACTCATTTATTATTATCATAGGACTTAACATGCTATAAAACTACTTGTCAAATTTCTTGTCCCCAACTAGACTATCAGCTCCTTGAAGACAAAATCATGTCCATCTTGGTGATGGCTATGACCCCAGCACCTAGCTCAGCACAGAATAAATCTCACCAAATATTTACTGTATGAATAAAACCTCAACTATTAAACACGAAGCTCAAAATATAGTTGCTTATATTTTTTAATACTTCTATCCAAAAAGTAAATAACAGGAATTTAAAAATTCTTCCTCACAAAAAATCACTTCATTTGGTATAACCTACAAGGGCAGACAGCTCAGATTTTTCACTTTAACCTTACAAATTCTGGCAAAATACAACTCATCTGTGAATTTCTTCTTAGTTTACACACTCAATTATAAATTCATTAAAGTTAATCGATCCTCATGTCACAGCATTTTACATTCTGAACAGACTTCGGAGACCACCAGGTAATCCCTTCGCATTATGGATCAAGAAACAGATTCAAAAAAATAAGGCTATACAATTAACTGGTGTTAAAACGCAGCCTCTGATTCTCAGTTCCATGCTCTGTCCTCAATTCATCAATTAATTACATGTAATGCAAAGACATAAAAAACCTTTTTATCACATAATCTTTGATCAAAGTAGGACAGTACTCAAGACATCTTTCTCATTTCCAATTATGCCAAATCTTTCATCCCAGGACCGCAAAGCACAGTAAGGCAGATTTAGACTGAAGTCCACTGCCCACAATCCTCTTACATGGGAAGATAAGACCAGATCCCAGATCTGCTTTGCACATTCAGTCTGTAAGACTTACCAAATATCAAATCTGTTGGCCTCCTAGTACTTTAAAGCCTTTGTGGTTGATTCCAAATACTACGGAACTTTCTACGCCTAGATAATAGATTCCCCGTGCAAAACAAGTAGAAATATTAATACCCTCCATATTCAACTTCCTTTCCTAGAATTCAAGAAATCTTTTATTATCTTGTTAACACTGTGAGGAGAAGGTCCATTCTAGCAACAAAGAAAAGGTCTCTATTTTATGTGCCAGATTTATTTTCTATTTGGTAGGAATTACTCTTCCAATCCGGCAGCAAAGGTAAATAATTTGCCCAAAGCCATGCAGCTCCTAAGTAGCTAAGCAGTAATTCAAACCCAAGTTGACCTAGAAATTCAATTCATTCTCCTTCACTTCCTCCAAGACAGAGTCCCAGTCTTCAGGGAGTTTGCAAAATAAGTCACCAACATGGGCCCTCCAAAAACTTAACTAAAGATAAGACCTAAATGACACTGCAAATAAAATAAAATGAAAGGCATATAATGTAGTAATGATTAACACAGGCTTATTTTACTCCTATAATCTACCCTTCCACACTGCAAAAAAACTCCTGAATATGCTTTATTTTTCAAATTTTATATACAATTTATTTAACTCTCCTTAGAATTTATCTGTTGAAACGAATCACAAACTTTACAGAAAATAAAATTACTGGGATTTACATTTCAAATCTGACCGCAAACAAGAGCTTGACTGACCTTTGGGCAATATACTTGACCTCTGTGCTCCTTGGGGATAAAAAGAAAACTGCCTCATAGTTGCTTCTGTTGTTTCAATAAGTTAATAAACGTAAAGCCCTTTGAACAGGGTCTGGCACAAAGTAAATGCTCAATACTTGTTAATTATTGTAATCTACCATAATTATCATCACCATCATCATCATCTAGAAGATCAATGTTATGATGTTACCAGAACATGACATTACTAGAACATCAATGTCATAAAGATGTCATTTTTGTCTGTTTTGTTCACTGCAGTATCCCCAATGCCTGACACACAGTTGACACTCAAACATTTGCTGAATTAATTAATTATGATTACTAGTACTTCTATTACTAAATAGAGGATGATTTGCACTGAAATGTAACTGCCTCTGGGGAAAAAAGATTAATTGAGCATGAAAAACAAATTGCTACCTGGAAATTTAGGAGCGGTGTGAAACGAGGAACTGCTAGTAGCCCAACTGCAATGCTTCCTGGAAGAGAGAAGCGGGGAGGCTGCTTCCAAGTCAAGGAAGCATCTCTTCAGGTTAAACTAACCCACCAGAAGAAAAGTCAATACAAAAGTATTTGCTAAGAGCCAAAAGGTTTTCAAGCTTAGACAGGCTTCTTTGTTCCTAACTGGGTAAAAGAACCTAAAATAGGGGACTTCCGAATCTCCTAAAGAAAATCTAACCTGGGCCTTGACAGCAAGGACTAACCCCACTCTACAGAGAGGAAAGGAGCATCAGAGAAAGGAATTAATGTATCTAAGGGCACAGCAAGCAAAGTGGGAGCTTTAACTCTCAGATCTGAGTGCAGATAGAAGGGTCCCCGAACAATGTGTAGTGGCCACACAATCAAGCATCTCAGCCTCTCACCCGCCTCTCTCCACCACAGTGAAAACCAGGACTGTCCATGTGCTTATCACGGCTCATGGGCAAGTTCTTCATTCACAATTTTCATCGAGATAACCCATCAGCCAAGCCACAGCCCGAGGGACCTACCTGCTTCTGAGGATCCCATGAATTGGCTAATGGCTCTTGACCCTCCACCAGAAGCAGCAGAGGTTTATGGCAGGAAAAGGCACTTTAATCATTTTCATCTCTTACTGTGAAAACCCTCAAAAGAACGAGAACACTGGGGAAAGGAGCCACTAGGAGTCCTGAACAGGCCTCAGAGAACATAGCCCTCTACCTCCTTTCCCCATCCATATTCCAGACTTCCACTAAGACATACAAGCTAATAATGTTAACATCAACTAATGGGCACAGTAAAGCACTAATCAAAATATATAACAGCCTTTAAAAACAACATATTTCTTGAAAGCAGTGAACTTCTGGTTTGTAGACAAACTGGCCAACAGAGCTAGTCAGACTTGACACGGGAGAGAAGGTCCTGAGAAAAACTTAGTGCATTAAGAGTTCCTAGGCAAGTTTCAAGTTCCCCAAATCTCAGTTTCCTTGTAGGATATAAGGTGAACTGTAAAAATACGTGGCACCTGAGGTCAAATGAGATAATTTATATAAAGTACTTGGCACATTGCCTGGCACAAAGTAATCATTCTATCAATGTAAGTAAATTTTTTCTGTACCCTCCCCCAAATAATTATCTACCAAGTATCCAGAATCCTGGTTAAAAGCAAACATTTTGCCTCATTCCTTAAGCCTGATTCTTTACATGGCAGCACAGCCAAATAATTCTGGTTTAGTGATAACTTCTGTCTAACAAAAGTTTAGGAAAGGCTGTTTCAAAGGATAGGCAAGTTGAGAATTCTACCCCTCAAAGAAAGCCATTCAGATCACAAGGACAATTAAGAGAACTTTTAGTTCATCTGAGAAATCAAGTCAGTAACTAAAAAAACTCACCCTCAATTCCAGCCTTGGAGTCCAGAAGCCAAACCTGGACATGTGCAGCACTGGGTTTTCACACGTCAGGAATGGACAAAGCAGCGCTCAACATGTCTGGAGGCACTGAAGGCAAACTACCAGCTCAGTCAGCATATGGCCTTGAATGAACAGTGAATGTCTAAATTCTGTTGTCTAAAGCTAATCTCCCTATAATCTTGTTAATTTTCCTTTGTAGATCAAATACCAAAGATTTCTATTTAATTACCCTAAGCCTCTCAATCTCTTCAAAGTGCAAACATTTTGTTAAAATAATATGTTAAATGTTATATAAAGTTAACCTAGTTATCTTTTCCTTAAATATTGGAACAGATTTGATTATTTATTCAGATGTACATCTATTATTACTCAACTTTATAGAACACTACAATACACATTTTACTACTACATATAGTCTTTTACTCCAATTTTCTGGCTCAAAGCAGTCTCTCTTTCTTGTTGTTAGTGGAGGACAGTGTTGATTAGAATCCCAAAACAATGGAAAGACAAGAGTCTAGGGGTCTAATCCTAACTGTAGGGCTAACTTGCTGTGTGACCTGGGGAAATCACATCTTCTCAGTCTCCTTTCCTCCTCTACATAATGATGCTAATTTAACTCTAGTTCTAAAATCCTAATATAGATGCCAAGCGAATTTTTTTTAATTTAGTGGTTAAAAGGTGTATAAAAATAGTTGAAAGTTTATCACACAAAACTGGACAGGTTATTTTTCCCCCCTTAAATGTCTACATTCCAAGCTCTTCAAATCTGAAGTTATAACAAATCATTTCATCTCTGAAATTGCAACTTATCTGCCAGTTATATACCATACAATTCTCCCCAGTACACTGACAATGTCTTGCTTCTACCCAATCAACAAGGAATGGATCATAACATTTTATTTCCATTTCTATAGGCTTCTCCAATTTCCAGGCAAGTTTTCTGCATGACAATAAACATCAGTAACCAAAGATTAATTTAATTATCAAATATTTTGAGTACCTAATCTGTGCCAGTTATGCCAGATATAGGGGATAAGTGATTAAGACACTTCTTTCTTATCCTCAAGGAGCCACAATCCTGCAAAGAAACAGCACGTGTGCCATCACTCTAACCCCTCTCCCAGGCAGACATCACTAATCAGTCATGGGCCTCTCCCTTGAAATGAATACAGCTTTGGCTCCAGGATTCCATGTAGCCATTACTAATCAGATGGGCCTGTTTTAACAGACCTCATCACAACTGTGAAGAGAATGGTACTTCTTGCCAATTCTCAATTACCATTTTCTAACATTCTAAATTAATTCTTAAATGAAGAGAATGAAGCCTATGAAAGCCACCTTAGTCTAGATCAGGTTATCCATTTTACATATGTTCTCTTTAAAGGCCAGGGTCGTTTGACGGCAGCTAGTACATGCTCAAAAGAAACTAACGAAATTAGTGAAAATAAAAATAAGGCCATAAAATTTTGAAACAAAATAATATGGCTTAAATAATCTGTCCCTGATAACTCAAAGGGTCCAACTCTTTCATCTATGCAAGAGTTATCAAAATTGTGTTGTCTTCAAACTACAGACAAGTTAACTTCTCTTGACCATGACCAGCTATTCAAATATTCAAAGATAAATGCTTTGTCTTCCATGCGTGCATCATGGTGCAGGACTCTGGAAGCTTGAACTGTACTTACCTAAATGTTTGACCAACTCTAAACCACTTCCTAAAGAAAATCTAGGCCTACCTACAGGTGGGAAGGACCTCACCAAGTCAAATTCTTCCATATTTAAAACAATAATAGTAATCTCTCTATCAAACACACCTGAGAAAGTAATCTACAGTTCCAACTTGCCCGCTCTCCTGGCAGAGAGCAGCTTGAAACAACAAATATTAGAAAAGGAAAAATCCACAAATATTAACTATTCAATTCTCCAAAGTCTCTACCTACCAAAAAGTATGCTTTAGCCACCCATCAGGGGGTAATGAATGTGTGTCCTAGGGAGATGATTCTGTTGTCTTTAAAAAACTACTATCATGCATCATGTTGTTCAAGTCTGTCGTTTAAAAGCTATCCCTCTGAGTTTAGTATTAATAAAAAGTTTCACTCATCTATCCACTTTGTCTTGACAATCAGGAAGCTCAAAGCTGAATTTCACGCCCAACCAACAACAGCTATCCTTTGCTCCGGGTTCTGGTATACTACATCCATCTTCCTATTGCCTTCACTGCAAACTCGTGTTTCTCTGTTTTTCATGCTTTTTATGATAGTCCCATGATGTGTTTCTTACTAAAGCCACATCAGAATACTTTTGGAAATGAGCAAGGGGTATAAATAATTTAATAAAGTAACTTCATTACTAAATATTTGCCCTCACTGTCCCCCAAAACCCTCCCCTCTCTGCACTCCTGTGCATGCTGTTCACCCCGAACATAATCTCTGCTATTTCTAGCTTTCAGTGACTTCTCCCAGAGTCCTGAGGTTGAATGGACCAATCATTTGGCCTCTAACATACTAGTACAATACTAATTTTTCCATATGCACTGTCTGTTCATGTGCATTGTCTTAAGTTCCTCAAAGACTGTGAGATCCTAGTGGGCAAAGAGTACATCTTACATATTTTTATATTCCCAGCAGCATCAAAACAAGCCTTGCACACTGCAGACACACAATAAAGATGTGTTCTGTTAACAGGAAGAGTAAGTCAACATTTTCGAAAGCCCACTAGATGAAACCATGTAGGACATAGGACGTAAAGGCTGAAAGGGAGGTTTCTGTTTTAAAGCAGTTTACAATCCAAAGAACTAAAATATGTAAATTATCTATGTAGCCCTCAGGGATTGCATATATGTAAATACAAAGAAAGTTCCGGGAATGGCTGCATTTGGCAGGGTTAGGCAGAGTACAAGGCAGCTTTCAGTTGAGTTAAAAGGAGTAAGACTTGTGAGGGCATTCAGCCACACTCCAAAGAGGTACAAGGTGGTAGTACTCAAAGAACAGCAAAAACATCTCCATGGGTGTAGCAAGGAACAGCCAGCATCATTAAACAATGGACGTGAACTTTGGGGACAGCTGGCAGAGGGCCCAGAGGCAGCAATGCAAAGCAAGAGCCTGGTTTTCTTAAAGGTGATTTAATAAAGTAAAAACTTGGGAAAATAGTTCACAACTACTGTGTCAAGAATAGATAGGAGGGGGAAAGCTAGAATCAGAAGTCTGACAGTAAATTCTAGAAATGCAGATCAGACAGGGCACCTTGGCTATCTGCACTCATTCTCAAGCAGGAATTTGGGACAACCCATTTAAGAGCCTATCTCGGCACACTTGTCATGACAGCCCCAAGTGCTAGAGCAAGGGTTTCTACCTCACCTTTTTGATTCTGAGACCTCTTCTTAGAGTAAAAGAGTAAAATAATGTCTCTCCCTGTCACACACACACAGAGCTGTAATTTAATGTACGTGGCTTACCACAGAGGCAGGATAACAAAATGGCTTAGAGCAACTCCTGGATTCAAATCTCAGCTCTGACACTCTTTAGGTGTGCAATCTCAGGGAACATACTCAACCTTACTTAGCCACGTGTAAATGGGGGATAAAAAATTATACCTGCCTCTCAGTAGAGACACATAAAATGTTTAGAAGAGTAAGTAGCTTGGTAAGTTCTCACCCAATATTATTAAGAAAATGAACAATAAGGTATGAATTTTCAGACCCCCTGTATTAACTTCAGTTCTCCAGAGGTCCTTGATACCCAGGTTGAGAGTCACTGTCCTAAAAGATAAATGCAAAGTATAGCAGAATAGCAAATTCCATCAGCAAGGACTCATGTGGCAGCCACAGAATTAAGCACTGTCCCAGGGGCTACAGAAGTCAACACAACACCCAACAAATAAGGGAACAAAGCAGAGGGTGGATGTTGGAGGAAAAGGAGAAATATTGATGCAGAAGTTAAAAGGAGCCTGAAACTCAAGCAGGAGCTTAAAGTTGGAAACGAAGTGGGGAGCCAAAAATGTCTGGTCAGGGTGTGGCATATTGAACGTGTGCTTAAGGAAGACTTTCCTGTTGGAGTCTGCAGGACAAGCTAGAATGGGGGCGACTTCTGCAGCTCCCTCACCCTCAGCCTCAGCCAGACAACTGCAGTCAAAGCTCTAAATAACGTTCTATTTCTAACCTGCACTGATTCACACTGCTGGTCACTTAAACTGGTAGAAGCCACATCAAGAGTTACATTAACAGCTTAACTAATTTCTTGATAATACTAAAATCTCTGCCTTAAAGAGCTCATGTAAGCTTAGTAAACACTTGAGCTTCAGATCCAGGCTAAGAAATCAGAAAAAGGGGAACCATCTGCAGAAGGGCCCTCAGCATTAGTATAATTAGTATACATACTATATATATACAAGTATATATAGTATGTTGGCCTTGACCTGCCTTACTGCCTGAATTTAAGGGTTCTCTTCCTCAACCTCAGATCCTTGTCCTACCACCTCTCCTACCAGTTTTCAAACACTTGCTACCTTTAACAAAGTAAGATGCATGAATAACTAGAAACTAATCCGGTAACAAGTAGTTAAAACCATCTGTCTAACAGGCTTTGACTTTATGCCTCGCCAATTTCAACTTTTTACTAATGTTGGAGAGCGCTGAAAGGAGAATCTGAATCCCAGCTGGACACTTGCTAGCTGTTTGACCTCAGGCGAACCAAACGTCCATGCCTCTGTTTCCACATCTGTAAAGTGGGGATCATAAAAGCACTCCCTCAAAGAACAGTTGTGAAAACTAAATGTTATTATTAGTCAAGTGACTCACATAATAAGAACAGTATGTATTAGCTATTATTACCACATTTACTTCAGAGTAATACTGGCCACCACCAGGAGATCTCCAGGGGCACACAAATCACATTTTTTCTACAATAATACGTGGGCAAAATTATTTCATCCCCAGTGAATCTAAAACAGCACGTCTCGGTAAGACACAGTGGTCTAGCCCTACCTATTGCAACACCTCTAAAAGATGATGTCACAAAACGGCTATGCTCAACCTGTGACCTGGGGTTCCAACACTCGGGACAGTTCCTCGTGATTACCTCAATCAAGGAAGTCATTTCTTTGGAAACGGTACCGTATCCTAACTTTTGGACCAGTCTGTCACATCCACTTCAAAAGTGTGAGCATGAATCTCAGAAGTTCGTGTGATTAAAAGAAGTTTTTGTGAGGTGTGTTTTTTTAAACAAAAGACGTTTCCTGGTCTGGGACTCCACAGCACTACTTTCTTTTCTTTATTCCGCCGTCTGGAAATGTGGTGACGGGGAACCAAACAGCACGGCACTCCCTCCCCTGCTTCCGAAGCCTTGGCAGGCAGGCGGCCCTAACGCGCCGATAAAGCAAGGGGACCGCTCCGCACAGCTTCACGGACAGCCGGGTCCCTTCCCTCCCCGGGCACTAGACCCGCCAAGAACGCCCTTCCAGGTGCCCCCCAGAGGGCCTGGAGAAACCAGCGCTCCGGTCACCTGCCGGACAGGTGAGAGAGGGTCGTCCTCCTCAGGCGTGGGACCACACCCCTTGCAGAACACACGCTCCCCGCCCCCGAGGAAAACGAGAATCAGCGCGCGCAGCGCACTCCCCACAAACCACCTTGTCCCCGACTCGGGCGGCAGACACCTTCCGGGACACCCGGAAGGCTGCTCCTGGAAACGCAGGCGGCCCCGAGCGCCAGGCGAGGCGCACACGTGCCCGGGCGGCAGCAGGCCCGGCTCCGACCCCGCCTCCGCACTCACCTGGCCCGTGATGCCAGTGATGAGCGCCACCTTCCTGGGCTTGCCCATCTCGCCGTCCCCGGAGCCCCGGGCGCCGGGGCAGCGTGCCGGCGCGTGTGCCATATCCCCGTGGGCGCGCGGCGGCGGGCAGGGCAGAGCGGAGGCAGCAGGGCTGAGGCAGCGGCGGCGGAGGACGTGGGGGTGTGCCCGCGCGCGAGTCGCCTCGCCCAGGGTGCAGGCAAGGAGCGCACCGCGCGGCCGGCCGCCACGATCTGACTGGCGCGCTCGGGAGGCCAGAGGGGGAAGGCCGGGGGCGGGTCGAGGCGGGCTCGGCGGCCCGGCAGCTGGGCTGCGGCCTGGCGGGCGCCGCGTCATCCGCGTCAGCCCGCGACGCGCCCGCGGCGCCGGCGGCAGGCCCCGCCCCCTGAAACGGCCGCGCTCCACGCCCTCTCCGCCGGCCGCCGCGCGGGAGGGGCGGGGCGTTCGTGGGGCGGGGCGGTCGTGGGGCGGGGCCTGCCGCCAGGCTTTGCTGCCGACGGCCGGGCTCCTCCGAGCCTCAGGGCGAGGGAACTGACAGCTGGCGTTCCCGCGTGACTTGTCCACTCGCGAGGGCGATGGTGGGTGGCGCGGGCCATCGGCGGCCTGGACTTCACCGTCCTACCCTCCATGGAAGCCCTATGTCCTCCCCTCCGCCCTTCCGAATCTCCCGGGAATCCAAATAGTACCCGAGGATGCCGGGAGGAACTGTGGGCTGACTTTTCCGTTAGGAAAAAGCCATGAATTCCAGATCGACGCGTCACGGGGCCTGGGTCACCGGCTTTGATAATTCGTGGAAACCTGTTGCAACGCCTTTTGAGGAGTCTGGTTTTATGTTACTTGAAGGGCACTAGCGTTACAAGGCCCCTGAATGGGGTCACAGACGTGGGAAATGACTAACCTCACCTCTAGCCTGGCTTTCTGGTTCTTGAATTTCCCTGAGGCTTGAAACCAGCACACAGTTCCTTGTAACTCCGTTCCACGCATTCTACTTCGGAGGACTAACAGGACACAACAAGAAAGTCTCTGGCCCCACCCATGTGCAGCATAAGGAAATATTGACAAGACTGCACGGATCAATAAACTTGGATGTGGACAATTTCAAAAAAAAAGTAATTCAAATGCAAGGTGGGGTCCTAGCTTGATGTCTTTTGAATTTGACTTCCACGTGGCAGCTGCACATTGCACTGGGAAAGGGGCAGAGTTGACTCAGACAGTGGGAGGATAGCAGGTGTATGTACCTAAGCCGTTGACAGGAATCCAGGAAGGAGACAGAAACTTCCCTATCTCCACTGCTCTGCTTATCTGTCCATATTCCTCGCCCCAGTAGATCACCTCAGATCGTTCACTTCAAATCAATTTGAGTGACTAGGAGAATGCCCAACCTAACATGCAAGATGTATTACAGAGCTCAAATCCCCAAATCAGAAAAGCTTGGGATTAAATTAAACATCTTCCTGTCTGAGCTCCTCAGGAATTTTCCTTACGTTTATGAATAGACTTATCTGGTTTCACACCTTGCCTCTCCTCTGTCCATTTTATTCTGAGAATGACAATAAATGTCTGTTACATGCAGTAGCAGCAGGCTGCCTCTGAGACGTGAATGAAGAGGCCCTAACACAGAGGAAAGTAAACACTTTCATTTAGGAGAACTCACTGTAACCAGGAAATGGTTTTGAAATCTATTAGATTATCTTAAAAACTTATATTTGTTTTAATATAAGTATGCTTTGAATTAATTTTCAGATAAACTATTTAACCTTTTCCCCAAAATCAGTGAAAACAATGGGTACTCAGGGAGGACATGCCAAGTGTCTCTGCAGCAGTGAGACCTCCTCCCACACCAGACATTTGCCTGTCCTAGTAAGAAGTGTAACAGTAGAAGACCCAGAGAAAGAAAACTGATAGTATTGTAGGGCCTGTAAATAAAATAATTACAAAATATTGAGGGAAATGGTAGTTCAGGAATACGGGGTAAGGTTGAAAAATGAAGGCTATTTCTCTAGAAAACTTCTCTGAAGAAAGGTGGTAGGGCAGTGTATTGGTCTGCTACGACTGTCATAACAAAGTACCACAGACTGGGCAGCTTAAACAGCCAAAATTTATTCTCTCACAGTTCTGGAGGCTGGAAGTCCAAGATCAAGGTGTCAGCAGGGCCGGTTTCTTCTGCAGCCTATCTATTTGGCTTGTAGATGGCCATCTTCGTGTTATATGGCATTCTCCCTCCATATGTGTCTGTATCTAAATTTCGTCTTCTTATAAGGACACCATCCAAAATGATCTCATGTTAACTCAGTTACCTCTTTAAAGGCCCTATCGCCAAATACAGTCACCTTCTGAGTTACTGGGTGTTAGAACTTCAACATATGAATGGGAGTGGGGAGAGGGGCACAATTCAGTCTATGACAGGCAACTAGAGAGAAAAGAGAGATTTTCCTTGTTTGGTTTTTTTGAGCCGAAGGGGAGCTGGTGGTTGTTGCCATCCTAGTGGCATTAGGGCAACTGGAAGAAAGTCAGCACAGGGTCTGGGGCAGCAAGTAGATTATGTTAGAAGAAAAGCTACAGGATAGTGGACAGTGCAAAGGGCAATGGTCCTAGTTGTATTTTACTCTAAGACAGTGGTTCTCAACCATGAGTGACTTTGTACCCCAGGGACATTTGGCATTGTCTTAAGACATTTTCTGTTTTCACAACTGGAACTCTGCTACTGACATCTATTGGGTAGACACCAGGTATGTTGACAGCTTGCCTTAACAAATAATTATCTGGCCTAAAATGTCAATAGTGCTGAGGTTGAGAAACCCCGCTCCAGGAGATGGTAAAAGGTCAATAAAGGACAATTACAAGCACACGGTTGAACCGACAAACACTCTGGCTATAATATTCAGTGACTTTAAGGTGTGTTATGAAGGAAGCTAATAAATTTAGTAACTAATTGATGATGCTTATACCTTCACTCACAAACATTGCTAAGCTCCAAAAACATGCTAGCTGCTGAGGGTAGAGCAGTAGAGAAGAAATAAGCTTCAAGGAGCTTATAGACTAAAGGCGATGTGACAGTGTATCATTTCATAACTTTAATACCATTTCATATCCATTTTAACATGATACAACATATGAAGACAAGGGCAAGGCCACAAACTCCAAGTTCTCTAATTAGATAAAAGTCAACTGTATTAGTCAGCTCAGGCTGCTAAAACAAAATACCATAGAGGGAGTGGCTTAAGGAACAGAAATTTGTTTCTCACAGTTCTGGGGACCAAGAAGTCCAAGATCAAGATCAAGAAACCCAAGATCAAGAAATCCAAGAGTTCTCTTCCTGGCTTACAAAGGGCTGTCTTCTTGCTGTGTCCTCACATGGTGGAGAAAAAGATATCTCTCTTGTGTCTCTTCTTATAAGGGCAATAATCCCATCATGAGGTCTCTACCCTCATTATCTAATTACCTCCCAAAGGCCCCCTCTCCAAATACTATCACAATGCAGTTTAGGACTTCAACATATTAATTTTGGGAGGATACAATTTAGTCCACAGCACCAACCATTCTATACAATACTTAATATGTTGAATAAGTGTTTTTACTTCTTTATTTCACATTTCTTGACATTGAGTAGATGCCAATTATTCGAGAATAATTCCTCTGCTTTCCCCTCCAAATTTTCTCTTCTTTTTAAATTTTTCTTTCCTTTGCTTTTCACTTATGGGACAGTTGCTAATCTTCTTTCACCACACCTCAAGTTGGAAAACCATTGATAATGGCTAGCATGTATTGAGTGAGCATGTAAGAGGTGCCAGACACTGTGCCATATCTCATCTAATTCTACGAAGTAGGACGAATAATTATCCTTACTCTGTAGAAAGTGAGGATCAAAAAGTTCATAAACTTGCCCAAGGTCACATAGCTAGTAGTTGGTTATAGTAGATATAATGATTGGCTCTTTCAATCCCCATTCCATGTTCTATTTGGAAAACCCAAAGTGCTAAAACCCACATTTCCCCAGATCATTTTGCATCTAGCATTTTGGAGGCAAAGTGAGTTCTGCCAATCAGATATGCTCCTCCTCAATCTGGCAGGTAGAAGTGAAAGGGAAGTCATCTTTCTACTTCTGGTCAGACTGACCTCAGAGCTTTTGGCAACTAGACACTAAGTCTGGGTCTAGTTACAAGTTTGATGAGCAAAAGACCCAACTGGGGTGGTGGCAGCAGCAGTTTCCTAAATTCTGGCTTAGAGCTGTGGTAGTGTGCCCTTGACATCAACAGACCAGTGATGGTCCTCTGTTCCTCCACCCCTTAGAAAGACTTTTTTTTTTAACTGAAAGTTTATTGAGATAATTGTAGATTCAAATATATTTGTAAGAAATTATGCAGTGACATCCCATGTACCCCTTACCCAATTTCTCCCACAGTCACACCCTCTGAAACTATACTGCAATATCACAAGCAGGATATTGACATTGATAGAATTCACCAATCTCATTCAAATTTCCCCAACTTTGCTTGTACTCATTTGTACATGGGTGTGTGTGTTTAGTTCTATGCCATTTTATCATGTGTAGGTTCATTCATCTACCACCAAAGTCAAAGTGCAGAATAGTTCTGATGACACAAGTGTGCCTCGTGTTGCCCTTTTACAGCCCATTCCTAACACCTGGAAACCACTAATCTGTCCTCCACTTCTAAAGTTTTGTGTCATAAATGGAATCATACAGCTTGCAAGCTTTGGGGATTGACTTTTTTCACTCAGCTTAAGTTTCCTGGAGACTCATCCAAGTTGTATATATCAATAGTTCGTTCCTTTCTATTGTGGAGTAGTATTCCATGGTGTGGATGTACCACCATAGTTTGTTGAGCCATTTACCCATTGAAGGACATCTGGGCTGATCCCAGTTTGGGGCTGCTACGAATAAAGCTGCTGTGAACATTCATGGACAGGTTTTTGTGTGCATATAGTTATGATTTTTCCCAAGAGCACAATTGCTGGGCCATATGGTAATCGCATGTTTAGTTTTATTTTTTAAAAAAAATCCAAACTGTTTTCTTGCAAAGTTTGTAAACAGAATTTCTTGCAATAAATCTCTTTCTACTTGAAATGCCTGCAGTGGTTTCTGTGTCCACTCTCAACTGTGACTGACATGGCAGCACAGACAAGACAAACCTCAGACAGACTCGGGACTGTTAACCAAGACTGAAGACCAAAGAAGTGGTTACATGTGTGGGAATATGACTGAGAGAGAAGGGTTGTAGCAAGACACATACAAGGGAGAAGTAGAGACCATTTCCTTTTTACTTTCCCTCCACATTAAGATTTAGACCAGTTTTCCAGTACAGGAAACAAGCCGAAGTAGCGAATTTTTAAGTAAAATCTTATTAACTCCAATGCTATTGGAGATGAGACAACTTAGATCCCTGCTTTTCCACTGTTTCTCTTTGAAATAAAATTAAATTGTGTGAGTCTCCTTTCTCAGAATTCATGGCATAAGCAGCACAGTTTTAGAAACAGAATTGGAAGGTGATGAGATAGCTCTGAAGTTTATAAGGACTTTCTGAAATCTGTCATCTCAACTTTAGGCTATATCATTCTACAAATGGAATTATACTGTGGCAAGTTTTTAAGACCATGTTTTTAGAAAGGGAAAAAGTATTCAGAATAACTGAAGACATGTATTTCTCATATCCTCACTTGTGTAATTTTCCACCAGATAGCTCTCTGTCTTCAGGCAAATGAATTTCAGAAGTTGGAGCTCTGGGCCCTCTATATATACCTCTATCTCTAGTCGAGTATGGATGTCTAAAGTCATGTTGCCTCTACCTCTTTTGTTTTTTAATTTTCAATTTTTTTAGTTGGACTAATAGTTTTCAAGCTAGGAGAGCTATTCATTGGGAAAGTTTTCCACTCTGGTAATTTTAGTTTCTTAATTCACAAACTTCTGGGAAACAGAGCCTTGGGATTGTTGCTATACCAGCTAGTTAGAATCTCCGCTCAAGGCACACAATGTTGTTTTCCCATTAGCGGCATCAAAGCCGGGGGGAAAGCATGTGAAGCTTTAAGTCTTCCTTGGCTTCCACTTTCAGCATTCTCCTCTCCAGATTTGAAAACGCATATGTGCTCACTCCTCTCCTTGTGATATTTCCTAAAGCTTTGCTCAATAAAAAGTGAATCTCCAATGACACAAAACACTAGAGATGAAGTAATACATGATTCTTTAAGTTAGATGAGGTAATAAAACACTCTTACTGCCTATGGAAACTTTCCAGTTCTTGGCTACTTGTCTGATCCTTATAATATGTCAAAATTGTCTCAAGGTTAAGATATAGGTCTCATTTTTAATTCTAAGCATTCTAATTCCAGAGAAACTTTACCCTTTTGCACTAACATGTTTAACATATTCAAGATGCTATCATAAATTTCAAACTCCTCTAGGCTGAGTCCACTTTAGTAATGGTTTCCAATATTCCTTCTAGTACATATATGCCTAGTAAAGGTCTTGCTAGGGACCTAATCTGTATAGGTAACAGAGGAATGCTAGGATTATAAAGGCAAGCACCTCAAATCCTATGCATTAGAGGATTTTCTACACCTCCTAGGAAAAATGGTAAAGAGAACTTTGATCCTTATGAACTTTTTAAATGGCCCTCTCCTTCCCACCAAGAGAGAGCTCCCTTCAACCTCTGGGAGGCATGCCTTAAGGAATTCAATCTAGGACAGAAGGAGGGCTGAAGGGTATCTGAGCTCTGTCCTGGATTGTGTCCTAATCATTAGTGAGAAGACTCACTTTGATGTGACAGTGGATGGAGCCACTAAATAATCCTGAGATGTTGCTCTAGGGTAATATGTCCCAACTTCCCAAAGCAAACTGTGAGCCCTAAAAAAGCAAGCTGCTTTTCTGGGAACCTCATTGAAAAGCAGTAAGCACTGATGGAAACAGAAGCTTCAGCAGCCCGTGAGCAGTAGAGATAGTTGAGGTTAAATGAGTACCAGCTGTGGGCCTGGCATGATGACTGTGGCAGCAGATAGTCATTATGGCAGACACCATGGCTTGACTTTCAGCACAAGGAGTGTTCAACAAGTTTTCTGGGAAAGAAACGTCAGGGGGTGAATGCTGATTAGTGTGAACTCATCATGATAATTCCATTCCCCTTGTCAGTGAAGGACTAACATATACATAAAATGCAACACTATCCAATGAGAGGTGATGGGTAAAATTGTTCTGATATTGAGTCCGCCCTCCTTCTACTCCCCATGGGAGATATCCTCAGGTTAGTGTTGATGGTGTTCTGTCCTTCCTGGAAGACACCCAACCAGATCATGCCTGATTACTGTGTAACAAACTGCCAGTGATTCTGTGAGTCAGTTAGTTGAGTGGGGCTCTGCTGGGCAATTCTTCTGCCCTTAATGACATCAACTGAGGTCACTCATTGGTACTCAGCTGATGGTTAATATGGTCTAAAGGGTCCAAAAAGTCTTCACTCTCAGTCTGGTACCTTGGCAGGACAGGCCGGAAGGGTGGTCTCAGCTGGTGTCTAAGATGGCCAGGCCTCTCTCTCCATCTGGCCTTTCTATGTGGGGATCTCTCCATCTGGTCCTTTTAGCAAAGTAGACAGCTTACACAGTGGGTCAGGACTACTCAGAGTAAGAGTTCTAAAAGACTTAGGAAGAAAATTCAAGTCTCCTTATGATGACTTTAAGTCTCAGAATATCACTTCCATCACATTCTATTTGGTCAAAGCAAAACACCAAGTAAGCCCAGGCCAAACTCAAGGGGAGAGAATTAGATTCCACTTCTCAATGTGAGGAGCAACATGAATGTGCAGAGAGGAATTGATAGTGGTCCTCTTTAGAAACTATCTACCTCAGGCCATCCTTGGGCCACTCAATTCACATTCCTTCCTTATGCAAAATACACTCACCCCTTGCATTAGTTTTCTACTGCCGTGTAACAAATTACCACAAACTTAGCAGCTGAAAACAACACATATTTACTATCTCACAGTTTCTGTGAATAGGAGTCTGGGCACAGGTTGACTGGGTCCTCTGCTCTCAGGTCTCACATGACTGCAACCAAGATGTCAGCTGGGCAGTGTTCTCATCTGGGGGATTGACAGAGGAAGAATATGCTTCAAAGTTCATTTGGTGGGTGGCAGAATTCATTTCCTTGTGAATGTATGACTGAGGGCCCTGGATTTTTGCTGGCTGTCAGAAGAGGCCAGCCTCAGTTCCTAGAGACCACCCACAGTTCCTTGCTATGTGGGTATCTTCAATGTGGCTGCTCACTTCATCAAGCCAGTGAGGAAAATCCCTCACTCCAGTGTGCTAAGACAGAGTCTAACATAACCTAAATGAAGGAGTGACATCCCATCACCTTTGCCATAGTGTGCTAAAGCAAGTCATAGATCCCACCCTCACTCAAAGGAAGGAGATCCCATGAAGGCATAAATATTGGGAGGTGGAAATTATTGACCCTAGGGTCTGTCGACCACACTCCTTCTTTGGAGGCCCCAAAATTTGGTGGCTTAAACAAAAAATCATTATTATTGCTTATAGTTCTGTATTTTGACTGGGCTCAGATGGAAAGTTGTCACTTAAGCTCACTCTTCTGGTTGAAGTCAAATGGCATCTGGGGCTGGAATCATCTGAAGGTCTTGACTGGGCTAGAAGTCCAAGATGGCTTCTTCACTCACATATCTCATGGCTGGGTTGGGGTAACTAGCATGCTAGAGCCTGGTTTGGCATTTCTGTCCCTCCATGCAGCCTCTCTACATGGCTACCTTGGGCTCCCTCACAGAGTGGGAGTCTCAGATTTGTTGGATTTATTATATGGCAGCTGGCTTCACAAGAGTAAACATTCCAAGAGTCCCAGGTGGAAGCTGCAAGGCTCTGTATGATCTAGGCTCAGGAGTCATGCAGTGTGACTTCTGTCACATTCTATTGGTTAAAAGCAAGTCATAAGGCCAGTCCAGATTCAACGGGTGGGGACTACACTAGAGCATGAATACTCGGAGGCCTGGCTCATTGGGGGAGCCATTTGTGGAGGCTAACTATTAAAACCTAAAATATATCAACCTGGAAAATCAACATAATTACTTTATACGGTTTTAAAACTATCTCTCACAGGCATATCACCTAGATCCATATCCAGATTCCAGATGCAATTTTGACTAAGCAACCAATGCCACGTTGGTGCATTATCCACTGACTGTTTAATAAAGACAAGCATCAAACACACATAGTCACCCTGAAACCGTGTAACCATGGCAAGCCATGTATATACATCATCCATTATCTCTGATGGCTCATGACCTAAGAGATCAGGACCTATCACAAGAGAGAGTCTGCTGAGAACTTCTGGAAAGGGTTTTTGCCCCTGAAAAAAATGGACAAAGGAAAACTCACCTTTCTGCTTTTGGGTGTTGTTATCTGAGGGTATGATGCTTGGAGCTGCAGCAGACATCCTGTGTCTATGCGGGGAAAGTCAAAAATTGTAGAGAAGCAACTCAGAATCCTGACACAATGAGCAGCTGTGGTAACTAATTCTGAAACTTCTTACCTCCAGGCTTTTTGTTATATGAGATAGTAACTTCCTAATTTTTAAAACAACTTTAAGTATTCTGTTACTTGCAACGCAACGTATTCTTATTGTTACATATCTCCAGGCCATGCAGCAGAGAGGTAAGGAGCCTGGCAGCCACAGAAGAACTATAATGGCCACTAAGATCGTATAATCATCTGGCACACTGCCAGGGAAAGTTGGGGCCTTTGGGTCTTCCTGGTTGAGAATCCGCCCTTTAACTATCCTTTCTGAGGCCAGGTGGCCTGAGAAAACAAGTTCATTGTTTTGTTTCCTTAGAAATTTTTTTTACCCATCTAAGCTTTAAATAGTCTCCCCTTTTCCAAGCCTGGCTTCATGTTGGAAAACCAAGATTATCTTTTAGGAAATTTATCTATAATTATCAAAAACCTGGTGTTGCTTACATCGTTCCACAGATTATTACTAAACCCAGAATCAGAGTCAAATGACCGTTGGTGGGGCAGTGTATTAGTCTCCTAGGGCTGCCTTAACAAAGCACCATTTAGCCTAGAATAAATGCATTCTGTCACAGTTCTGGAGGCTGGGAGTCTGAAATTAAAGTGTCAGCAGGGCCCTGCTCCCCCTGAACACCCTAGGAGAGGACCTTTCCTTGCCTCTTCCTAGCTTCTGGTAGTTGCCAGTAATCCTTGGGGTTCCTTGGCCTGGAGATACATTACTCCGATCTCTGCCTCTATCCTCACAAGGCACTCTCCCTCTGTGTGTCTGTGTCCAAATTTTCTTCTTTTTATAAGGACATGAATCCTATCAGGTTTAGGGCCCACCCTATTCCTGTTTGACTGCATCTTCACTTGATTACATCTGTAAAGATCCAAATAAAGTCATTCACAGGAGCCCAGGGTTAGGACTTAAACATATCTTTTGGGGACACACAATTCAACCCACAAAAGGTAGTGATGGTGAAACTATTAAAGGACTAATGTGATAGTAAACGTCCTTAATTGGAAGAATCTAATGAACTGTTGGTGGCACAAAAGACAAGAGCCTATGGACAGATTTGGGAAGGCTGGATTTAAGTAGACAGATGATTGGATGATGAGGAAGGAGAATGTAAAAGGAACCTGGGTAAATTTTTCTGAGGAGGTGGAATTCTCTTGGGTCGCCAGGGAAATCACGTGGGAGAGAATAAAGTCTTTCACTTACCTAGCACTTATAACTCAGCAGCCATTGGATGAAACACCGCTAGTATTGTTTCATTACTTCTCACAACTCTAAAAGGTAGGAAGCACCTTCATTTTTTAGAAAAAGAAGTTGGAAGATAAGAAAGTTAAGTTAATTGCTTAAAGGTTACTTAGTAAATAAATGGCAGGGCCAAGAATAAAATTCAACTCTATTTAAAAGCAAAGTCCATGCTCTTTCCATTCACATAAGTAACGCTGCGTTGTCAACAAATAATTATCACATGCCTACCAAATACCGGATACCGGACTAGAGGATGTGTTTCAGTAGATGCTGCCAAACTGCCTTCAACAAGGGTAGTCAGAGTTTACATTTCCATTTACAGTGCTTAAAGGTTCCTGATTCTCCAGCCCATTCCCCAAACCAAATATTCAATCTGGAATTCAAAATCGGATGGTATAAATTGTATCTTGTCTTAATTTGCATGTTTTTTATTATTAGTGAAGCTGAGCGTTTCTTCAAATGGTTATTTTACCATTTTTATTTATTTTTCTCCAAATCACTTTATCATACATTTCATCCACCTTGTGTTGGGTTGTTTATCTTCTTACAGATTCTTGAAGCTTTTATATATGATGAATATTAACACTCTTTTATTTTATATGTTACAAATATTTACTCCCATTAAGTTGCTTTTCATTTCCCTTTGTTTCTAGTAACTTACTTGGAAAGATATTCCCCACAGCAGGATTGTAGAACTGTTCCTCCATTTCTGCTACATTGTATTTTTATGTAAAATGTAATAAAATATATTTTTCTCAAATGGATAGCCAATTATCTCAAAGCCATTTATTGATTAGTCTATTTTCCTTTGTTATGTATGAAGTTACAATTTATATATGAATCTTATACTAGAATCTCATTTTCATTGATTTAATTATCTATTCCTTTTTCAATACCAAACTCTTTTAATATAATAGCTTTATCTAATACTTTGTATGTTATAATATTTTCCTCTTTACTATTCTTTGCTTTTAAAATTTCTTCTCTATTCCTATACATTTTCTCTTCCTGAATAATATCAAAACCATCTTGTCAAATTCTTTCCACTGAGATGTTTTGGGAGGAATAACATTAAATTTACAGATTAATATAAAATATTTATATCTTTATAGAGTTGTTTTCCACCCTTTAATTTAGGACTGTAAAATTTTATAGTTTTTGTCACATAGCTCAAATATTTTTATTATCTTCATGCCAAGATTTTATAATTTATGTTGTTATTGTGAGTGGGAGTTTATTTTTCCCAATATTTCCTAATTGGTTATTGTGAGAAAATAGGAAATCAATAAAATAGGAAACAAAGAAACCATCGATTTCTATATCTTGATTTTTTTTCTTCACTCTATAGGGTTGCACCATAATCTGTTCTTCTTTACATATTCATGTGTATATATGAAAGTATTTATTTCACATATATATATGAAAATAGGAGGAGTAAATGCCAAGGGGTTATGAAAGGGGAAAAGTTTAAATTATCTGGATTGGGCCCTAAAAGCCCCATTAGGCCTTGAATGCTAGTGTAGATAAAGATCTACCATATTAAGGCAGTTTTCTGATAGAAAGCTTTGGTAAAGAGAGCATGACAGCCATGTAACAAAGCCCATAGGGTACACATATCTGCCATTTTGTCACTCTTATAACAAGCTGGCTATATGGAGGTAGGACAAATGGACAAACAGATTCTCCACTAGTGATTAAGGACGAGTGTGCCTTGGGGAGGCAAATGTGGTGGAAGGGCATGAGGTCCTTCAAATGGGTAGGCTTGGGATTCTAGGAATCCTTATGTAGATGAGTGGAGCCCAAATGAAAATGTCAGAGCCCAGACTCATGTACAGGATCTGTGCATGAAAGAATACAAAGCATAGAGTCCTTATCTACTGCTCGGGTCTGGCTCTCACACCTGTATGAATGTGGGTAGAGCCTAGATAAAATCATCTTATGAAAGTCCAGGAAGTAATCTCTCCCCACTAATGGAAACTGGGATTGATGGAATCCATCAGTCAATCTAGTTGTTGAGTATTCACTGTCTGCCAAGCTAATGGTAAGTAAACTACACCTGAGAAGAAGGTGAAAACTCTGGTGGTAGGAAACTGTCACGTGTTTATCTAACTCATCAATCTGCAAATCAACGTCTTTCCTCCAAGACAGTAAAGAAACAGAGCCTAAGGAAGGATGACAAAAGTTGTGTCCTTTCTCCTTTTTAATATCACCCATGTTGTCAGAGGTAAGTTTAGCTAGTCTCAATAATCAGTGGGAAAAGAATCTCAAGAGGGAGGAGGGAAGAAGGTGGAGGTGAGTAGAGGATGAAGGTGGGAGGAAGTTGGTGCTGGGAGTCAGCTCCCTAAAATGGAAACGAAGAAATTCATCTCATAACTCAGATAAATATATTGTACTCTATTTCTGGAGGAGGTGTCAACTACACATACTGTCATCATTTTGGACCTGCTCCTTCCAAGTCTTATGAGATATTGGGTTATTCTTTGGAGGACCTCACTCATTCCCACAATTTGGAGAAGGATGCTGATTTAGCCAGGGTTACATACCAAAGTATCTTGTGTCCGCCTCAAAAATAAGACACTGATTTGCTTTCAGATCATAGGTCGTGTTTGATCTAGGACATCAGAAGATACTTAAAATAAAAGGAGAGACAAAGGCAGCCACTACCTCTACCTCTGAGGGAAGTGCCCCAGCTGGATGAGGTGTGAGATGGGAAAAAGCAGAGTTATCCCCTACTTATCCTGGCACTGGTTCATCACTAGTAGGGAGAAACACTTCTAAGTATGAGAGCTGGTGACGATTCTTACATATCTCTTCACCATGCCTCCTCATCAGCCCTCTCCAGAGGTTACAGTAAGAATTTAAGGGATAATACCGATCTAAGGGAGCCAAATTAAAAGGTACCTCATACTGAAGTGGAATAGCACCTAACGTGCATTCACAAGAACAGCAGTGACCACAACGATATCAGCAACAGTGACATCAATTACAGCAGCAATGATGTCAAAAAGTAGGCTGGCACACTCTATCAGAAATGGACTGATCCAGCAGGCAGGAAATCAATAAGGACGTAGTTGAATTCAACACCACCACCAATCAACTGGGTATAATTGACATCTGTAGACTACTTCATCCAAGAACAGCAGAATGCACATTCTTCTCAAGCTCGCATGGAAGATTCACCAAGATAGACCATATTCTGGGCCATAAAAAACACCTCAATAAATGTGAAAAATAGAAATCATATAACTATATTGTGCTCTCAGACCAAATATAATTAAATAAGAAATCAATAACAGGGGCCAGACCAGTGGTGCAGCAGTTAAGTTCACATGTTCCACTTCAGTGGTCCAGGGTTTGCTGGTTCAGATCCCGGATGTGGACCTATGCACCACTTGTCAAGCCATGTTGTGGCAGGCGTCCCACGTATAAAGTAGAAGAAGATGGGCACAGATGTTAGCTCAGGGCCAGTCTTCCTCAGCAAAAAGAGGAGGATTGGTGGCAGATGTTAGCTCAGGGCTAATCTTCCTCAAAAAAAAAAAAAAAAAAAGAAAAAGAAAAGAAAAGAGAAATCAGTAGCAGAAAGATAACTGGAAAAATCCCAAAACATGTGGAGATTGACAACATACTTCTATATAACACGTGGGTCAAAGAAGAAATCTCAAGAGAGATTTAAAAATATTTTCAACTGAATGAAAATGAAAGCACAAATTATCAAAATTTGTGAGATGCAGCAAAAGCAGTGCTTAGAGGGAAATTAACAGATTGAATGCATATATTAGAAAAGAAGAGCTCTAAAATCAATAATCTAAGTCTCCACTTTAGGAAACTATAAAAAGAATAAGAAATTAAATCCAAAGTAAGCAGAAGAAAAGAAATAATAAGAATTAGAGAGGCTAGCCCCGTGGCCGAATGGTTAAGTTCGTGCATTCCACATCAGTGGCTCAGGGTTTCACCAGTTCGGATCCTGGGTGCGGACATGGCACTGCTCATCAGGCCATGCTGAGGCGGCGTCCCACATGCCACAACTAGAAGGACCCACAACTAAAATATACAACTATGTATTGTGGGGATTTGGGGAGAAAAAGCAGAAAAAACAAAAAAAAGAATTAGAGCAGAAATGAATGATATTGAAAACAGGAAATCAACAGAGAAAATCAATGAAACTTAAAGCTGGTTTTTTGAACAGATCAATAAAATTGATAAGCCTCTAGCCAGGCTACTAAGTAAAAAGAGAAAGGACACAAATTACTAATATCAGAAATGAAAGAGGGGACATCACTATGAATCTCATGGATATTAAAAGGATAATAAAGGAATATCACAAACAACTCTATGCCCACAAATTTGATAACCTAGGTGAAATGGACCAATTCCTTGAAAGTCAAAATCTGCCAAAACTCACAAAAGAAGAAATAGACAATCTGAATAGGCCTATATCTCTTAAAGAAATTGAATCAGTAAGTAATAACCTTCCAAAACAAATAGCACCAGACCCAGATGGATTCCCTGGTTAATTCCACCAAACATTTAAGAAAGGAATTCTACCAATTCTCTACAATCTCTTTCAGAGGATAGAAGCTGAGGAAATACTTCCTAACTCATTCTAGAAGGCCAGGATTATTCTAATACCAAAACCAGACAAAGACATTACAGGAAAAAACAAGCCAACTACAGACCAATATCTCTCATGAACATACATGCAAAAACCGTCAACAAAATATTAGCAAACCAAATCCAACAATGTATAAAAAGAATTATATATGGCAACCAAGAAGGATTTATCCCAGGTATGCAAGAGTGGTTCAACACTTAAAAATCAATTAATGTAATCATCAGCTCAGAAGGCTGATGATCACATGATCATATCAATAGATGCAGAAAAAGCATATGTAATTAGCTAAGCTAATGTGATAAGACAAGGAAAGCAAATAAAAGGTATACAGATTGGGAAAAAATAAATAAATCTGTCCCCTGTTCACAGATGACATGATTGTCTATGTAGAAAATCCAAAGAATTAACAAAAAATATTCCTGGCACTAACAAGCGATTATAACAAGGTTGCAGGATAAAAAGGTTAATGTACAAAAGTCAGTCACTTTCCTATTACCATCAATGAACAAGTGAAATTTGAAATTAAAAACACAATACCACTTACATTAGTGCTCCCCAAAATAAAATACTTAGGTACAAATCTAACCAAATGTGTACAAGAACTATATAAGAAAAACTACAACACTCTGATGAAAGAAGTCAAAGAAGAACTAAATAAATGGAGAGATGTTCTGTGATTTATGAATAGGAAGACTCAATATTGTCAGGAAGTCAACTCTTCCTAACTTGATCCATAGATCTGATGAAATCCCAATCAAAATCTCAGCAAGCTATTTTGTTGATATTCACAAATCAATTCTAAAGTTTATATGCAGAGGCAAAATACCCAAAATAGCCAACTCAATATTGAAGGAGAAAAACAATGTTGGAGGACTAACACTACCTGACTTTAAGACTTACTATAAAGCTACAGTAATCGAGATAGTGTTGTATTGTCAAAAAAAACAGACAAATAGATCAATGGGATAGAAAAGAGAGTCCAGAAATAGACCCACGTAAATAGTCAACAGATCCTTTGACAGAGGAGCAAAGACAATTCGATGGAACAAAGACTGTTTGTCTCTTCAAATGGTGCTGGAACAGCTGGATATCCACATGCAAAAAAGTGAATCTAAACACAGACCTTATACTCTTCCCCAAAATTAACTAAAATGGATCATAGACCTAAATGTAAAATGCAAAACTATAAAACTCCTAGAAGATAACACAGGAGAAAACCTAGTGATAGGGGTATGGTGATGCTTTTTAGATACAACATTAAAAGCACAATCCATGAAGGAAATAATTGATAAACTGAACTTCATTAATATTAAAAACTTCTGCTCCGTGGAAGACAATGTCAAAGATTGAGAAGACAAGCCACAGACTGGAAGAAAATGTTTCCAAAAGACATATCTGATTAAGAACTGTTATCCAAAATATACAAAGAACTCTCAAACCTCAACAATAAGAAAATAAACAACACAATAAAAAAATGGCCAAAGATCTTTACAGACGCCTCACCAAAGAGGATACACAACTGTCAAACAAGTATATGAAAACATGCTCCATATCATATCTCATTAGGGAAATGCAAATTAAAACAACAACAAGATACCGCTACACACCTATTAGAATGTTCCAGATTCAGAACACTAACACCAAATACTGATGAGGACATGCAGCAACAGGAACTCTCATTCGTTGCTGATGGGAATGCACAGCCACTTTGGAAGACAGTTTGGCAGTTTCTTACAAAACTCTATATACTCTTACCATGCAATCCAGCTATCACACTCCTTGGTATTTACCCAAACAAGTTGAAAACTTATGTCTACACAAAAACCTGAACATGGATGATTGTAGCACCTTTATTCATAATTGCCAAAACTCAGAAGAAACCAAGACATCCTTCAGTAGGTCAATGGTTAAATGAATTGTGGTACATCCAGACAATGGAATGTTCTTCCGTGCTAAAAAGAAATGAGCTGCCAAACTATGAAAATGCATGGAGGAACCTCATTAAAGACACGGAGTGGTGCAAATTACTAAGTAAAAGAAGCCAATTTGAAATGGCTACATACTATATGATTCCAACTATATGACATTCCAGAAGAGGCAAAACTGTGGTGACACTAGAAAGATCAGTGGTTGCCAGGGGTTGGAGGGGCAGGGATGAATAGGCAGAACACAGAGGAATTTTAGGGCAGTAAAACTACTCTGTATGATACTATAATGGTGGATACATATCATTATACATTTGTCCAAACCCACAGAATGTACAACCCTAAGAGTGAACTCTAATGTAAATTATGGATTTGGGGTGATTATGGTGTGTCAAGGTAGGTTCAATTACAAGAAATGTACCACTCTGGTAGGGGATGTTGATAATGCGGTAAGCTATGCATGTCTGGGGACAGGAGGTATATGGGATATCTCTATAACTTCCTCTCAATTTTGCTGTGAACCTAAAAAATTAAGTCTTTAAAATCAAAGGCCTATGCAGATCCCAGCAGGAGCAGGATGGTAATTGTCTTTCAAGGTCTCCAAGTAGTTGAACATCTCTGACCCTGGTAAGAAAAATACAGAAGATGCCAAAAATAATGCACGAACCACCTGGAGCACTCACAGAGAAAGGAAAGGGACAGGCAGCTTTGGATCCCGTTTGGATCCCTGCTGTTGGGTGGGAGCCAAGGGGAACAAGTGTCACACTGATGTTATTACTGTCTTCTTGTTGTTGCTGTAATTGTTAACCCCAAGCCTTAACTGCCATCCCTTCCTCGCTATGTGTCCTAAGAAAGTGAGAGGTACATACAAGAAAGACTTGTCATTTATGAAAAAGAAGATATTTAATGGTTTAAAAAACTTCTTAGTGGTACTGAAGGAAAAGTATTCACCATGAATTAACGATTGTTGGGGTTTGCGGATGAGTACATGGGAATTTACTAAAAGTATTCTGTCTGCTTTTGTAAACGGTGAAAGTCTCCACACTGCAAAGTTAAAAACAACAACAAACAACTCTTCTGACATAGCGATACTGTTCTGTTGGAGTAGCTTACCTTTTGTCACTCCGTTTTTTCCAGCGTTTGCTGCTCACAGAGCACTCAAACAGGGATAACAACTGAACGAGAGGCCGGTGGAGCGCATCATGTTTGGATTCGGGCACGGCACAACCCCCTTCTAGGAAACTGGTAAAGAATTTGGCTCAGGTCTGAAACCTAAGTGGTTTCCTACTTCCTCCCTCCTTATTTGGAGACACCTGGCCTAGAATGGAGGCCTGTCTGAATTACCCACCCAGTGAAAGGTGGCAAAGCTGGAACTGAGAAATGATGCTGGGTCTCCCCGCTGCCATGAGAAGGTGGGGGATCTTCCTTGCCAGGTGTGTTCATCACAGGGGAGCTGGAAGCAACGAGACCTTGCAAAGCCCAAGCACAGAGTGAAAGAAATGAGGAGCCTGGTTCCTGCTTTTGGGCACAGTAACCCAGTGACTTGCCACCAATCACAACCTTACTCACCACACCCCCTCCCTGGGCATGGAATGAAGAAAGAGACAGAGGTATAAGTCAGATGTTTCCTTCCAATGGTTACCCAAGAAAGAACAGGGAGGCTTGCACCAAAGTTCTGTCCACCCCTTTGTCAGAGGTAGAAACATGGGACAATCAGTTTACCTAAGAAGAAATACTACCAGGAGAAACATGGTGTAAGAGGAAGCAGTTTAAGAGAGCAAAAATGTATTCCACAGAGGATGCGGGAAATCTGAGGTCGTGACCCTGGCTGGTGATAGAATCACAGGAAAGTTCTTTATCCTCAATTACCTCGCAGTTAAATGGGGGAGGAAATGTTTCCTCTCTCCCTCTATTCAGCCCTCTCTATTTTCTGAGCACTTGGAGACTAAGACACTGGCCTTGTCTTCAAGGAGCTAAGGTCTTAGGGGACTGGAGAAAATTACTGTCTTTGTTCTCTTCTAAAATCTGAAATCTATGATTGTTAAAAAGTATGGTATACCTCTTCATGCAGCCAGGTTTCCCTTTCAGTTAAAATTAGCATGACTTTAAATCAACCACAGCATAAATTGGACCAAACATTACTACTGCTTGTTGATATCCTAAACTAAGAATGTTACTGCAACTTTCTCTTAATGCGTCTTATGCATCTTCCAAGTCAATCCTGAGAAAATCCGTAACACTCATCCAGGGAGGAAAGCTCGTGCATTTAAGCAATAGGATTTCTTCTTTTTTTTTGTTTTAAAGATTGGCACCTGAGGTAACAACTGTTGCCAATCTTCTTTTTTTCTTTTCAATTGCTTTTTCTCCCCAAATCCCCCCAGTACATATTTTAGTTGTGGGTCCTTCTAGTTGTGGCATGTGGGATGCCGCCTCAGCATGGCCTGATGAGCAGTGCCATGTCTGCGCCCAGGATCTGAACCGGCGAAACCCTGGACCGCCGAAGCAGAGCGCGTGAACTTAACCACTTGGTCACGGGGGTCGGCCCCAGCAATAGGATTTCAAATACACTATTGTTGAGTGAGTAACATTACCTAAAAATCAATCTGATCTAAAATATGAAAAATTGATACATTTAAAATATTTTTATTGTCTAAGTGTTTCTGGTTAAATGTGTGCAATCTCGTGATCCATACAGATCACTTGGACGGCTACCTAGTTGCCAGCAGTATGAAACTGCAGCTGTGCTGCAATCAGCCACAAACCCAGTGAGTAAACGGATTCTGTGAGCCGCTCCAGCAAATTAATTGAACCCAAGGAGGCGGTTGTGGTAACTTCCAATCTGCAGCCAGTCAGTCAGAAGCACAGGCATCAACCTGGGCTTGTGTTTGGCGTCTGAAGTAGAGGGTGGTTTTGAGGGACTGAGCCCTGAACCTGTGGAATCTGATGCTGTCTCCAGATAGAAAGTGTCAGAATTGAGCTGAATTGCAGGACACTCAGCTGAGTCAGAGAATTGCTCCTTGCTAGTATGGGACTGCCTTCCCTCCCCCCACCCCCGACCACACACATTGGAATTGGGTCCAGAAATGTTTAATATGTCATCTAAGAATGGTTATTGCAACTTGTAAAAAATTGTCACCAGTCCTTTTAAAAATCCCTGAAAAAAAATTCACATAAAGGACTAATTCATGGAGTGTAAAGGGCAATGAGAATAAGTAAAAGTTACAAAGCGTTTGCTCACAATTGCATACGTTCCACTCTGCTATGCTGGGAATTCCATTTATACATGCAAAGTTTATATGACATTCTTTGTAATCCAGCATAAACCTTTGATCATATTTAGAAAAAAGAAAAAATCAAGAAATAGCAAAATGGAAAGAGAATTCAAAGTGAATGGAAATTCTTGTTCGGTTAAAAAATTTCACACCTCCCTAACTGTCTTTCTCTGCCTCTTGATTCAAAGCTCTAAGGCATGTAAGCACTGGAGATTAGCGATTCCTGCAAAAGTCTTCTTGGGTTCTGCTGAATCAAAACAGAGTTCTTAATGAATTAAGAAAGTATTGAGAAAGTAGAGAACCTCTGAAGCTCCCAGTTCCGCAGAAGCAGACTGTGCATTTTGCTTGTTTGAAAACACCCAGAACACATTGGAAAGATATTCAATAAAGCCTTACTGAATTGGATCTTGATGAGAAACAGGCAGCGCTGTTCTTCTCGTAGTTCTATTTTATGGGGGTAGCTTAAAAATTAATCCGTTTAGATTATGACATTCAAGGTCAGGAATGTCCTCCTTCCTTCTTCCTCGCTCTGCGAAAGCCTTTCAGCTTCTCATATTCAGTATTCCCCCTGCATAAAATACAGACTAGTAACCAGAATTACAGTAAAAATTTAAAAACAAAAACAAGTGCTCCTATTAAAAAGTTTTAAAAAGTCCTTTTGTAAAGAGGAAAGACTTCTTTTTTTTTTTAAGCTTAGCCCTGAGCTAACATCTGTTGCCAATCTTTTGTTTTTCCTTCTTCCCCTCAGTACACAGTTGCATATTCTAGTTGTAGGTTCTTCTAGTTCTGCTATGTGGGATGCCACCTAAGCATGGATCCTTGAGCAGTGCTACGTCCACGCCCAGGATCCCAGCTGGCGAAACCCTGGGCCGCTGAAGCACAGCACACTTCTAGTTGTGCTATGTGGGATGCCACCTCAGCATGGCTCCTTGAGCAGTGCTACGTCCATGCCCAGGATCCCAGCTGGCGAAATCCTGGGCCGCCGAACCAGAGCACGCCAACCACTCAGTCACAAGGCTGCCCCAAGAAAAGACGTTTTTAGTGTTCTCTTCAAGTCCATTAAAGGGCTTTGAGAAAAATGCTGAACAGTTTCTTTTTGCTGAAGTCCAAGAAAGACAAAAGGGACCTAAATTTTAACTTAGATTGAAACTTTTATTTATCCAACTTTCACTCAGAGAATATTTATAAGTCCCTACTGCATATCAAGCGCTGTGATAACTAGTTGTTAATGCTGGGTTAGCTGCTGGAGTGAGCTACTAAAGGAAGTAGTATAATATGAATCGTTACAGATCTCTGATGAGAAGTGACACAACTCTCTACTCTAGAGGGTTAACAGGAAAATGGGAAGTGGAGCTAGGTAAAACTCTAGGTGCCCTCTGTCTCTCTAACTCCAACTCCATGCTTATCATATATCAAGATTGGAAAATCTCAGGCATTCTGACTTAGGTTCTGTTAAAAGATCGTAAACTTTTATAGGGTGAAACAAAGCCATGGGCACCATTCTGTTACCTAAACTTCCAATAATGAAATTAAGTGAAATGAGACTAAGCATAGTGAAGCATAACATAATTTGGTTGGGTGAATCAAAAATTATCTGTAACTCCACGATCATAATGAACCTAATTGTAAAACTTTTCTGCTACTTGAAAACTCACAATGTACAGAACTAGATCAAATGCATTCCATTCTAGAGCAACTGTGAAAGACTGATTGAGAGATATTGCTAGACCCAATGGTTTCTTTAAGGATCTCTGGATGTTTAGATTCTTTCAGAGACTCCGTATGGATCACCAGAGTAGACCTGGAGGACCATTCTCAGGAATGAATCTAGAAATTATACTAGTCATGAATAAACGAAAAGCAATAAGATATTGGAGGTATGAGGAAGCCATTTGGTTTAACTCTTATTCGGCTTGACCTTGTTTTTCCAGAAAAGCTTGACGTGGCCTGTTGAACATGCATTGTACATCTGCTTTAAACATTTACAGTGTCCCAAAGCCAAGAATGATGACCTTAAAGATAGGAATGTTGCCTTCCCCCCATATCAGCATTTCTTTAAAGATAAGCATTTATTCCCAGAAACTAGAGATTAATTACAGACCTACTAGGCTCATCTTGTGACCACTGAACTGCTGACCACTGACCTGCTGTGCTTATCTTGTGATCACTGACCTTTTGTGCTTGCAAAGCATCTCGTGACTGTAGTAAAAGAGGTATTTCTGTCATTTTTGACGAATGTTTCTTGTTCCAAGATGGTACATAACCACTCTGTACACCCCACTTCTTCAGAGCATTTCCTTCCTCATGAAGGTCATTTCTTCTTGACTGTAGTCCTCAAAACTGACTCATATAATAAACTCACCCAAATTTTGATTTATAGATTGATTATAGATTATCTGCATCAACACTAGGTAGGTGTAAATTACTTTTTACTCTTTTTGTCATTCTGAATTTGATCTGGAATGACAGAATTAAAATCTAAAAACAAAACAAAACAAACAAAAATGAGATTCAAGGGTAAAACAAGGGGTTGAAGCTAACAAGGCAAGTTGTAAATGAGACTGGGAGGAAAGTTGAAAATAGACAGTGATGGGTCTTATTTGCCATAATAAAGAGGCAGACTGTGTTACTGATATTTTGGGATAGACAATTCATCATTGGGTTGTCCTGTCCCAAGCATTGCAAGACATTTAGTGTACTTGCCTCCTTTCCCCCAGTTGTTGTGAGATGCCCAATGCTCTGTTTTGGGTAGGATTCTCCCGTAAACAGCTATTGAGGCAGGATTTGAATGCACGTAGTTCATTCAGGAAGTGGAGGACACACCATAGGGAGTGAGAAATTGCTACAAAGAATAGAATGGAATCAACAAAGGGTGTGTTATTAAGCTAGCTACTGCTGTGGGTAACTGAGCCTAGTCATGCAGGAAAACTTGGAAATAGTATGGAATAGCACCTCCTAGTTATCTCACCAGGGCAAAGGAGGGGAGGCATTCATACTCCAATTTCTGCCAGTCTTGTCTGAAGGCTACTGGTATGTTTGGGGTGTGGGATATTTCTTCAAAAATAGATGGGAGTTGTAAGGACCAGAGAACACTGAAGCATTAAGTCCCGAGGGATATAGGCAGAGAACCAACATTATCTGATATACAGCTCATTTTTTACATTTAATTTTATTTTTTAAATTTCTTTTTCTTTTTTTTTCTTGAAGAAGATTAGCCCTGAGCTAACGTCCTCCGGCAGGCGTCCTCTTTGTTTTTTCTTTTTTTTCTTTTTTGCTGAGTAAGATTGGCCCTGAGCTAACAGCTGTGCTCATCTTCCTCTATTTTATATGTGGGTCACCTGCCACAGCATGGCTTGATAAGAAGTACTAGGTCTATGCCTGGGATCCAAACCAGCAAACCTTTGGCCACCAAAGTGGAATGCGCAAACTTAACCACTACACCACCAGGCCGGCCCCCCATTTACTTTTAAATGTTCTTCTGGAGGTCAGTACCAACCCTAGCTTGGTCTTGTCCTGCCCAACAAGACAACTGCTTCACATTTTCAAGTGTCATGGAAAACCTTTAGGACGTGAAGCAATCATTGTCAGAGTCACCTTTTTAATAGCATTTGGTTAGAGAAGAAATTCAAGACTGAAGTCCTAGGAGCCAGTTAAGAGGATGTTGCTCTAGTAAGAAGAGTTAGAAAATAAACAAAATAAATAAGTAAAACAGTATGTTAAACAGCAATAAGAAAAACAAAACAAAAAAATAGAGCAGAGAAGGGTATCAGGAGGTTGGGGTAGAAGGCTGTGATTCTAAATTGTACAGTCAGGGAAGGTCTCACCATGAAGTTGGCATTTCAACAGAAATCTAAAGGAAGTAAGGGAGTAAGCCATGAGGCTATCTGGAGGGAAAGTGCTCAAGGGAGAGGGAAAGCAAAGGCAAAAGCTCTGAGCTGAGTGTGTGCTTGGGTTCCACAGAGAACAGAAAAGAAGCCAGACAGACTGGAGCATTGTGAGCTGGTGAGGGCAGGGGGACCATGAAGATCACCATGGTGGGCAGTCTCTAAGGTGGCTCCAAAGATCCCTAACTCCTGGGAGTCCCTCCCTTGTGTGATTGCTCCCTTTGAGTGTGGCTACACTTAATAACTCACTTCTAACAAATAGAAAGTGGCACAAGACGGGATGCAACTTCTGTGGCTTCCTTCTTGCATGTCTTGCATGTTTTCTCTCTCTCTCGAATCACTGCACCTTCCATGCTGGGAGTAACCCCGATAGAGAGGACCACATGGCATGGTGAGGAGCTGAGGCCCTTAGTCCAGCATCTTGCAAGGAGGTGAAGCCTGCCAACTACTACATGAGTGAGCTTGGAAGTGGATCCTTCAGCTCTAGTGGAGGCTTGAGATGACTGCAGCCCTGGCCAACAGCTTGACTGCAGCCTCTTAGAAAACCTCGTGCCAGATTTACTCAGCTAAGATGCTGCCAGATTCCTGGCCCACTGAATTGTGAGATGATAGATAAACATTTACCTAAAACATTGTTTTATACTGCCGAGTTTTGAAGTTCTTTGTTACGCAGCTATAGATAACTAACACCGTGAGGTAGAGCATTGGAGCCCATTCTGTGACTTTCCCTCTTACTCTAAGTGAAAGGAGAAGCCAATGAGGGTTTGAGTAGAAGAGTAAATTATCTGCCTAACATATTTAAAGGATCATTTTGGCTGCTGTATTGAGAATAGACTGAATGAGGGAAAAGTAGGGAGCAGGAAGCACAGTTAAGAGACTATTTAAATAACCTGGACAAGACATGATAATGTTGGCTGAGACAAAGATGATAGCAGAAGAGATAGCGAGAATTGGCTGTAACCTGGATGTATGTTAAATGTAGAACAATCACAGTTTGCTAAAGGATTAGAAGTAAGGAGAGGAGAAAGAGACAAGTCAAAGATCCCTTCCAGGTTTTAGGCCTGAGCAAGTGGAAGGATAGGCTTGCTATTAATTGAGCTGGAGAAGACTGTGGGAGGGAGCAGGTTTGGGTTGGAGATAGGAGGTCAGTTTTGGTCATGTTGAGTTTGAGATGCCCTTCAGGCATTTTAATGGAGCTGTTGAGCAGGATGTAGGATATTTAAGTCTGGGACTCAGGGGAGAGGAATTGGCTGGAGAGACAAGATGAGACTAGCTAGAATACAGACGACATATAAAGGGAACACGTGTAGATAGAAGAGAGTCTGAAGTCTGAGACTAGAAGTCCTCCAACATTAAGTGGTTGGAGAAATGAGGAATAGCCAATAGGAAAAATCAGGAAAGTGTGGTGTCCTGGAAGCTGAGAAAAGAAAGCGTTTTAAGGAAGGCGTAATAAACCATGTCTAACGCTGCTAGTTGTTCAAATAAGATGAAGACTGAGAATTGGCCATTGGATTTAGTAGTAAGGAGGTGATTAGTGACCTTGACATAAGCAGTTTCAGTGGAGTGGTGCTTTGAGTGAGCTAAAGAAAAATACAAGGGGATAGGAATTGAAAACAGCAAAGATAGGAGTTTTTGAGGAATTTTGCTGTAAAGGGAAGGAGAGAAATGGAACAAAGAGTAGGAGACAAGGGGTCATGTAAAATAACAACATATTTGTAGCATATGGAAATGATCAGTAGGAAGGACCAAACTTGTGTCGATGAAAAATAAACAATAGCCATTCTATGGATAAGAGAGTTAAGATGAGTTTTACTTGAGCCAAGGTGAGGATTATAATCCAGGAAGGCCATTTCCAGAAAGGAGAAAGTGTTCCAAAGAAGCATGGTTTCAGTACAGTCTTCTACCTTTAGGACAAAGAACATACATTAAACATGCCCAGGATACATATTCATCAAAGTTTCAAAGAGGTGTTCAGTTGCAAACTAGCAGGTCAACAAGACCCTGAAGTCCGGAAAGGGACTAATCTGGGTTTTACCAATAGGGTGTAGGAGGGGAAGTATGCATTCTTATCTGAAGAGAGTGCATTCTTTACTTTAACGGTTAAAGCAGATGTACAATGTATATTAGATAGGCCATAAGTCAGGGTTCTTTATTCAAGCCAAATCAGTTTTGAACTCCATATACCTCAATATGTGAAAATATCTTATCACTGGTCATGTAGGAGAGAGAAGGGAGATCTGCTGAAGTGGTATCCCTGAGCAGACAAGAGGGGATGACATCTAGTGAGCAAACAGGTATAGATCAGACTTAGATAGGATCTCAGACAACTAATCCATAGTAACAGGGCACAGGAGGTACACACAGATTGACACAGACGGTTCACGGTAGTGGGGGCTTATGGAATTCTTTTCTATTTGCTTTCATTTTCGCAGTTAAATAGAAAGTAAGATAATGGCTACAAGTGAGGATGGGGGAAGGGTTTGGAAACTTGAGAAGGGAGTGTGAGAGAGTCATCTAGGTGAGCAGAAGAGTGAATAGACCGGGGAAATTGTCTGGCCTCACTAAGGGATCACACAGTTAGTCAACTTGTATTTAAAGTAAGACCAGTCAGTGTCGTCATGAGATTTTCTTGGGTTATGTTCAACTACATGGCGAGGCAGAGTGTTGGATTTAACCAGGACGGTGATTTTGGCAAGAGGGTATGACCAAATGAGAGAGGAAGAAAGTGCATGGAAGGGCATGCTGATAATGATGAACCATGGAATTAACATGGAGAAGGGAGGAAATGACGAGCGAGGGACAGCAAATGATGGATGAATTCATGTATTGTAGGTCCTGGTGAGATAGAAGGATGGTGTGCTAGAAGAAGTGAAAAAGAAAACAGGAAACTGTGGCTGGAGAGTGGTTGCTTGAAATTGAGATTATAGTGTGGATGCAGTTTTTTGGAATGAGAAGGTCTAAGGCCTAACCATGGGAGAAAGTGTTTGAGTAAGAATGGAAGACGAGCTCTTCGGAAAAGAGGAGGGAACTGAGAGGGCCAGGGCATTAGATGGATCATTGAATACTGAAATCGCCAAGTCATGTTGGAGTGACAGACGGACAGGAATGAGGAGGAATGGCCCAGGGGTTCAGTCAACAACAGCAACAGGGAGAGCAAGTAGATGATATAATCTCCCTACACGAGATTCAAAGCTCTGAGGGCTTAAGGAGGTGGGAAGAAGAATGGCCCAAAAGGGGCAAAGAGGAAAAAGGAGAACATCCACCCCACTTATAGACCCACTGGTACCAGGGTGTGGCCGAGAAAACAAATAGCACCTAAGAGAGCTGCTGGGGAAGCAGTGCCCCTCAACTCAGGGCCAAGTTTCAGTAAGGCCAGGAAGATAAAGGGAATGTTCAGCAAAAGGTAGATGGTGTGGGGGATTTTACTGAGGACTGACTATGTCTTCCAGACCAGAGCTTCTCAAACTTTAATGTGCAGCCATATCACCTGGGTCTTACTAAAATGCAGATTCTGATTCAGTAAGTCTTGGACGGACCCCGAGATCCTGTATTTCTAACAAGGTCCCGGGTGACGCTGCTGCTGCTGCTCTGTGGACCACACTTTGAGTACTGAGGTTTTAGGGCTGCTCTGTTCTGTCCAAGAGGGTAGCCGATAGCCACATATGGCTACTGAGCACACTTCAGATGTGCCATTAGGGTAAAGTACACACTGGATTTTGAGGACTTAGTAAAAAATAAAGAATATAAAATATCTCAATAATTTTATTTTTATTATTATATTTATATTGAGATGATATTCTGAATATATCAAATTAAAATATATTAAAAGTGGTTTGACTTGTTTCTTTTTACATTTTCAATGCGGATACTGAAAAATTTGAAATTGTATGTATGGCTCCCGTTATCTTTTTCTTGCTTGGCGCTACTCTAGAGAGTACACGGGAAAGGTTTGAGGAACTTGAAAGAGCAGGAAATGAAGTCAGAAAAAAGGTGTGTGGAGAAGTATGGAAGTCATATTCCAGGGGACTTCTGGGTCTGAATCACACTGCTACACAAAGGGCCCAGTGAGAACAGACCCAATGGTATCGAGGCTCGTGATAAGCCCAAGGCTGAGAGCTGGGGGCAGGGGCAGCAGGCAATGCCTGGGAACACTTGCACATCTGAATACCAAAATAACTAGAAATAGTTACACATTTTAATTTCAAATAGTTACACAGTTCAATACCAAAATAACCAGAATTGAGAATGCCTACCATTTATAGAATTTGCTCAGAGCTCACCAGTTACTACTCAGTTTTCGTGGAGAGAGCACTTTCTCAATTTGGAATATGATCTACAGAGAAGGTCAACTGAAGGAGTCAAAAAGCTCTCAAAGGTGTGAACCGCAAAATGCCACTTTGAAGAAGATTGCAGGCAATTTTGTGAAAAAAAGTTAATAATAATAATGCCAAATAAAATTCTTAAGAGAAATACCATTGACCAGTATTGGAGACAGGTATAGCTAAGAAACTGATCAAACTACGTGAAAATGTACCAAGATAATTTGCTTATATTATGTTTAGTGTTCAGATAATTCACACAAATAAAAAAATATATGTTATTCTTATTCTTTTTTTAAATTTCAAGCCCTTGGTTGCAAATTCTCTGCTTTGCTTCATATGTCAACTTCAGTGTCTCCCAAATCTGGCAATTATTTCCCAACAACCTGGCGATGTTCTTACCCGATGTCTAGGACATCATGGTTCCTGCCGGGATCTTTCCTTCACCTGCTGTTGCACTTTGGCATCACATGTCTTTGCCACTGCTGCCCTCAGTTCTGGTAGAGCCCCAGGCTGGTGCTCCAGTGAACACCTGCCCTGGACCTTCCTTCCTGCTTGCAAACTGGCAAAAAATAGAATTGGCTTCCAAAAGAGAGAGTTAAGTTTAGAATAAACAGAACTATACATGGCTACTAAGAGAAGCTAGGATTTACCTAATTTTTAATGTTGATGTCAAAGAGAGTAGGGATGCTGTTGTGAGAAAGATCTCAGGAGGGGACTGTGCTGGCAGCAGCATCACAGACTAGTGGGACCACAAGTCTTAGAATGGTGATGTATTTTTGTTTTCCTGTCACCTCTGTCGTTGTCCTCAAAAGTTGTCAACCTGTCTCAGCCAGGGCAGCACAATATACTTGCAACAGAATGTTACAAGAGCACTTTCATCTAACACCCTAAGACCCTGGACACTAAATGCCAGAGTGGATTGTAAGGCAGAGGGCTGTGTAAAACATATAGAAAGGAGTGGGCAGAAAGCTAGTTAGATGACTTCTCAATCCCTCACCTGTATCAAGAGCATAAAAGGACTAAGGGTGGAGACAGAAAAAGAATTTGAGGGGTATTTTTGGAGAGAATTGCTGGGGAACCCTCTCTCCAAGTGGAAATCTCACTCCCAAGGTGGCAAGATTGTCTAAACTATTCTGAAGCCCAGAAGGGGGTTTCACTGAGACCAGAGATGTACGTCCCTATTCAGTTTAGGAGACACAGAGGGTAGCCTCTTCCTCTTGTTTGGACAATGTGGGAGATGAGAGCTGAACTGGTAAGCTGCTCCTTAGGGAAAGGAAGTCAAAGAGAGATTTCTGCTGCATTGCGATGGGCCTGCACTCCCAGACTTGGTCAGGGCAAAACATGTGTGAATGGATCTCATGGACTAGGTGTGGGCCTTGAGCAAGAGTTAGCTACGGAGTCTGGTATAGGTCCACCTAAAGACTGCCTGGAGGGACAAAAGGCACTCAGCAAAAAGAACCTGGAAGTGAACCATCAGATGCTCAGGGGCTGAGGGAAGATCTTAATTTTGAGCAGGAGGAAAGTTTGTCACCCAAAACAAGGGAACTGCGAATGAGAAAACAACTTTAAACATTTGCTAGATCTAGAGAACAACGCAACTAGAACAGTAGCATGCAAGGCAAAAGTTTCCTGCCCTCCTTTCCTTTCCTCTCTTCTCATTTCCCAATCCAGAGAGGGGTGAGAAACAATAGTTGGTGAGGTGGAGGAGAAAGGATAGAAGCCAAATTGCAAAGGGAGAGAAGAAACTAACTAGGTTTTGCCTCTCCCAGCGGCAACTTCCCGCCTGTAACAGGCCTGACCTGTTGGGCAAAGAGGGGTAAGTGTCAAGCGTCAACTGCAAAAGTTTCAAGTTGTAGCGTTTTTTTGGAACAGGAAAATTGTAAGGGCTGTATGAAAGTATATATTATCGTGTACTGATAAAATTCAAGGAATGAAAGCAGAACTTCAACTTTGGAAAAATGAGGTAAAATGGGGTTCACTGGAGATGTTTAGTGATGCTATAATTTGAATCTTTGAGGAGAATTAGTGAAAATAATAGAGTGACAAGAATAATAGACAGTATGCTTAAGGAAAAGATTCATTGTTATTTTGGAATACTTGATATAAAAGTTTAACTGGATTAGAAATCCACCACATTATGATTTAACATTTGTATTTTTAACAATAGATTTGACAATGAACTCTAAGGAAGAGATGTTAGACTTAAGGAAGTATGATTTAAGGGGACTGAGCTATCTGAATGCTACTTGATGACAGTAAGAGAAATTCCCTCAATTGCAGAAAAAAATACTCTTCCATGGTGACAGGGCATTGAAAGCAACCTGTGTGTATGTCACTGAGAGAGTGGGTTGGGGAAGGACATGCATGTGCTCTGCGGAGACCTGCACAGCAATTAGAAGCAATGGGTTAAAAATACACCGAACAATATGGATAGGGCTTAGAAGACAGGGCTTACTGAAAACAAAGGAAAGGAATAGAATGTGATATATGACATAATGCCACTTACATAAATTAAAAGTACATCATATAAAGCAACTGCGCACGTTTTATAAGAGCACACACACAAAAGTACACATTAAACGGAAAACAGTGATTGACTACAGGGGAGGGACAGGGCAGAGTGTAATGAGAGGGGGACCAATTGGTCCTCGCAGGGACCAATGATATAACCAAAGGATATTAAAATCCACTGGGGTTTGAAAGGAAAACAAAGAAACAAGTTCAATTTTCTCATTAAAATTTTTAATCAGATTTTATTTGGAAATGTTAAACAACTTCAATATTTAATATTTTTCTGAATACTTAACATTTTATTTTTCTTGTAACCATATAACACAAAGAAAATGTAATGGTTTTTTCACTAACCCCAACACAGATGCCTTCTTGTCATGCCCTGCAGTTACCCAGTGTGTGGTCAACTACACTACTTTCCATTGCCGCCGTGAGGTGAAAGGGTTGAGGAGCACTGCTGTCCCTTGGTGGTTAGACAGAAACATGACTGACACCTCCTGTCCCCAACCCTTCCGTGAAGTAGGCCCCAACTCTGCTCTGGAAGTACAGTATGTGGGTATCTCCTGCTTATGTGTTTTTCGAGGTTTGATGGTTATTTTTGCCTGCAAACACCTTACTCCTACGCTCCTAGGCACTTTCCACATGGTTGAGCTGCCCAGCTTCAGGGCCTCTCCCTGGGACAGCCTGAAGCAATAGAGTTTGCGTGAATCTTAAGAGGTGATTCCTGCCTGGCAGCTGCTGACCCGCTCTTTTTCTGGCTCTAAGAGTAAGGGCCCAGCTTTCTGAGAACCTGTAGCTGTTGGAAAAACCTACCCCTCTTCTCCATGGTGCACACATGCCCTACTCTGCCAGGAGAGGTAAAAAACTAACACCCCTAGTTCTCCTCTTTGGCTAGGAATTTTCTCTTTCCTTTCCCACTGGGTCTCTGGAGGGTGGGCAGGTGACAGTAAATTTCTTGTGTATTTACCATAGGCTGTGAGGCTGAGTCTCTGTGTAAAGAACCGTTCATCCAGCAGTGACGACTACACATTAGAATCACCTGGGGAGCGTTAAAAGCCTACCAACGCCTGGGCTGAATCCCAGACAAATAGACTCAGCATCGCTAAGGGTGGAGTCTGGGCATTCAGAGATTTTAAAAGCTCCCCTGGTGCTACTACTACGCAGCCAAGGTTGAGATCCACTGCTCTAAGGTCTCAGTGTGAAATTAGAAAATTAGTCTTTAGTTGACAATACAAGAACTAACTTAGTAAAATCAAAATTTCAATCTCCACATCAGTGACATAAGATTACACTTTAGAATCCTAATAAAAAACTTTCAAAGGATTCCTCTTTTTGCCCACCAACTGTCTCTGTTTTTCTCATCTCTAAATCTTGTAGGGTTCCTTGGGGAATTTTTGCTTGCCTCCCTTACCACATTTTTATGAGATACACACAGTAGATATAACTAATTCCAGTTAATGCCAGAGTAATGTCAGACAGGTAAAGACATTCTCTTTTTCAATTCATTCATTTCCTTTTTCAATTTCATTCATTCCCTTTTCAAATTTGTCATCAGTTTATTCCATGAATATCTATTGACTACCAATTATGTGCAAGGAAGTATTCTCACATATTGTGAGATAAAAAGATGTTTGGGACACTGCTCTGGTCTTCAAGGTGCTTTTGGTCCAGCTTTCCACAACTAAATAAACCCAAGGCAGTGTATAACGCCTTGAGAGAGGTTCAAAAGTTTTATGCTTCAGGAATGGTAGAGATGAAGCTCAAAATAGGCTGGGGCCACGTTGGGGAAGGTCTTATGTTGGCAGCTTGCACTTCACAGGCAATAGGAGTTTATGAGAGGGGGCGGGCAGTGTGGTGGCATGACAAAGTGGTGCTTTAGAAGTTTATTTTAGCTTCTGAATGAGTGGTGAATTATAATAGGTCAAGAGTAGTTCTAGCTGAGGCAGGGAAACCAATTACAAGACTACTTAATAGTCTAGGGTGGTGTGAATTAATAAAGACCTGACAAAACTCATCTATGATGGAGAAAAATGAGATCAGTGGTTGCTTTTGGAAGAAAAAGTGGGGAATGACTGGAAAGGGGTATGAGGAAACTTTTTGAGGTGGTGGCAATATGCTATATCTTGAGAGAGATTTGAGTTAAAAGGGTATATTCATTTACAAACATGAGTGAATGTATACATAAGATTCATACATTGCATCATATGTAAGTTTTATTGTGGAAGAAAACTGTCAACAAATATAGAACACTAGTTAATGACATGCATATTGAAGTATTTAGAGGGAAGTGTACTGATGTCTGTAATTTACTTTGAAATGTATCAAAAATTAAGATGGATTGATGGATGGAAAGATACGTAATAAAACAAGCGTAGTAACATGTTCACAGTAGAACCTAGGTGGTAGGTATATAAACGTTTGCTATAAAATTCTTTCAACTTTGCCTAATGCTTAAAATTTTTCATAAAAAAATGTGGGAGAAGAGAGGGTCTGAGGCACAAAATGAAGCCAGTGGTAGTTTAGAATTTGATATGATAGAGCTTGGCATAACTGAACGTAGGAAATGAAGGACACAGAGAAGCAGGAGTTACCATGACCTTAAATGGTCAGGATACCAGGAGAGTAAAAGTACTATTTTTATTAATAGGAACCATTTATTTAGCCCCAAATATGTGCCAAGAATTGTGGTAATGATATTGAACCTGAAGTGAGTTCGCTCACTTGTTGCATAGCAAGCCAATCTCTTGACACTGGGGGTAGTGGAAGAAAGTAGGAATTTTATTATTGCACAGTGCTGAGCAAGGAGAAAGGGCAGCTAACGCTGAAATCCCAAACTCCCTGAAAAGCTAAAAGGAAGGGTTTTTATTTGGGGTTTTAGGTAGGGGAGGGGGAGCATATGGCCTTGCTGGTCTGAGCTTTCCCACCAGCCTATCTTTGGCCTTGAGACACTTGCAGAAAGGAGGGAGCTCATGACCTTGCTGGTCAGCAGCTTTCCCACCAGCCTGTATCTCTTTGTGGGGAGGAGATAATGAACCCAGGTGCTTGTCCTTGGTGGTGTCTGTCTCCATGGAGGAGGGTGGATTCTGGAGCCAGGAAGCCAGAGAGTAAGCAGGGAATGAGTGTTTTGGTTTTAACCCCATATATGCTGGGTTCAATGTAGGGAAACTGATATCAGGGCCTGTATCAGTAAGTGTTTCACATAGTTTGTTTCTCATCTTCACAGCTCTGTATGGAAAATAATATTATATTTATTTTACAGATGAGAAAATAAAAGCTCAGACTGGTTAAGTAGTAGTAGGAATAGAAAAGTAAAAATTTTGAGGAAGAAGGTGATGAGTTTGATTCTAAGAAGGAAGACATGAAGAAATACATGAAGATGGTAATACCTCATAAGAAGTTAGAAATGTGTGGCTCTCAGAACAAAGGATAAGGCTAGAGATACAGAGTTGGTGATTTCATAGACTCAAAGACTCTTAGAAGACAGCAAAACAGAGGCATCCCCAGAGAGACAATTGAAAGCAGGTAGGCAAATGGAACCCTGAGGAGAAGTGATGGAAAGAGGAGAGAGATAAAAATAGAGAATTTGGGAGAATGCTCACAGCTGGAATAGGAGGAAAACGGGGAGCTAGAGAAGCTTATATGGTGCCAGAGCCAATCTGAGTACCCATCCTGGCATGGGAATAAATTGGGTAGGACTAGGAGCTCAGACTGGCAATTTCATGCCTAATGACCATGAGATCAAACAATTCTTCCTGCTCCCTCCCAACCCTTGCCTGATCCTTGTGACCAGTTTACAGTTCAAATTTGTGATTGATCCACCTTTTAGCTTATCACCAAGTGCAGTTTCCCCTCATTCTTTTGCTTATCTGTTTTTTTTCCTTCTCTAACCCCATTTCCCAATAATTTGGGTTCTACCTCTTCTGACTCCCAAATAGACATCAGGGGTCTTCACTTAGTAACTTGAGGTACTCATACTCTCAGCCCCTACTCCTGAGTGTGGAAGTCAGAAAGGGAAAAACTGTCTGAGACCACAACTAGGCTGGCTGCACACTTTTGTGATCAAGCTATGGTGCAATCCCTGATGTGTCTCATGGTCACAACTGTGGTGGCATTGCTCATCATTCAGCTACTCACATCCAACCATATTTTGACCATTTACCCTTTGAATTCTCTTTCATTTCCACACAACTTAACATACAGAAGAAGCAGAGGTAAAATACTGCCAGGATGGTGTATCGTCACAAGCAGAGTGAAGAGATTTGAAGAAGATGATGCTCAGCACTCTTGGCTGATACAGAGAAGACAGAGGGATAGGACTGAGGCAAGACCTTTGAAGACGGTCTTCATTTGGTGCCCGACTTACTAAGTGTAAGACCTTCTGATATAAATATCCACAAAATCTCTAGTGTCAATTTTTAACAAACAAATTATATACAAATGATTTTTAAATTAATTATTTTTAATTGAGATATAGACATATCACATTGTATTAGTTTTAGGTTTACAACAAAATTATTTGATATGTGTACATATTGTGAGATGATTACCACAATAAGTTCAGTTGCCGTACATCACCACACAGTTACAATTTTTTTTCTTGTGATGAGAACTTTTAAGATTTGCTCTCTTAGAGACTTTCAAATATAGAAAACAGTATTGTTAACTATAGTCACCATGCTGTACATTACGCCCTCAGGACTTATTTGTCCTACAACTGGAAGTCTGTACATTTCAACCCCCTTCACCCATTTTGCCTACCTCCGACCCCTGCCTCTAGCAACCACCAATCTGTTATGTGTATCTATGAGTTCAGTTTTTTTTAGATTCCATATGTAAGTGAGATCATACAGTATTTGTCTTTCTCTGTCTGACTTATTTCACTTAGCATAATATCCTCAACATCCATCCATGTTGTCACAAATGGCAAGACTTCCCTTTTTTTGTAGATAAGTAATATTCCCTTGTATGTATGTACCACATTTTCTTCATGCATCCACCCTTCACTGGCCACTTAGGTTGTTGCCATGTCTTGGCTATTGTAAATAATGCTGCAGTGAACATGGGGGTGCACAAATCTTTTCAAGTTAGTGATTTAATTTCCTTTAGATAAAAACCCAGAAGTGAAATTGCTAGATCATATGGTATTTCTATTTTTAATTTTTTGAGGGAGCTTCTTACGGATTTCCATGGTGCCTACACCAATTTACATTCCCACCAACAGTGCACAAGGGTTCCCTTTTCTCCACAATCTTACCAACATTTGTTGTTTCTTGTCTTTTTGATAATAGCCTTTCTAACAGGTGTGAGGTGATATCTCATTGTGATTTTGATTTGCATTTCCTTGATGATTAGTGATGTTGAGCACCTTTTCATGTACCTGTTGGCCATATGTATGTCTTGTGTACAGATTATTTTTATTTTATTATTATTATTTTTAAGATTGGCACCTGAGCTGACATCATTGCCAATCTTCTTTTTCTTCTTCTTCTTCTCGCCAAAGCCCCCTGGTACACAGTTGTAGATTCTAGCTGTGAGTGCTTCTGGTTGTGCTATGTGGGATGCCTCCTCAGCATGGCCTCACAAGAGGTGCTAGGTCTGCACCCAGGATCTGAACTGGTGAAACCCTGGGCCGAAGAAGCGGAGCACACGATCTTAACCACTCAGCCATGGGGAGGCCCCAAGATTATTTTAAAACAAGGTAGGTAACGCGGAGGAAATTATTGGAGGTTTCAAGAGTGTTGTTTGTGTGAGGTGGTGAGAGCAATTGCCCAATTTCAGTAGAAGAGGAAATACTGGATGGTGAGGAAATTGAGGTAATTAATATAGAGTTGTAGATCATGTGTGGCAAAAGTTTGGCTGTGAAAAGCAGGAGGGAAAATGGAATGGTTAGGATGGCAAGTAGAAAAATGATCAAGAGCTCTTGCCGAAAAAATATAAAACAAGGTCTCCTAAACCTGAGCTTATTAAATGCCAAGAACTATGCTGAACATTGAGGGTACAAGCAATCATAATATCACACCCTTGCCTTCAAATATCCGAGTCTATTGGAGAAGATAGATACATTAACAGGTATTGTAACAAAGAAAGTGTTAAAATGGAAGCATCAACGTTGGCATATAAAGGAAGGAACATCTAGCTTTGTCATGAAGCATTGGCAAAGGCTTCACAGAGGAAGTGGCATTTCAGATGAGCCTTAATGGTCAGTAGTAACTTGAGAGGAGTTAAAAAGGGAAAGCAAATTTCTAGCAGAGATACAGCATGTGAAAAAGCTTAAAAAGATGGAAGAGCGTGATGTATTTGAGGACTGATGAACAGTTCAACTTGACTAGGTTATAGGGCGAATGAAAGGGAACAGCAGGAAATGAGGCCAGAAAGATACACTAGCACCAGGTGGTAAAAAGAAAGTTGACCTGGTAAGAAGTTTGGATTTTATTCTGTAGGCAATAAGGAACTCCAACTGAGGAGATTATAATAAAACTTGTATTTAAAAAAGCTAACCAGCTTCCAGGTGTGACATATAGCTTGGATTAAACACTACTCCCTCTAAGGACAGCTAGAAAAGCCTGACAAACACACAGTTTAGGAATATGTTTGAAAGCATCAAAGAGCTGCTGAGGCAAATAGGAATTGAGGGGACAAATCCTGGAAAAGGGAGAACCATGCAGAGAATTGAGCAGACAGTATGCAGCCACTTTTTCCTCAAGGAGTTTGTTAATTCTAGGAGTAGAGCAGGAGACCAACAATCGGGCAGAGGGGTGAGAAGATGATTGCTACTAAGAGCAGAAAAGCCAGCAGAGCTTTCACAGTCTCCTTCTAGAAAGACTGTGAAAAAGTAGAAACTTAGAGGCTAGAATTTTATGAGAAAAGAGAGGTGGGCAACTGATCTCCATACACTGTTGGATTTCCCTCAAGACATTTGCTAGATTCCCAGGTTGTGCTGAGATGGAGGAAAGAGGCCAAATAAAAAATGTCTGAGAGTAGAGCAAATGTTTTGGTAATAACTCAGTGCCTAGAAGAAAAGCAGTAGAGTTCAGGCCCCCATGGGTCCTCAGCTGGAACGCCTGGAGGCTGTGCCTGAATAGCGAAGGTTGACCTGGAAGTAGATTGAGCCTATAGTCACCTGAGTTCCTAACTGGAAGTGAGTATTAATTGCCCACTTGATCCTCCAGCAAAGGAGAGAGTAAACCTTCTTTGAAGAAAGATAACATCTTCTAGAACCTCTAAAAATGTTCATACACAACACCCAACATTCAATAAAATATTACTAAACATAGCATACCTTATGACTGAAAAGCAAGAGAAAAAAAGGACAATAAAAACAGTCCCAAGGAAATCCAAATATTGGAGTTGTTGGAGAAGAAATTTAAGATAGCTATGATTAGTATGTCAAGTTACTAGAGAAAAACATGGAGCATTTGACTTGAGAATTTGAATTCATAAAAAAGGGGCAAATAGAAATACTAGAACTGGAAAACACAATAACTGCAATTGAGAACTCAATAAATGGGTTTAATAGTAGATTAGCTACACAAGACCAAAAGATTAGTGAACTAGAAGAAAGGTCAATACGAAACATGCAGACTGAAGCACAGTGAGTACAAAGAGTGCATAATAAAGACTGTATTATGTATTATTGAAATTGAAGTATCCAAAAGTCAAAAGTATAAGAATGGATCAGAAACAATATTTTAACAAATGATGGCTTCAAATTATCCAAAAGAAATGAAAGACAACAAAGAAACCTCAGATACAAGTCTACAAACCCAAAGCAGAATGCATGTTTTAAAATATATCTAACCAGGGGCTGACCCATTCGCGTAGTGGTTAAGTTCACATGCTCAGCTTCAGCAGCCTGGGCTTCACTGGTTCGGATCCTGGGCATGGACTTATGCACTGCTTATCAAGCCATGCTGTGGCAGGTGTCCCAATACAAAAGAATAGACGAAGATGAGCACAAATGTTAGCTCAGGGCCAATCTTCCTCAGAAAAAAAAATACACCTAACCACATCATAGTCAAACTGTTAAAATCAAAGACCAAATGAAAATCTTTAAAGCAACTGGATAAAAAAGGCGTTAAACCTGCAAGGGCAACGGAAGACTGATAACTGACTTCTCAACTAAAGCATGGAAGCTGGAAGACATGTGGAATAACACTCTTAAAGTGCTAAAATAAAATCATTGCCAATCCAAACTCTATGTCAAACTAAAATATTCTCCAAAATGAAGGGAAATTAAAGACATTTTCAGACAAACAAAACTGAAAACATTCATCACTAGCAGATGCGCACTAAAAGAAATACTGAAAGGAATTCTGCAGAAAGAAGAAAAATGGTCCCATACAGAAGCATGGAAACACAGGACAGTAATTAAAGAAAATGAAAAGGACAATATGAAGGTAAATATAAATAAATATTGGCCATATAAAGCAATAATTTAATGTCTTATGAGGATTAAAATGTATACAGATAAAAGAACTGAAATAAATGAATAAGAGCAGAGATATATAAAACAAAAAACAAACGTTCAATAGAGAAAGTGGGCAAAATAAAAAGAATAATAACATTTATAGAGCTTTAAGCGCACCATCATGAATAGAAGGCAAAGACACAAATTGCCAATATGAAGTGAAAAAATGGGACATTCCTGAACTTCTACAGACATTGAAAAGATAAGGAATAAATTAATAATGTGCTATTTAAAATTTTGGTGAAATTTAGAAATGCTTAGGAAAACACTGCTTACAAAAATGGACACAAGGAGAAATAAAAATTCATATATCTATTCTAAAAACTGAATCTATACTTAAAAATCTCCACACAAAAAAATCTCCAAACTCAATGGTTTCACTGGCGAATTCTTGTAGTTATTTAATGAAGAAACAAGAGCAGTCTTCCACAAACTCTTTCAGGGAACAGAGAAAGAGGGAATACTTCCCAACTCTCTTGTAAGACCAGTGTAATCTTAATTCTAAAACATATAAGAAGGAAAATTACAGGACAATTTCTGGAAAAATCCCTTAAAAAAATTTGCAAATAGAAAAGACGAATCCACCATAAACAAGTGGGGTTATTTCCGGAATGCAGTTAGTTTCCCACTTGAAAGTCAATCAACGTAATTTGCCGCCTTCAAAGAAAAGGTGAAAGAAATTTTCACTCAACAAGATGTTGTGCACATGAAATCCAAACAACTCTGCAGAGAAACTACTAGAATTCAGAAGTAAATTTCACGAGTTCACGAAATGAAGTCAACACACAAAAATCAATTGTATTTTTTTATATTAGCAAGAAACAGAAAAATGAAATTAAAAAGATGATAGTTTACAATAACTTCAAAGAAGCATGAAAAAACCTTGGAATAAATCTAATAAAAAATGCATAAGACCTCTACATGAAAAACTACAAAACACTATTGAGAGAGCTTAAGTAGCTCCAAACAAATGGAGGGTCATATCATGCTCATGGATCAGAACATTCAGTATTATGATTTGAGTGCTCTCCAATTGATAAATAGATTTAATCTAGTCCCAATCAAAATCCCACCGTTTAGACGGAAATAGTCAAGCTGATTCTAAAATACATGTGAAAACAAATGGGCCAAGTATAGCAAAGGTATTCTTTAAGAAGAACAAAGATGGTGGATGTTACTACTGGATATAAAGACTCAAAATGATAGGAATTAAGACAGTGTAGTACTGGTACAAGGATAGACAAATGGACCAGCAGAACAGAATAGAAAGTCCAGAAACAGACTTCCCTTGATTTATCATAAAGATGATGTTATGGTATAATGGGGTCTGGATGGTCTTTTCAGTAAATGTTGCTGTGTCAATTGGATATCCACAGGTAAAATTAGTGTCTGGAACCCTTCTTAATGTCCTATGCAAAAATCAATTCAGAAAAGATTACAGATCTAAATGTAAAATAATAAAGGTTATTTCACCCCAGTTTTATTAAGATATAATTGACACACATCGCTGTATGAGTTTCAGGTGTACAGCCTAAAGGTTTGACTTAATGTGTATTGTGAAGTGATGACCACAGGAAGTTTAGTTAACATCCATCATCTCATATAGATACAATAAAAAGAAATGGAAAAAAAGGAAAAAATTTTCTCCTTGTAATGAGAACTTTTAGGATTTACTCTCTTAACAACTTTCATATGTACCACACAGCAGTGGTAACTATGGTCACAATGTTGTACACTACATACCTAGTACTTATTTATCTTATAACTGGAAGTTTGTACCTTTTAAAAAAAATTTTTTATTGAGATAATGGTAAGTTACAATCTTGTGAAATTTCAGTTGTACATTATCGTTTGTCAGTTGTGTTGTAGCTGCACCCCTTCACCCTTTGAGCCCACCCCCCACCCCACCTTTCCCCTGGTAGCCACTAAGCTGTTCTCTTTGTCTACGTTTTTAAATTCCTCATATGAGTGAAGTCATACAGAGATTGTCCTTCTCTATCTGGCTTATTTCACTTAATATAATTCCCTCAAGGTCCATCCATGTTGTTGCAAATGGGACGATTTTGTTCTTTTTTACAGCTGAGTAGTATTCCATTGTATATATATACCACATCTTCTTTATCCAATCATCTGTTGAGGGGCACTTAGGTTGCTTCCACGTCTTGGCTATTGTAAATAATGCTGCAATGAACATTGGGGTGCATAGGACTTTTGGGATTGCTGACTTCAAGTTCTTTGGATAAATACCCAGTAGTGGGATAGCTGGGTTGTATGGTAGTTCTATTTTTAATTTTTTGAGGAATCTCCATACTGTTTTCCATAGTGGCTGCACCAGTTTGCATTCCCACCAGCAGTGTATGAGGGTTCCTTTTTCTCCACAACCTCTCCAACATTTGTTATTATTTGTTTTAGTTATTTTTGTCATTCTAATGGGTATAAGGTGATATCTTAGTGTCATTTTGATTTGCATTTCCCTGATGATCAGTGATGATGAACATCTTTTCATGTGCCTATTGGTCATTCGTATATCTTCTTTGGAGAAATGTCTGTTCATGTCTTCTGCCCATTTTTTGATAGGGTTGTTTGATTTTTTGTTGTTGAGTTGTGTGAGTTCTTTATATATTATGGATATTAAGCCTTTGTCGGAGGTATGACTTGCAAATATTTTTTCCCAGTTAGTGGTTTGTTTTTTGTTTCAATCCTGTTTTCGTTTGCCTTGAAGAAGCTCTTTAGTCTGATGAAGTCCCATTTGTTTATTCTTTCTATTGTTTCCCTTCTCTGGGAAGACATGGTGTCCGAAAAGATCCTTTTAATACTGATGTCAAAGAGTATACTGCCTACATTTTCTTCTAGAAGCCTTATGCTTTCAGGTCTCACCTTTACGTCTTTGATCCATTTTGAGTTTATTTTGGTGGATGGTGAGAAAGAATGGTCAATTTTCATTCTTTTACATGTGGCTTTCCAGTTTTCCCAGCACCATTTGTTGAAAAGACTTTCTTTTCTCCGTTGTAGGCCCTCAGCTCCTTTGTTGAAGATTAGCTGTCCATAGATGTGTGGTTTTATTTCTGGGCTTTCAAATCTGTTCCGTTGATCTGTGCACCTGTTTTTGTACCAGTACCATGCTGCTTGGAAGTTTGTACCTTTTGACCACCTTCTCACAATTCCCCCTCCCCCTCTTGCCTCTGGTAGCCACAAATCAGATCTCTTTTTCTATATATATATATACATATTTGTAGATTCCACATGTAAGTGAGATCATACAGTATTTGGCTTTCTCTGTCTGACTTAATTTCACTTAGCATAATACTCTCAAGGTCCATTCATGTTGACACAAATGGCAGGATTTCCTCATTTATATATATACACCTCACAACTTCTTTATCCATTATCCATCGATGCACACTTACGTTTTTTCCATGTCTTGACTATTGTAAATAATACTGCTTTGAACATGGGGGTGCAGATATCTTCTTGAGTTAGTGTTTTTGTCTCCTAACAAAGGTTCTAGAAGAAAGCATAGGAGAATATCTTCATGACCTTCAGGCTGGCAAAGACTTCATAAAAAAACACTAACCATAATGGAAAAAGGTAATAAATTGATAAATTGTGCTATATTAAAATTAGGAGCTTCAGTTCATGTAACCAAACTGGGTTCCTTTTGCTCGTTGCACAGAAAGCCAATCACCAAAACAATGAGTTTTCAAAGAGAAAGGGTTTAATCACAAGTCAGCCAATGAGGAGTCAGGAGAACAAATCTCAAATTTGCATCCTTGAAAAATAGGGATTAGAGATATTTATGGGATAAAGGGGCAGGGTGGTGTGAAGTGAGAATAGATGACTGGAGGCAAGGAGAGGTGAGGTAATTGATGATCTCCGCAAGTGTAGTCAAGCTTCATGGCTCTTCATAGGATGCGTGTTCACAAAATGGTGGCATTGCCATGACCTGAGGGTGGTTTTCAGCTCCTTGATATCAAAGGGTCACCTATCAGTCATCTGTGCAGGCCCAGTTGGTGAGTTGGTGGTCTTAACCAGCCTGAACTGGATAAGGAGCCAACTCTCAGTTCCTGGAAAAAATCAAGCACCTGTTACTATGGTGACTCAGGAGTCAGAGATGTTATCTATAGGATGGGTTTCAGTAGTGCATTATCTAACTACTTTTTCAAACAGACAACTAACTGAGTGTAGTTAAAGCAAGTTGGCCCCAGGTTTCATTCCTCAGAAGATACCATTACGAGTAAAAGGCAAGCCACAGACTTGAAGTAGGTACAGAGTATCTACCTGGCAAAGGACTTGTAACCCGTAAGGGATACAGAGATTCAAAAAATCAATAAGAGAAAAACAGGCAACATAATAAGTCCAAAGGGAAGCTGAAGGCAAAACTGGCTTTGGAAGCTGTTGAAATAAATTTCTGGGCACAAGATGGAGCCGTTTCTATCTGGGGTACAATGTCAAAAAACTGAAACTTAGAGAACGTTCACATCCCTGTAAATGCTCCGCTTGACCAGAAACTCAGTACTATATTCAGTCAGCCAATCCCAAATGCCAGGCCAACTCTGGGCCTTCTCGCCCAAACAAGGTTAACTATATGGCCCCAGGAAATCAGGTATTTTCTATTTGTCTCTTCCTTATTCTTCATTCTTTATCCTATAAAAGCTTCTTACCTTCAGCTTTGTTTTGCAGTTCTCTGAAAGGAGATTGTCCACTCATGAAGTGTTTGTCACTTCATGAATACAGTTTGTGTTACCAGCCACAAACACAGGTTCTTTTACCTGCCACACAAGAAAGAGACCAAAATAAAAACGGGGAGGCCAGGCTTATGGCAAGGAAAGAGCTTTATTGAAAGGCAGCCAGATGAGCAGATGAGAGTTAGTTAGAACTCAGATCCACCTCCTCAAAGGAAGAAAGGTAGGGGTTTTTATTTGAGGTTTTAGGTAGGGGAGGAGGAGCATGTGGCCTTGCAGGTTGGCGCTTTCCCACCTGCCTGCATTTGGCCTTGTGAGGCTGCTTGCAGGGAGGAGGGTGGCCCCATAAGGGAATCTGCAGGTGGGTGCTATTGGTTGGCTGCTTTCGTAGTGGATGGTGGATTCTGGTGCCAGGAAGCAGAGAAGTTGGGGTCTAGGAAGCTTCAGCTTCTTGATATTCTCTGCATATCAGTTTCCCTGCAATAAAAATTCAAAGGACCTGTAACTAGCCAAAATGCTAGCATGAGGCCACCTGGGCTGTAACAATTTGTAACTTCTATTTGCCTTGTGAAGTTCAGGGATACAAAGGTTTAAAAAACCAATATTTACACATGAATGTAAGTTAGAGAAGCAGGGGAGGGGGTGAGTGCTTTTGGTTTTGACCCCATATATGCTGGGTTTAATGTAGGGGAATTGAGATCAGGACTGGTCTCATTTGTATCACCTACACTGTCTTCTTTAATCACTTTTTAACAAAGCAAGATGATGGCAAACCTGGAAAGGGTCCCTGGGGTTTTAGGATGAGGGGAAGGGAATTGGGTCAGGATTTTGAGCTGGCTTGAAGAGACACCTTGTTTTAATGTAATTTGTGTCAGGCTCTCAAATGACTCCATTTGCGCTGCCTTATGTGGTTACTCCATACTTGAATGTGAAAAGGAGATTGGTTGGAGCCCATCTCCATATTGCTGTGAATTCTCCTGGTCTTTGCCCTTTGTTTCCTGCGCCTCTGCTAAACTCTCCTTCTTTCCTCCCGTTTCCATCCTTCTTCTTCCCAACAAATGTGGAAAACAGCTGTTTTTGGCGTTGTTTTAACCTTCCACAAAGTATTACTGACATATGGCAGATGTGTAGTGCTGCCTTTTACCACAGGTCTTTTCTGGGGGAGTGGAGGCAGAAGTAATGAGGAGAATTACAAATAAGTACTAATTATTAGACTTCCTTGTTCTTAACTCCTCAACTCCCATCTCTCCAACGCTTTTTCTCATTAAGGGTTCCGGCTTTCTGGACTGCAAGTTCCCGTCCTTCTCCCTGAATGTTTTCTAGAAACTCTAGACTATTACATAGAGTAACCATTCAGCTGTCCCCGCCATCTCACTCCCCAGCCTTTTCAATCATGCCCTGGGGCTGATCTGTCACCAAACTCCATTGAAATGTTTCCCCAAGCAAGGGAGAAGCCTCTAGACAAGAATTTGGGGGCTAGCTTAAAAATTATTCTTTAAAATTGAAGACTGAACTCATTAACGTAGGACACACCCTCCTCTCTTCCCAAACCAGTTCTGACACCAAGTTCTGCCTTATCTCCTTCCTTAAAATTCTCTGGGAAGTTCACACTGCATTGCCTTGGCTCAAGCTCTGAGTGGTGGCTTCCTGTAATACAAGTCTCTGCCCCTATAGTAATGCATTTCCATTTGTGTGGGAAGAGCAGAGGGCATGGGGCAATGGTTTAGAACAGAGTAACAAGTTAAGCAGGGGTTGCTGCTTGGGAGGCTGAAGGAGGGCGGGCACTACAACCACAATCCACTGCTCCGAATGCGGCAGAGGCTGCCCCTGGGGAGGGGTGCCACCCACCAGGACCCACAGGACTGCTATGTCTCTTCCATACCAGTGATTGGTTCCTCCCACTCCCCCACAAAGCCTGCTCGCTGTCCCCGCTGCGCTCCCCTCATTGACTCTAGGAACTCCCTTTCCTTTACCTTTGTGACTATTATCCAGCAGCTGCCTTTCTCACCAGCCCATCAAGTCACTGCCGAGGAGGCAGTTCTGTGGAGGCGCCAGAATATCAGCAAAAGTCTACATCTAGGGACCAAAGTCTGTGACACTGATCGTAAACTCCCTTCCACACCCTTCTCTGTGAGCTCCATCCGTGTGGGAAAGTTGTAGATAGTGACGACGAGCACTCAGCAATGTGCAGGGTGTAGGTAATGGATTAATGTGAGTATTTCTCCCATTACAACCAATCTGATCGCTACATATTAATAAGGCTCTTTATACTAGCACTCAGGAAGTTTCTCCTTAAGTATTTAATGTAGGGCTTCCTATCTAGTCTCTCTTTTGGTCTCACCTCCTTGCAATCTGTTCTTCATAATGTTGCTAAACTGTTCTCATTCCTTTGCTTAAATGCCTTCAATAGCTCTTTTTCGCCTTCGAGATAAAATCCCAGTTTACCTAGCATGGAAAGCTCTCTGGATTTTGCCCTAGGTGACATATCCAGTGCCTCTTTTCTCCTCCCTTTCATTCTCTGAAATCTAGCCCCACTGAAATACTTGCCATTTCCTAAAAGTATTGTTCTCCATTTCCTTACTTTTGTTTTCGCTATTTTATGTCAAGCAAACATTTCCTCTCCACCTCCCCCGCCTCCAGCTAACTTACCACCTTCTCTAAGAAGCTTTCACTTAAGTTCCTCTTATGGGCTCACATCTACCATAATGTTACATTTCTGAATTCTAATATCCTTTTACTTGCCAATCCCCTCCCCCCTGCCTCCCTATATGTAATCCTTAAAGGCAAAAACTGTCTTTTTCCCCTCTGGATTTCCAGTTGTCTCTCTCAAGACCTGATACAAAGTAGGTGCTCATTAAATGCTGAATAAATAAATATATTCAATGTTTTCACCTAAATACCGATCCTACTTTATGACCCTCCTAGAACAAACTTCAGGACTAGGTTGATATGGCTCTTGAGAGTTTGAACACAGGAGAAAATGGAAAAAGATTTTCCCCATCAGGCCAAACCTATTAGTCTGGTGTGTAACTTACTCTGTTTCAGCATGAACAAATTGATTTTGTACTTTCAAGTCTACATTTTTCTTGTCCTCTCCCTTAATATATACCTTTGTAAGCAGAGTAATCTTAGAGACTTGAGTAGTGTTGGGAGGAAATCTTTTATTTTAACATCTTAGATTCAAACGGTTGGGGGCCTGTGAATGAACTGACAAGGAAAAGGTTAATAGGAGATGTGTACAAAGTTTATGTACACATGCACTTGGGAGTTGCTCAGTAGAGTAATGCGCTCAATAGCCAGAATAAAAGTTTATGCACCAACGTAATAAGGAAGAGTTTAGGGCTTCAGTGTGAAAGTATGGAAGGTTCTATTGGGCTTTTTCATGCTCATGGAAATGGGCAGTTTGACTTCGTGGAAGCTGAATTTGCTGGAAACTTCCTTGAAGGGAGATTAATGGCAGCTGTATTTTTCTAGAGGCTCTGCTTTAGCTAGATATCAGAAGTTCAGATGAGAGTTCTTTCTGCATCTCCTGTAGCTCAAATGCTTTCACTTTAAAATAATCTTTATACCATCTGTGGGGGTTTGAGTGGGTCCCCACAATAGTAAAGTAAGTATGACTTAGTCACATCTTGGGACCTACAAAATCAAGTTTTTAAGGAACAAAATCATTTTATTTAATGTCTCTCTAAAAATTAAAACAGGATACATTCTCCACAAATAGGTATGATACTCCATTCTTTATAAGCATATATTTTATAACCCTTCTGAAATTCAGATAAAAACTTTTAACAGCTGGATATCTCATCTTTTCCTGGAATAATGAGGCATGCATCACCAGAGGGGATTGGAATGTCTTTCTTTCTTTCTTTATGATTCCTTGTAGCCTATCCATCATCAAGTTGTTGATGGTGGAGCATCACTACTGGATCAGGGATCAGATTCTCCATAATAATCTAGTCATCAGCCTGTTTCAAAAGCTTTGGCTTCACTCACTGGGGAGTGAGTTCTTGGGCCTCTCCTCCAGACTGTTGTCAAGTATGCTGCACTGAGCTCTGTCACTGTTTCACAAAAAATTCTCTTCCTTGAATACTAATCCTAATGCTTGTGAGACAGGATACAGTCCTGGGGCATTTAAAAAATGTTTCTTTCAATTTTACTATTTTAAAAGATTTATTGAGTGCCATTAAACCAGAGACCTTTGGAAAGCTCTTATTACAAAAAAGCCTCAGGGTTGAGTAAGCCTTTTCCAGGAACAAGAAAATTAAAGATGGTGCGAATCCAGGAAAAAGAACATGATTGTACTTACAGGCATCAGCCCTGTTTGATTTCAGTCTCAACATGGTACCACTGAAACATCTTACTGACATCTATGCAAAAATATCATCATCTTTGGGCTTTTTAAATTCAATTTTAATATTCCCACTCCATTTTTAACGATTTAAGGGATTTTTAGGAGTTCTTATACCAATTTTAGATTGGTTTTGAAGTTTTATGGGATAAAGTTTGCCATTTTCCATACCAGGAGTCACTTTATTTGAATACCAGGGTGTGTTTCTGCTTGCATACTGGCAAAGACGATTGGAAAAAGAAAATGTAAAATTTTATTTTATTGCTACTAGAAAATATTAGCCATAAGGTGGAAATGTGAGAAACCTCCCACTTTGCAGGAGGAATCTAGTGTATCGGGCCTCCTGGCTCTATTGAAATAGGTGATGAAGTCTTAGAACTTTGTCCTTAATGCAGAGAATCATTTAGCTAGTTACTATCATAACAAGAAAGAGGCATGCTGTTCTTCATCCTTTCCTTCTCCCTGCTGGCTAGAACATGGGTGTCATGGCTCGAGCTTCAGAAGCAAGCATGAATGATGAGGATGGCACAGCAACAAGGTTGAAGGAGTCTGGTTCCCTGAGGGTCAAGGAGCTGCCAACCCAGACCAGGACTATATGAAGGGGAAAGAAATTTCAGCTTTGTTTGAGCCAGGTGGCTCTTGAGGAAGACATCGATGGGATCAGAATATGCCATCCCAAAATATGCTACTTTGACATAAGGATTATTTTGAGCTGAAAGCAATTGAGAAAAAGTAGACATGAGAAAAGCTCTCTCTCCTCTCCCTATCTGCCTAAAAGCAGGTATATATTTCCCTTGTGAATGTATCACTCTCTCACACGAGAAAGGGAAGAGCAATCTTTATCCCAGGAGATAGAGACAGCATCAAGATGCGTCTGCATAAACGTACCCTACTAGATAATCATATCTTCCATTAGTTTCTTCCATATATGTACCTTTCCAAATATACTGCCCCTAAAAGCCCAAAACGTTTTTCTTTTGTCTTGTAACTTCTGCACAAATTTATCACACTTTATTAAAATGGTATATAAGCATCCTAGTCTTACCATCTCTTTGGTATTTTCACTTCATTTCTGTGAGGTCCCCCATATGCACACAGAATAAACTTTTTCTCCTGTTAATCTGGCTTTTGTCAGTTTGATTCACAGACCCCAGCCACTAAATTTAAGAGGGTAGAGGAAAAAGTTTTTCCTCCCCTACAACATCAAGGGAACCAAAATACATGAATTTACTTGCTTTTTGGAAGGCTGTGCTAGCTAATCTTTCTTTAATGTGCAAAGATAAGTAGAACAGTATAATGAACTCTTGGGTACCTATCACTCAGTTTCAACAGTTATCACCTATGACCAATCTTGTTTCATCTGTACCCTCACTCGTTCCCTCTCCTCTGTACTTTTTGAAGAAAATCCAAGACACTCTACCATTGCATTCACAAATATTTCAGTCTGTATCTCTAGATACACACTCTTCCTCTTCTTATAAGGATACTAATCCCATCGGGGAGCCTCACCCTTGTGACCTCATCTAAATCTCCCAAAGGCCACACCTCCAAATACCGTCACATTAGGGGTTAGTGTTTCAACATATGAATTTTAGGGGGACACAAACATTCAGTACATAACAATGGAGATGTTCCTCACTCCTTTTTAATGCTGCGTAGTACTCCATTATGTTTGTTATTGGTGTTACACATAGTCCTGCCGAGAACAGCTTTGTGCATTTATCTCTTTATATCTTTGCTAGTGCATCATGCGATAGACTCCTAGAAGTAGGATTACCAGGTCAAAGGCTATACGGAGGACATGCATATGTGATATTACCAAATCACGCCAAACCTCTGTAAGGATAGTAAAATTTTGCATTCCTATAAGCAGTGTATGAGAATTCCTATTTTCCCATAGCCTTGCCAACAGTTTGTGATTAACCTTTTAGATATTTGCTATCATAATAGCTAAATTATTTTTTATTGTGGTAAAAAACACACAACGAGAGGGCTGGCCCCGTGGCCGAGTGGTTAAGTCTGTGCACTTCGCTGCAGGCGGCCCAGTGTTTCGTTGGTTCGAATCCTGGGCACGGACATGGCACTGCTCATCAAACCACGCTGAGGCAGCGTCCCACATGCTACAACTAGAAGGACCCACAATGAAGAATATACAACTATGTATTGGGGGGCTTTGGGGAGAAAAAGGAAAAAATAAAATCTTTAAAAAAAACACACAACGAGATCTACGCTCTTAAATTTTTACGTGTACAGTACACTATTGTTAATTATATGCACACTGTTGTACACTAGATCTCTAGAACTTTTCATCTGGCATGACTGAAACTCTATAGCCATTGAACAACAACTCCCCATTCCCTCTATCCTCAGCCCCTGGCAACCACCATTCTGTTTTCTGCTTCTGTGAGTCTGACTACTTTAGGTACTTCATTTAAGTGAAATCATGTAGATTTATCCTTCTGGGACTGGTTTATTTCACTTAGCATAATGTACTCACGTTTCACCCATGTCATAACATATGACAGAATTTCCTTTTCTTATTGAATAATATTCTGAATAATATTCTATTGTATTTATATACACCACATTTCTTTATCCATTCATCAACTGATGGACATTTAGGTTGTTTTCTCATCTTGGCTATTGTGAATAATGCTGTAAAGAACCTGGGAGTGCAAGCATCTCTTTGAGATCATGTTTTCAACTCTTTTGGACAAATACCCAAAAGTGTGATCATTAAAAATTAAAAATAGTTCTATAACTATCATAGATTATTAACTATTATCATTATTAACTATATATAACTATTATTATTAACTATATATAATATAACTATTATAACAGTTATAGAGCTATTTTTAATTTTTTGAGGAACCTCCCTACTGTTTTTCTTACTTCATTGTTGTCTGTGGCCCCTGAATCTGTCATCTGGGGTGCTTTTGTCTGTTATCATCTGCGCCACACCTGAAGTGGATATTGTAGTATTTTGTCAGTTTATAGGAACTAGAGGAGACAGAGCAACAAATTAGCCCGTACCATAGGGATGCAACCAATATGCTTATTGTCTCAGCCCATGTTGTCTATTGGAACCCCAGCAACTCTGCTGCCCAGGGTGTCTACCCACTTTGTGCCAGCTACACCTTTAGAGTACTTTCAGGGGTTTGGTGCTTGGCCCCATGTGTCAACACCATCATATGTCCTGACACTTCCTGGAACACCGTGAGAAGTATTTCCATCTTCATCCCTGGCAGTTTATACTATAATTAAATCAACTCAGTCTGCCACTGAGATTTGGGCTTTTCCTCCATTCTTTCAAGCTAGTAAATTCCTGCATAGAACAACCCAGTACTTTTTCTTCTACTAGTGTGTTAATTTTCTAGGGTTGCTATAACAAAGTACCACAAGCTGGGTGCCTTAAAACAGAAGAAATTTATTCTCTCACAGTTCTGAAGGTTAGAAGTCCAAAGTCAAGGTTGGTTCCTTCTGAGGTATCTGAGGGATAATCTGGTCCATTCCTCTTTCCTACCTTCTGGTGGTTGTTGGCAAATTTTGGCATCGCTTGGTTTGTAGATGCATCTCTCCAATCTCCACCTCCATCTTCACATGGTGTGTTCCCTGTGTGTCTCTGTCTTTGTTTTCTCTTCTTACAAGGACACCAGTAATATTGAATTAAGGGCCCACCCTACTCCAGTATGATCTCATCTTAACTTAACTACATTTGCGAGGACACTATTTCCAAATAAGGTCACATTCTGAGGTATAAAGAGTTAACACTTCAGGGGCTGACCCCGTGGCCGAGTGATTAAGTCCGTGCACTTTGCTTCGGTGGCCCAGGGTTTTGCCGGTTCGGATCCTGGGCGTCGACATGGCACCGCTCATCAGGCCATGCTGGGGTGGCAGCCCACATGCCACAACTAGAAGGACCCACAACTAAAAATATACAACTATGTACCAGGAGGATTTGGGGAGAAAAAGTAAAAATAAAATCTTTAAAGAGTTAAGACTTCAACATTTCTTTGTGGGGACACAATTCAACCTGTAACACCCAGTCTGGTTTTGTGCATGCTACTCTGAGTAGCCCACACCTGCCTCCACCCCACCTCCAATTTCAAGACACAAAATTTAGCTTGCTCTTTTAAAGGAAATAGAGAAAATACTTCTCATATTTTTCTATTATGAGCCCGAACGAAAATAACACACATCTATTTTCTGAAAAATTTAAAGATAATCACTACTAGATTCTTTTCAAATTGAAAATATATTTATTATTTTTGCTGATTATAAGTGAAACACATACCCACTATAAAACTTCAAACAATTTAGACACATCAATAGAATATAAAACAGAACTGTCTTCTGATATAACAGAGGAGATGAAAAGAAAGAACAAGTTCTTGACATGGACTAAGTTATTGGAACCAATCTTTCTTCTGAAAACACCTAAAATTTTGGATAAAGTATAAAAGGTATTTTCTTAAGATCATCAAAAAGCTGCCAAGATGTAAGGAATTGGCTGTCTAAAATCTCAGGGAAGTGGGAGCCCAGAAAGGTAAGCAGAGCACAGAAGCCTCTTGCGTTCTGAGGGCGTTTGCTGATGCTGGTAAACTTGATCTTTGGTTTTGACGACCTCAGGAGGTTACAGAAAGAAAATCTTATGGTCAACTTAAGAAGGGGAGACTGTCCCACTTTAAGATGGGGTGAAAAGGGCTAGACCATGGGGTAAAGTAAGTCAGAAGTGATCTCTCACCAGGCATCTACAAGAAAAGCTGTCCTGAAGGTGTGGAGGGCAAGGAAACGTACCCCAGAAACAGTAATGCTTAGCCCCTCTCATGATTTGCAGCATAAATTCTTATCTCCTGGATGGTCAAAATTTTTTAAGCCTTAAGTTTATTTCAAAGTCATCTTGGTACAATCACTTTGGAAGACGCTTTGGTAGTTTCTTATAAAGTTACTCTTGTACCTGTCACATGACTCAGCAATTCTACCCTCAAGAAAAACAAAAAACATGTTTACAAAAATATTTGTAAATAGCTGTTCACAGCGGTCTCATTCATAATGACCAAAATCTAGAAACACTTCAAATGTCCATGAACTGTAGATTGGATAAATAAATTATGATATGTTTCTATCATGAATTGCTACTCAGAAATAAAAAGAACAAATTACTGATACGCAAAACATGGATGGATCCTAAAAACATTATGCTGAACAAGAGCACGTATGCACAAAAGAGTACATACTATTTGATTATATTTATGTAGATTCTAGAACAGGCTAAACTAACCTACAATGACAGAGAGCAGATTAGTGGTTCCCTCCGGTTGGTGGCGGGAGAGACGAACTGCAAGGGAACATAAGGGAAACTTCTGGGGACAAAAATGTCCCACATCTTGATGTTGGTGGTGGTTACACAGTTGTAAATATTTGTCAAAAGCCACTGATATATATAAACTATTCAAATTTTACTTTATGAAATTTATATCTCAATAACATTGTTTTAAAAGTAAAAAAATAAAATAATCATAAAAAAAGTGGTCCTGGACTGACAGAGCCACTAGGCACCTGGCACCAGCTGGGGATATCTTTATCTTAGGTCTCAAAAAAAAATGTCCACACATAGTTTTTACAGACATTATCTAGCACCCAATTTTTTAAAATGCCATAGATACACTGAATCACGGGTGGAAACGTGAGTTTGCAGAAACAAACTTGTAAAGACTTTAGGTGGTGAAATTATCATAGATTATAAAACAATCATGTTTACTATGTTTAAAAAAAATATGCAGGGAATAGAACCCTATAAAAGTGACCTGGTGAATCTATAAAAGAACTAAATAGAATAAGAAACGGAAAACAGAAAAACTAAACTTTAAAAATTTGTTGGATGTGTTTAACAGAAGAGTCAACCCTACTGCAGAGAAAATCAGTAAACTGAAAGACAGGTCAGACGAAATTATCCAGAATGTAGCACAGAGAAACAAAAAGTGCAAAACACGGAAGAAGGGTTAGAAAGTGAGCTCTAAGATGTCTAACTGGAGCAGCAAACAAGCAGAGAGAGAGAGAATGAGAAAGAGGTAATATTTGAGATAATGGCTGAGAATTTTCTAGAACTACTGAAAGGCCACCAATTAAAAAATTCAGGAAGCCCACTAAGTAAAAAGAAATCCTTATCTAGCTTCAAATATATCATAATAAAATAACAAGTCCTAGTAAAAATGTTGAAAGACAAAGGCAAAGAGAAAATCTTAAAAGCAGCTACATTCAAAATACTAACAGAGTGAAAGCAGAATTCTCAATAGCACCTATCGAAATAAGAAGACAATGTGCTGAAAGAAAATAATTGCCAATCTTGAAAAAAAAGCTTGAAAAAAGGCATTTTCTGATAAATGAAAACAGAGAAATCACTTTCAGCAGGCCCTCACTAAAGGAAATTTTAATGAATATACTTCAAACAAAAGAAAATAATCCTAATGAAAATCTGATGTGCAAGAAAGAATAAAGATCAAAGATAGTGGTAAATACCTGGTAAGCCTAAATAAACAATGAACAAATAATGAAAAAGTCTAGCAGGACTGAAAAAACGAGATAGAGTTAATACTCACAACAGTAACATACAAATTGGGAAGAAAGCAAATGGGATGATAAAAAATATTCCAAAAGAAGACAAGAGGGAATAAAAGAAACATTGAGTAGATGGGACAAATAAAAAGCATAAAATATGATAGAAGATTGAAGCCCAAGTATAAAATAATTACATTACAACCAGAGCATACAGCTATGTAGTGGGGCTTTGGGGAGGAGAAAAAAAAGAGAGGAAAATTGGCAATAGATGTTAGCTCAGGGTGACACTTTCCCAGCAATAAATAAATAAAAAAATAAACTAATGACTTAAAAAAAAGATCCGTAGACTGTGAGTATTATGAACAACAAAGTTAATTAAAGATTGTGTAACACCTGCCCTGTGGATGGGAATGGGGGAGGAGAAAAACTATGGGAGTTTTCCACTCAGCGCTGTTGTTAATTTTTTCCTGAAAGCATTTAAAATGAAACAAGTTCTGGCACGAAAGGATTAATTTCCTTTCCTAATCTAGTTTGATTCTATAAGGGAAATCCATATTGTGTCCATTATGAAATGGAGTCGGCTTTGGCTCTTTTTTTGTGGATTAGTCTCCTGGCTCTATCTTACCGAGAGACCATTCCTTTCCTTCCTGCACATCCTCATGGCAAAGATCTCACCAAAGTCCCAGTTCCTGCCCTCGTCTGTGAGTCTCACTTCACCTTGTCACAAACGGACTTAACCTTCTGTTATACAGCGAATATAGCCATTCTTTTTTTTTTTACTGTGGTAAAATATACAGAATGTAAAACACACCATTTTAACCATTTTTAAGTTTACAGTTCAGTGGCATTAAGTACATTTACAGTGTTGAGCAACCATCACCACCAACTATCTCCAGATCTTTTTTCATCTTCCCAAATGGAAACTCTGTCCCCATTAAACAGACACACCCCGTCCCCTCCCCCCTGCCCCTGGCAACCTCTATTCTGTATTCCATCTCTCTGAATGTGCCTATTTTTGATACATCATATGAGTGGAATTACGCATTATTCTTTTCATCTGGCTTATTTCACTTTCCATAATGTTTTCAAGGTTCATCCATGTTGCAGCATGTACTGAGATTTTCTTTCCCGTTTAAGGCTGAAAAATATCCTACTGTGAGTATATAAGTTTTGCTTATATATTCATCTGTCAATGGACATTTTTATTATCTATTATTATTTTAATATTGTGTATCTAACTTTTTAATTGAAATATATTTGACATGAGTAACTCTAATTTTAAACTGTATAACATGTTAATTCAGTACATTCATATATTGTAATATGATTGCCATTGTAGCAATAATTAGCACCTCTATCATGCTATGTAATTGCCATTTCTTTTTAGCGGTTGGAATAATTAAGTTCGAGTCTCTTAGCAAGTTTCATGATTAAATTCAATATTGTTGTCTATTCACTATATTGTACATTAGATCTCTAGGACTTATTTACCACTTGTTGAAAATTTGTACCCTTAAACAACATTTGTCTGATCCTCCCACCCCCATCCCCAGTAACCACCATTTTACTCTGTTTTTATGAATTTGGCTTTTTTAGATTCCACATATAAGTAATATCATACACTATTTGTCCTTCTCTGTCTGGCTTATCTCACTTAGCATAATGTCCTCAAGGTCCATCCATGTTGTCATAAATGGCAGAATGTCCTTTCTCATGGCTGAATAATATTTCATTGAATATATACCACATCATTTTATCCATCATGTTGATGGGCACTTAGATGGTTTCCATATCTTGGTTATTGTGAATAATGCTGAAATGAACATGGGAGTGCATACATCTCTTCAATATCCTGTTTTCATTTCCTTTGGGTATATTCTCAAAAGTAAAATTGCTGACTCAATGGTAGATCATTCGAGGTACCTCCATATTCTCTTCTATAGTAGCTGTACCAATTTACATTCCTAACAGTGTACTAACAGTGTGCAAGGGTTCCTTTTTCCCCACATCCTCTCCAACACTTGTTATCTCTTGTCTTCTTGATGATAGCCATTCTAACAGGCATGAGGCAATATCTCACTGTGGTTTTGTTTTGCATTTCCCTGAAGATTAGTGATGTTGAGCACCTTTTCATGTACCAGTTGGCCATCTGTATATCTTCTTTGGGAATATGTCTGTTTAGTTCCTCTGCCCACCTTTTAATTGAATCATTTGTTTTTTTGGTTATTGAGTTGTATGAGTTCTTTATATATTTGTGATATTAATCCCTTATCTGATATATGGTTTGCAAAATTTTTCTCCCATTCTGTAGGTTGCCTTTTCATTTTGTTAATAGTTTCTTTTGCTGTGTGGAAGCTTTTTAGTTTGATGTAGTCTCATTTGCTGCTTTTTGCTTTTGTTGTTTGTGTTTTTGGTGTCATAGGCAAGAAAGTCATTGCCAAAACCAATGTTAAGGAGCTTCTTCCATACATTTTCTTCTAGGAGTTTTATGGTATCAAGTCTTAGTTTAAGTCTTTGATCCATTTCAAGTTAATTTTTGTGAGTGGTATAAGATAGGGGTCCAATTTCATTACTCTGCATGTGTTTATCCAGTATTCCCAGCACCATTTGTTGAAGAGACTAACTTTTCCCCATTGAGTGTTCTTGGCTCCCTTGTTGAATATTAGTTGACTATATATGAAGGGGTTTAAATCTGGGCTCTCTATTCTGTCCTGTTGATCTATGTGTTTATTTTTACGCCAGTATCATACTCATTATTACTGCAACTTTGTAGCATAGTTTAGAATCGGGAAGTATGATATCTCCAACTTTATTCTTCTTAGAATTCCTTTGGCTATTTGGGGTCTTTTGTGGTTCCATGCAAATTTTAGGATAGTTTGTTCTATTTCTGTGAAGAATGCCATTGGAATTTTGATAGAGATTGTGTCAAATCTATAAATGGCTTTGGATAGTATAGACATTTTAATAATGTTAATTATTCTAATCCATGAACACAGGATGTCTTTCCATTTGTTTGTATCTTTGAATTCTTTCAACAAAGTCTCATACTTTTCGTTGTACAGATCTTTCACTTCCTTGGTTAAATTTATTCCTTAGGTATTTTATTGTTTTTGATGCTCTTGTGAATGGGATATTTTTCTTTATTTCTATTTCAAATGTTTAATTATTGCTGTATAGAAATGCAACTAATTTCTGTGCACTGATTTTATATCCTGCAACTTTACTGAAATTGTTGATTAGTTCCAACAGTTTTTTTTTTTTTTTAAAGATTTTATTTTTTCCTTTTTCTCCCCAAAGCCCCCCGGTACATAGTTGTATATTCTTCGTTGTGGGTCCTTCTAGTTGTGGCATGTGGGACGCTGCCTCAGCGTGGTTTGATGAGCAGTGCCATGTCCGCGCCCAGGATTCGAACCAACGAAACACTGGGCCACCTGCAGCGGAGCGCGCGAACTTAACCACTCGGCCACGGGGCCAGCCCCAGTTCCAACAGTTTTTTGGTTGAGTCTTTGGGATTTTTCTATACATAAAATCATATCCTTTGCAAATAGCAACAATTTTACTTCTTCCTTTTTGATTTGAATGCCTTTTATTTCTTTGTCTTGCCTAATTGCTCTAAATAGGACTTCCAGCACTACAGTCACACGTTGCATAATGTCGGGGATATGTACCGAGAAATGCATTGTTAGGCAATTTCATCCTTGTGTAAACATCATAGAGCATACTTATGTAAACCTAGATGGTACAGCCTACTATACACCTAGGCTATATGGTACTAATATTACGGGACCACTCTCATATACGTGGTCCATTGTTGACTGGAACATAGTTATGTGGCACATGACTGGATATTGAGTAAGAGTGGTGAGAGTGAGCATTCTCATCTTGTTCCTGATCTTAGAGAAAAAGCTTTCGATTCTTCACTAAGTATAACGTTAGCTGTGAGTTTGTTGTATATGGCCTTTATCATGTTGAGGTGTGTTCCTTCTATATTCAATCTGTTGAGTGTTTTTATCATGAAAGGATGTTGTATTTTGTTAAGTGCTTTTTCAGCATCTATTGCAATAATTATGATTTTTATCTTTCATTCTATTATTGTGATATATTACATATATTGATTCGTGTATGTTGAACCATACTTGCATCCCAGGGATAAAGCCCACTTGGTCATGGTGTATAATCCTTTCAATGTGCTGATGAATTTGGTTTGCTAATATTTTGTTGAGAATTTTTGCATCTGTTATCATCAAGCATATTGATCTATAGTTACTTTTTCTCACAGTGTCCTTATCAGCCTTTGCTATCAAGGTAATGCTGGCCTCATAGAATGAGTTTGGAAGTGTTCCCTATACTTCAGTTTTTTGAAAGAGTTTGAAAAGGATTGGTGTTAATTCTTCTTTAAATGTTTGGTAGAATTTACCACTGAAGCCATCTGGTCCTTGTGTTTTCTGAGTTGGGAGGCTTTTGATCACTGATTCAATCTCTTTACTCATTGGTTTGTTCAGATTTTCTGGTTCTTCCTGATTGAGTGTTGATAGACTGTGTGTTTCTAGGAATTTATCTATTTCTTTTACGTTATCCAATGTGTTGGCATATAATTTCCATAGTAGTCTCTTATGATTCTATGTATTTCTGTGGTATCATTGTAATGTCTCCTTTTTCATTTCTAATTTTATTTACTTGTCTTCTTTTTTTCCTTAGTCTAACTAAAGGTTTGTCAATTTTGTTTATCCTTTCAAAATACCAGTTCTTAGTTTTAATGGTTCTTTCTATTATTTTTCTGGTCTCTATTTCATTTATTTCTACTCTGATCTTTATTATTTTCTACATTCTGCTAACTTTTGGCTTAATTTATTCTGCTTTTTCTAGTTCCTTGAGGTATGAAGTTAGGACTTTTGAGAGCTTTCTAATTTCTTTTTTTTTTAATTTTATTTTTTGCTGGGAAAGATTGGCCCTGAGCTAATATCTGTTGCCAATCTTCTTTTTTTTCCCCTCCCCAAAGCTCCCGTACATAGTTGTATATTCTAGTTGTAAGTCCCTCTAGTTCTTCTATGTGACCCACCACCACAGCATGGCTACTAACAGACAAGTGGTGTGGTTCTGCACCTGGGAACTGAACCCAGGAGGCAGAAGTGGAGTGCACTGAACTTTTAACCACTAGGCCATCAGGGCTGGCTCTCTAATTTCTTAGTGTATGCATTTAGTGCTATAAACTTCCTCTTAGAACTGCTTTTTGCAGCATCCCATAGAATTTAATGTTGTTTTCATTTGTTTTGAGATTTTTAAATTTCCTTTTGATTTCTTCTTTGACCCTGTAGTTGTTCAGAAGTGTGTTGTTTGGTTTCCACGTATTTGTAGATTTTCCAGCTTTCCTCTTGTTCTTGATTTCTAGTTTCATATAATTGTTGTCAGAAAAGATAGTTCATGTGATTTCGATCTTCCCAAATTTGCGAAGACCTGTTTTGTGTCCCACCAGATGATCTATCATGTTCCGTGTGCAATTGAGAAGAATGTGTATTCTGCTGCTGATGGATGAAATGTTCTATATAGGTCTGTTAAGTCCATTTTGTCTAAAGTATGGCTCAATTCCAATGTTTTCTTCTTGATTTTCTGTCTGGATAATCTATCCATTGCTGATAGTGGGGTATTGAAATCCCCTACTATTATAGTATTGTTGTCTATTACTCCCTTCAGATCTGTTATTGTTTGCATAATATATTATGTGCTTTGATTTGGAGTGTGTATATATTTATGATTGTTATATCTTCTTGATGTATTGACCACTTTATCTTTATATAATGACCTTCTTTGTCTCTTGTTACCATTTTTGGCTTAAAGTTTATTTTGGCTGATGTAAGTATGACTACCCCTGCTTTCTTTTGGTTTCCACTTGCACAAAACATCTTTTTTTAATCAGTTCGCTTTGAGCCTATGTGTGTCTTTAGAGCTGAAATGAGTCTCCTGTAGGTAACATATGTTTGGGTCTTGTTTTTTTAGCCATCCAGCCACTCTGTGAATTTTGATTGGTAAATTTAATCTATTTACATTTCGAGTAATTATTGACATGTGAGGACTTGCTACTGCCATTATACTGTTTGCCTTCTCGTTGTTTTGTATCTCCGTTGTTTCTTTTCCCCTCTGTTTCTGCCTAGCTTCATAAATTAGTGGTTTTCCATGGTAGTATGCTCTGTCTCCCTTTTTTATGTTTGGGAATTCTCTGTATTTTTCCTTTGAGGTTTCCATGAGGCTTACATAAGATGTCTCCTAGATAAAACAGCCTATTTTATGCTGTTTAACTTATCTTCATTAGCCTATACAGGCTCCACACTTTCACTGCCCCCTTTCTACATAGTTGATGTCACAATTGATCTCTTTTTATGCTGTCAATCCATTAACAAATTATAGTAGCTGGAGTTTTACTCTTTTTTTAACTTTTATATTGTAGTTAAGTGGGTAACACACCATTCTGGTATAGACTTACAGTCTGTCTATTTTTCCCCTTTACCAGAGTGTTTGCACTTTTCATATGTTTCATGCCATTGATTAGCACCTTTGCATTTCATCTTGTAGAAGTCCTTTGAGCATTTCTTGCAAGGCAGGTCTAGTGGTGGTGAACTCCCTCAGCTTTTATTTGTCTGGGAAAGTATTAATTTCCCTTCCATACCTGAAGGATAACTTTGCCAGATAAAGTATTCTTGGCTGGCAATTTATATCTTTCAACACTTTGAATATGTCGTTCCGCTCTCCTGGCCTATAGAGTTTCTGCTGAGAAATCCACTGATACCTAATGGGGATTCCTTTGTAGATTACTGTCTTATACTCCTGGTTGCCTTCAAGATTTTTTTCTTTATCATTGATTTTTGACAGTTTCATTATAATGCGTCTTGGAAAAGGTGTTTGTGCACTGAAATAATAGGGTGTTCTATTAGCTTTGTGAACTTGCATGTCAAAGTCCTTCCCCAAGTTTGGAAAGTTTTCAGCTCTTAATTCTTTAAGTAAACTCTCTTCCCCCTCTCCCTCTCTTCTCTTGCTTATTTATTTATTTATATTTTTTTATTGAGGTAACATTGGCTTATAACATTATGTAAATTTCAGGTGTACATCATTTTATTTTGATTTCTGTGTAGATTACATCATATTCACCACCTAAAGACTAATTACCATCCATTATCATACACATGTGACCAGTCACCCCTTTCTCCCACCTCCCTTCCCCTCTGGTAATGACTAACCTAATCTCTGTATCTATGTGTTTGTGTGTTTGTTATTGTTGTTGTTTTCTTCTACTTATGAGTGCAGTCATATGGTATTTGACTTTCTCCTTCTGACTTATTTAGCTTAGCAAGATACTCTCAAGGTCCATCCATATTGTTGCAAATGGCAAGATTTCATCTTTTTTATGGCTAAGTAGTATTCCATTGTGTATATACACAAAATTTTCATTACTCATTTTTCCCTTGATGGGCACCTAGGTTGCTTCCAAGTCTTGGCTATTGTGAATAATGCTGCAATGAACATTGGGTCACATACATCTTTACCCATTCATGTTTTCATGTTCTTTGGATAAATACCCTGTAGTGGAATAGCTGGATGGTATGGTAGTTCTATTCTTAATTTTTTGAGGAATTTCCATAATATTTTCCACAGTGATTGCACCAGTTTGCACTCCTACCAGAAGTGTATGAGGGTTTCCTTTTCTCTGTATCCTCTCCAATATTTATTATTTCTTGTCTTGCCATTCTTATCTAGCCATTCTGATGGGCATGAGGTGATATTTCGTTGTAGTTTTGATTTGCATTTCCCCCATAATTAGTGATGCTGAACATCTTTTCATGTGCCTCTTGGCCATCTGTATAGCTTCTTTGGAAAAATGTCTGTTCAGATCTTTTGCCCATTTTTAAATTGGGTTGTTAGGTTTTTTTGTGGTTGTTGAGATGTATGAGTTCTCTATATATTTTGGATATTAACCCCTTATCAGATATATGGTTCACAAATATCTTCTCCCAATTGTTAGGTCATCTTTTCATTTTGTTGATGGTTTCTGTTGCTGTGCAGAAGCTTTTTAGTTTGATGTAGTCCCCTTTGTTTATGTTTTCTTTTGTTTCCTGTGCCTGGTGAGACATGGTATTCGAAAAGATGCTGCTAAGACTGATGACAAAGAGGGTGCTGCCTATGTTTTCTTCTAGAAGTTTCAAGGTTTCAGGTCTTAAATTCAATTCTTTAATCCATTTTGGGTTAATTTTTGTGCATGTTGTAAAATAGCGGTCTAATTTCATTCTTTTGTATGTGGCTGTCCAGTTTTCCCAATACCATTTATTGAAGAGAATTCCTTTCCCCAGTGTATGTTCTTGGCTCCCTTGTCAAAAATTAGCTGTCCATAGATGTGTGGGTTTGTTTCTGGGCTCTTGATTCTGTCCCATTGATCTGTGTGTCTGTTTTTGTGCCATTACCATGCTGTTTTGATTACTACAGCTTTGAAGTATATTAGGAAATCAGGGAGTGTGATACCTCCAGCTTTCTTCTTTTTGTCAGGATTACTTTGGCTATTCAGAGTCTTTTGTTGTTCTATATAAATTTAAGATTCTTTGCTCTATTTCTGTGAAAAATGTCATTGGAACTTTGATAGGGATTGTTTTAGGAAATATGGACATTTTAATTATGTTAATTCTTCTAAACCAAGGGCGTGGAATAGCTTTCCATTTCTTTGTATCTCTCTTCTCTTTCTGGTAGATCAATTATTCTTATATTTGTCTTTCTGATCTAATCCAATCAGAAAGAGCAGAATTTCTTCATAGAGGAGGATCTCATAGAATTTCTTCATTTTAAGAAATCTTAGCTCTCTCTCCTCTTCTAACTGAATTATTTCTATATTTCTGTCCACCAAGTCATTTAGTTTTTTCTTGCATATGGTCTTCCCTGTCCTGGAAGCTCTCTGTTGCATTCTTCATCTCATTCACTGAATTCTTCAGCTCCAGAATGTCTGTTTATTTATTTAAAAAATTTCAATCTCTTTGGTACAGAACTCCTGTTCATTAATTTTTTCCTTTATTTCATTGAATCATCATCCTGAGTTTCTTGTAGTTTGTTGAATTTCTTCATACAACTATTTTGAATTCTTTTTCAGTTAGATTGCAATATTCCATGCCTTTGAGTTCAGTTGCTGAAGAATTGTCATTTTCTTTTTGTGATACCATATTCCTCGATTTTTTCATAGCATTTGTACATTTGTGCTACTACTTTCAAATTGGAAGCATCTCCTTAACTAAGGTTTTATGTCATCTTTGGTTCTTAAAATTCAATAGGCTCTGGGGTATTGGAAACCTTTCTTTTGTGTTCCAGAAGGTGGCGCTATAGCTCATGTTTGTGGTTTCCCCCTTTCCCATTGGCCTTGGCCTATCTGAACACTCTTCAGTGTCTACTGGAGCTAGCTCTTGCAAATGCCCTGGGGAGCACACACAAGGAGGCAGCTGAGTGGGGAAGTATGTGGGGGTTTAGCACTTGGGGCTTTGGGGCTGCCCGTGGGCCCAGTGGGGGGATCCTTGAGTCGGGTACTACCAGAGGGTTGTGGATGGACTTCCTGCTGAAGTCCTGAAGCAGACAACAGAAAATGTGTTCCTTTAATGCCCTTTATTATTTTTATCTGCTTCCTTGCCTTTCTCCTCCCTCCTCCCAGTCACAGAGGTCCCTCCTCAGAAATCTGAGTGCTGCTGGAGAAAAACGGGTTTCTCCAGCTGCAACCTGCCCAACTGGGACAGCTGGGCTGTCACCACTTTTGCTTTCCACCTTCTCTGTGGGAGAGGTTGCTGCTTTCCACCTCTTCTACTGGAGAGGTCACCACTGCCACTGCCAAAAACCCAGCCCTTTGTAGTGTCCCACCTTGGTGAGTTCCTCCCTCTCCTCTGTCCAAACTTGTCTCTATCTTGCTCTGATGGTGCCCTGAAATCTTTCCTCAGGCAGGCTGGACTTCTACAGATTCTCTCTTGCCTGTAGGTATCTGCCCAGTTTTACACTCTCCAGGGTTTTTTCTGATTGCGGTGAGTGGCAGGAGGGCAGGTTCTCTGCTTCCCTTGGATTTGTTGCTTTTATGAAGGTCCTATTTGTTTATTTTTGGATGCACAGGTGGGCTAGAAACCTCCTGGGTTCCCTCAGTGTAATATGCAGAGGTATTTTTGTTTGGTTGTGGATATCTAATTAGTTGTTAAAAAAAGGAGAGAGAAAAGAAAAACAACTTAGGCTGCCATGATGCTGACGTGACCTCTCACTTTTTTCTCCATAGACATTTAAGTTTTCCACATTTTGGCTATTGTGAATAATGCTGCCAAGAACCTTGGCTTACAAATATCTGTTTGAATCCCTGCTTTCAATTCTTTTGGGTATACACCTAGGAGTGGAATTGTTGGATCATATGGTCATTCTATGTTTAACTTTTTGAGGAATCACCAAACTATTCCTCAATGGTTTCAACATTTTACATTGCCACCAGCAATGCACAGGGGTTCCACTTCTCCATATCCTCAGCAGCACTTATTTTTTTATTTTATTTTTTTCATAATAGCCATCCTAGAGCATGTGAAGTGGTATCTCATTGTGGTTTTGATTTGCATTTCCTCCATGGCTGGTGGTGTTGAGCATCTTTTTACGTGCTTATTGGCCATTGTATATCTTCTTGGGCGATATGTCTATTCAAGATTTTTGCCCATTTTTTAATTGAATTATCAGGTTTTTTGTTGTTGAGTTTTGGGAGTTCTTTATATATTCTAGATATGAAACTCTTATCACATATATGCTTTGCAAATATTTTCTCCCACTCTTTGATGTGCCTTTTGATACTTTGGATGGTGTTCTCCAATGAATCAAAGTTTTTAGTTTTGATGAAGTCCAATTTATCTATTTTTAAACTGTGTTGCCTGTGCTTTGGGTGTCACATCCAAGGAATCATTGCCAAACCCAATGTCTTAAAGCTTTTTCCCTATGTTTTCTTCTAAGAGTTTTAGTTTTAGCACTTACATTTATGTGTATGGTACACTTTGAGTTGATTTTTTTTTTTTTGGCTGGGAAAGATTTGCCCTGAGTTAACATCTGTTGCCAATCTCCCTCTCTGTTTTTTTCCCTCCCCAAAACTCCTGTACATAGTCGTATATTCTAGCTGTAAGTCCTTCTAGTTCTTCTATGTGAGCCACTGCCACAGCATGGCTACTGACAGAGAAGTGTTGTGATTCTGTGCCCAGGAACTGAACTCAGAGCTGCCAAAGTGGAGCACTATGAACTTTAACCACTAGGCCATTAGGACTATTAGGGCTTCATTCTTTTGCATGTGGATATCCAGTTTTCCCAAAATCATTTGTTGAAAAGACTGTATTTTCCCTATTGAATGGTCATGGCATCCTTGCCAAAAATGAACTGATCATAGATATAAGGGCTTATTTCTTGGCTCTCTCTTCTATTCCATTGGTCTGTTTTTATGTCAGTACTTTGTTTTTTTAAAAGATTTTAATTAAATTAATTTTTTTTATTGGGGTAATATTGGTTTATAATATATAAATTTCAGGTGTATATCATTATATTTCAATTTCTGTGTAGATTACATCATGTTCACCACCCAAGGCTAATTACCATCCATCACCACACACATGTGCCTAATCACCCCTTTCTCCCTTCCCCCTTCTCCCAGTACTTACCCTGTTTTGATTACTTTAGCTGTGTCGTAAGTTTTGACAAAAAAGATATGTGAGTCCTTCAACTATGTTCTTCTTTCTCAAGATTGTTTTGGCTATTTGGAGTCCCTTGAGATTCCATATGAATTTTAGGATGTTTTCTTCTATTTCTGCAAAAAGCATCATTGGGATTTTGATAGGGTTTGTATTGAATCTGTAGATTGCTTTGGGTAGTATTGTCATCATAACAATATTAAGTCTTCTGATTCATGAACATGGGACACCCTTCCATAGATTTGTGTCTTCTTAAATTTCTTTCAGCAATGTTTTGTAGTGTTTAGTATACAAGTCTTTTGCCTCTTAGGTTAAGTTAATTCCTAAGTATTATCCTTTTTGATGTTACTGTAAATAGAATTGTTTTCTTAATTTCCTTTCATTGTTCATTGTTAAGGTATAGAAATGCAAATTATTTTTGCATGTTGATGTTGTATCCTGTAGCTTGGCTGAATTCATTAGTTGTAACAGTTGTTTCGTGGAATTTTTAGGGTTTTATAGTCATGCTTTTAAAATGTTCATGCAACATTTATAAAAACTGTTTATGTAATAGGCCACAAAGAAAACCTCAATAAAATCTTCAATTAGAAATTCCACGTGCTACATTCTGTAACACCAATGCAATAGCATTAAAAATTAGTTACAAAGCAAAAAGAACCACACACACACACATATTACTCTGTTAAATACATTTTGGACTTAGGAAAAAAATCTTAAAACTATAATTATAAATTATTAGTTTAAAAAAGAAATTTAAACCCTTGATATCAAAAATTATGAGATGGGACTAAACATGTGCTAAGGGAAAATGGTACAGCCTTAAGTTATTTTATTATTAAATAAGAAAGTGGGAAATTAAAAACAAAACAGTCAATGCCTGAATCTGTAAAAGAATAAGACAAACTCATAGAAAAAAATAGAATGAAATTATTAAAAAGAAAAGCATGAAAACATGTCCAACATCACTAATTATTAGGGAAATGCAAATCAAAATTACGATGACATATCACCTTGCACCTGTCAGAATGGCTATAGCTAACAAGACAAGAAATAACAAGCATTGGAGAGGATGTTAAGAAAAGGGAACCCTCACACACTGCTGGTGGGAGTGCAAACTGGAGCAGCCACTATGGAAAACAGTATGGAGTTTCCTTTAAAAATTAAAAACAGAACTACCATATGATCCAGCTATTCCACTACTGGGAATTTATCCAAAGAACATGAAATCAATCATTCAAAGATATATGCACCCCCATGTTTGCTGCAGCATTATTCACAATAGCCAAGACATGGAGCAACCCAAGTGTCCATAAACAGATGAATGGATAAATAAAATGTGGTATAAATATACAGTGGAATACTACTCAGCCATGAAAAAAGAAATAATTGTGGCATTTGTGACAACATGGATGGACCTTGGGGATATTATGCCAAGTGAACTAAGTCAGACAAAGATAAATACTGTATGATTTCACTCATTTGTGGAAGATAAACAAACACATAGATAAAGAGAACAGATTAATGGTTACCAGAGGAGAAGAGGGTTAGGGGAGGATGAAAAGGGTAAAGGGGCACGTGTGTACGGTGACGGATAAAAATTAGACTGTTGGTGGTGAACACAATGCAGTCTATACAGAAACTGAAATATAGTGATGTATACCTGAAATTTACACAGTGTTGCAAGCCAATATGACCTCAATAAAATAATTTTTTTTAAAAAGAAAGAAAAGCAGACATTAACAAATTGGAAAACAGAAAAACAATAAAATTGATAAATAAATCTAAGAGCTGGTCCTTTGCAAAGATCAAAAGAATAGGTGATTCAGAATCTAAAATAATTTTTTTAAAGGATCAAAATATAATAAAAGAAAGAAAAAAGATAATCCAGATAGAGATATTTAAAATACTATCAAGTGAGAATTATAATGCAAATTAGTTTGAAAACCTGAAGGAAATTATGCTTTTATATGAAAATATAAATAAAATAGAACCAAGAAGAAGTGGAAAACTAGAACGAGCCTTGTATCCATTAAGATTACATTCAGCTGCATTTATCAAAACCTGGCTCTGGAGGCTTGACCAAAGGGGGATTAATTTGTGTCAATAACAATAAATCTTGAGGTGGGTAGTCCAGGCAGCCCTGGGTAGAAAGCTGCTCAGGGACATGGTCAAAGATCCACATTATTTCTGTCTTAATACTCCACCATCCTTAGCACGTGGCTTTCTTTGTCAGGGACGTATGATGGCTGCTCATTCTCCAGCCATTACATCAATATTGTAGGCAAGAAAAGTAGGGAAAAGTGAAGGGCAAAAATCAATAGGTGCATACTAGCTGAGTCTGTCCCTTTTTATCAGAGAAGCAACAGCTTTCTTGAAGTCCTATCCCAGAGACCTCTGCTTATATTACTTAATAAGCTGAGAGCCACTCCATCCCTGACACTCAGATGTGCCATGTTTCATTTAATTGAATTCAAACTTGTTTCAGTAACCCATTATGATGCTCTATGAGGCCTGTAGCCTGAGAACAGTAAACGAGGTGAAAGTTCTGATGAATGCCTTGTTCAAGAGGCCACCATTGTGTATTTTGAGCAGCAAAATGAGTGCCTTGTCCGCTATCATGATATCTGAAACTCCAAAGGGAACAAGGAGTGTCTTGAAGACTTGTAGTGTGGCTTTAGTATGTGGAAAGATGTGTGTGACCTTGATTTACATTTTGGAGATCTGTGTGTGATATTCGCAGACTTCTCTATCCTAAGAGGGGCACCCTTGGATAAGGAATTGCTGTTGCTGCCATGGCCAGGCTAGGCAGCCAGACCATTGGAAATGGCCCAAGAGTCTGTAAAAATGTGCAGATGGGGCCAATTGTTGGCCAGAGCATCCAGTGCTAAGATGACTGACTGCCTGAAGTTCAGCCAATTGTTAACTTGGGTCCTGTTCTTTATCAGGAACATTCCAGTTAAGAGATCAAATGCAACAGCTTTCCAGTGAGCTCTGCCATTTGTGATGGTGGCAATTCCTTTTGAGAACTTCCTGGCAAGGGACTGAGAACAGGGAAGGTCACCCCTTCTTACAGGTGGGATATCCCAGAGGGTTCAGATTTGACTCTATCCTGTAAATACAATTTTCATTTTATCAAGAAGGCCTTGGTGGCCATGCTGAGCTTACAGGGTGCTGTTTTCATGACTGAAGGCACAATAGGAAGCTGGTAAGGAGGATCATGGGTTCTGCGCCTTTGAGAACCTTTATTTCCATGACAGCACAGTATGTGGCCAGCAATTGATGTTGTAATGGCATGTAACATGGGGCTCAGGAGGTCAGTTTCTTGTACTAGAAGCCCATGGGCAACTTATGGCTGTTATGAGTGGATCCAGAGACCCCAGGAAGCATGAGAGGAGGCTGCTAAAGCCTCTATAGTGGAGGAATCTTGGGGGTGGGTGTGTGGCACTAATAAGAGTGCCTGTTGACTTGCAATTTGGACAGATTATAGAGACTTTTGTGGGAAGTCTCTTTTAAGGTGGGCTGATTTGTGAGTAACAGCATAAATGGCTTTAGGTAAAATTTGTAATAAGAAATATGTTGCCTCCAGAATCCAAGAAGACCTAAGTGACATTGGGCTTGTTTTAATGTGGCTGCTGAGAGAGTCAATAGTTTTTTCTTGACAGTGTGAGGGATGGAGTGTCTTTGGCTTATTGAGTAATTTTCAGGAATTTAACCAAGGTGGTCAGGCCTTGTACTGTGTGTGGAGCAGTGTCCACATCTTTTTTGTGAGCTCTTTCATGAGTATGTGTATGTCTAGAATGAGTCTGTCAAACAAATCTCCCCAGAGGAGCGAGCCATCAATGTAAGTTAGACCTGTGCTTTTGGAGGAAGTTGGATGTGGTTATGATCTTACCTGCATAGATTCCATGTTGTAAACTCTACTCCAATCTCTGGCTAATCCTTGAATCATGTACGTACATTATGTATATGTGGGATACACTCCAAACGTGTCCACCCGCTAAGCCTAAAAGAACTGAACGGAGATTTGAACTGCTCCTAAGGTGACCAATTTGTCCCAGTTTGCCCAGAACTTTCCTGGTTTTAGAACTGAAGGCCACATCCCAGGGACCCCTATCAGTTCCAGGCAAACTGGAATGCTTGGTCATCCTAGCTGCTTCCCAAAAGATTGGGTTTTCAGTTTGAATCCAGTGACATTAACTGCATGCTAAGACAAACTAACAAAGAAACTTCAAGACGAATATAATAAAATCCAGAGTCTCTACAACATAGCATTCACAATGTCTAAGATTTAATCCCAAATTACTAGACAGGTGAAGAAACAGTAAAACGTGACCCATTTTCAAGAGAAACACAATTACTGGAGACTGACACCCAAGATGACAAAATTGTTGGAATTAACAGGCACAGATTTTAAAATTTATATTAACCACATTGAATTATGTAGAAGAAAACACACTCATAATAAATGAAAAGATAGGAAATTTCAAGAGGGAAATAGAAACTATAAGAATCAAATAGAAATTGTCTTGAAGACAGAGCAAAAAATTCTTCTAATCTGAATAAGACAGAGAAAAAAAGATCAAAAAAATAATGGGCAACTTCATGGACCTCTGGTATAACACTAAGAAGTTATGTAATTGGAGTCCCAAAAGGAGGAGAGAGAGAAAATTAGGCAAAAAACACAAGATTCCTTGTTTGATGAATGAATGAGCAGATCAGTGAGTACTACAGAACTACTATGATATGAGAAGAAAATAATAAATTAAAAGACTCATATTTGCCTGGTTATTCTTGGCAGAGTTTTACTAATACTATATAAGAAAAAATGGATAGTTATTAAAAACTTATGGTAGTTATGCCAGCACATTCTTGGTATATTCTCCAAATATATTATTTGCTTGAGTTAACAGTTCACTAACTTATATATAATTTATGCCATCATTTAGTTTCAATTTATCTCAATCAATCCATTAAAGAGTGTTACTTAGTCTAGATGGATCAAACCTATGTGTTGTATCACTGTCCAGGTACCTGGTGAGGGAACTGTAACCCCACAGTGCTGGTGCTAGCGAGAGCCTATTTCTGATTGAACGGCCCACCCCATATACATACTCACTGATGTATTTGTATCCCCAAGGAAGCAAAATTTACCTCAGCTTTTTGAGAGTAGGAATTATGTCTATACTTACTTTTGCAGTTCCTCACAGGGCTCTCGGACATATATATATATATATTTTTATTATTAGTAAGATTATGATAGTTTACAACCTTTTGAAATTTCACTTGTACATTATTGTTAGTCATGTTGTGGGTACACCATTTCACCTTTTGTGCCCACCCCCCTTTCCCCTGGTAACCACCAATCAGATCTCCTTGTCTGTATGTTAACTTCCACCTATGAGTGGAGTCATATGGAGTTCGTCTTTCTCTATCTGGCTTATTTCACTTAACATAGTACCCTTAAGGTCCACCCATGTTGTTGTGAATGGGACGATTTTGTCCTTTTTATGGCTGAGTAGTATTCCATTGTATATATATATACCATACCTTCTTTATCCAATCGTCAGTTGCTGGGCACTTAGGTTGCTTCCACGTCTTGACTATTGTAAATAATGCTGCGATGAACATAGGGGTGCACGGGACTTTTGGAACTGCTGATTTCAGGTTCTTAGGATAGATACCCAGTAGTGGGATGGCTGGGTCATAAGGTATTTCTATTTTTAACTTTTTGAGAAATCTCCATACTGTTTTCCATAGTGGCTGCACCAGTTTGCATTCCCACCAACGTGTATGAGGGTTCCTTTTTCTCCACAACCTCTCCAACATTTGTCACTTTTGGTTTTGGATATTTTTGCCATTCTAACAGGTATAAGGTGATATCTTAGTGTAGTTTTCATATTTATATTTTTTAAATTAACAAGATAATATTATTTAAAAGAAGAATTAGAAACTAAATCACTGAAAATGGACCTTTGCTCATTTTAAACATGGTTCCAACATTCTGAAACTTTTTCTTTTTCTTTCAGTGGGCAAGCCCCATTCCTTTCAGTCAGACTGGGTGTAGGTATTGGGAAGCCATGAAAACTTTCGTGTATTCAAGTCATAGAAGGTACACGTGACTGATACGCTGGTACCTGTGTATCAGCCTGTGAATGCTCACACGGCATTCCCTGTGGTCTTACATCCTGTTGGTTTCCTAATCCTCTTTTCTCTTCCCTATAAGTGATGATGGCCTCTCCGATCTTTAGAAATTTCTCACTGAACAGATAAGAGTGTTGCTGACAGCTCCCTCTGCATTTCTCTTTCTCAAAATAACTGAGGCTGTCACTCTACTGGCTATTCAATATGCTTTTAAAAAAATTAGTTGCTTCCTCCTCCCGCTCTCCTCCCCACCAGGCTGTTTAAACTGGAACTGCTACCCATGGTCCAGGGAAGTAAGAACACAAAGACTACACTCCACTGGCTCCCAGTGCCTGTAGGCAAAACCCAAAGGAACACCCTTTCCTTACAGAGCTGCTTCCTTGTCTTTGTTCACAGGACCACTTTTGATAGAACACCTCGGGTGAGTGTTACGAGACCGACACAAGCTTCAGGCCTTGGTGGCAGATGGGGATCTTCCAAAGTCAGCCACCTGGGATCTGGAGTTTTCCAAGTTATTAGTGTTTGCTGCTATTCACAGGGTTTTCATGGCTAATTTTTTCGGAAGTGAGTGGCCAGGTCCTTCTTTCTAGTCCGTCTAATCTGGAAACTCCGCTGAAACCTGTCCACCATGGGTGACTCTGCTGGTGTTTGAAATACTGGTGGCGTAGCTTTCAGCATCATGGCAACATGCAGATGCCACAGTATGACAACTGACTGACGGGCAGTGTGGTTCCCTGACAAGAAACGAACCCAGGCCTCAGTGGTGAGAGTGTCGAATCTTAACCACCACACCACTGGGGCTGGCTTTAACAAGCTTGAAGAAAGCTAATATACTAAACTGACATCAACATCTGAATCTACCAAAAAAGGAATGGAGAACCAACTTGATCAGGACAAAGAAGGGGCGGATGAAGGTGGAAGGCAAAACAAAGACACAAAGAAACTGCACCAGGATGCTGTGCTGCATCAGGGTCTTGGGTGAGTGGATGGAAAGCTTGGCACGTATTCTCTATAGCTACCAGAGCTATGGGAACACACTGCGTTTGGCCCAGCCTGGAGTCTCTGAGGCAAAACACCTATCCCCTGCTTTCCTGGCCAGGCCAGGGCTGCTGGTGCCCGTGAATGCCTCTGACTACTGCATGGACCCTTACAAGTGGGTGCAGCTTAAGGCCATTCTCTCCTAGAAGAACCCCAGCATGAGCCTGTGGCTGTGCAAGGCCAACACCAAGGATGAGGGTGTGCAGGTAAGCCCGCGGGTGGACAAATCTGTGCAGCACTTGCTGGGGCTCGCACCTTAAGCAGCTGTTTCCCCTGGGGCAGCAGAGGCTGCAAGGCACCCTTGCCAGCCTGGGGAAGACATTTGCTGGTGATTGGCTGCAGGGGCTTGATCCAGCTGCAGAAGGATGGGGAAGACAAGAGAGGAAGAGGCTTGGGGGCCTGTGACGTCAGAAAATGACAGGCAGGAGGAGCTGGGGCAGCAGGATGCAGCAAGTCCTTGGGAAAGGAGAGCAAGCAGGCACAGGGAAATGCTGCAGTGGACTTGGGAAGCCAGCTTTCAGTTTTTGGAGCCAAAATATGGCTATTTTCACTGTAAAGATTGTAAGATCAGTTGGAAAAGTGCTTTAGGTGTGGTGCATTTCTGGAATGCATAAGGTCTATTCCAAATAACTCTGTTGACGATGCCAAATGAATTTATCTCTTATTGAGTAGATTGATTCTACGTCAGACCTGTTCAGAGTCTCACTGTTCCTTTTGTCAAAAGAGAAGACATTGAACTGAGGAGCCTCACTGACAAGAACTCTGTGATTGCTGCAAAGTGACAGGCTCTCCTGTGGCAGTATTTACAGCTTCAAATAGGTCACGTGACAGACAGCGTGACTTGTACAGGACACCTGAATGCTTCTTGTAACTTACTATACTGCTTTCCTTTTTTGCAACTTAACTCTGAACTGGCATTGGAAAATGGATTAGGCTTTTGTACGTTTTCTAGGTTGTATAACAATTGTACAATGTGAATAGACTAGAATAAATGCATGTAAAATAGAAAAAAAAAAAAGGATGGAACCTCCAACCATCTTGGAGCCTGGGCCCTTGACGATTGGCTGAACAAGGCACACTGATTACAGAGGCTGTCACCATATTCCATTCTGGTTGATGGCAGGTCAGCAGCCTGCAGTACAGGGCTCACCCCAGGGAGGGCTAGAGAAGCTTCTCAGTTCCAAGGGGATCACACTCCGAGATTCTGCTTTATTCTCGTTCCAGGCTGCTCCTTAAGGGATGCTACCGGTTTGACAACATTCTCTGCCTTTTGTCCTCAGAGTTGGGTGAGACTGTGAAGTTTCAGTGTGATGTCTATGACGTGCCTGATATACTGGCAGCTCAGAGGGGAATGAACACCTAGGAGCAGTGTTTGCAGTGACGAGAAGAGTCTTAATTACACAGTAAAGGAGAGATGGCACAAAATAAGGATCTTGGAGGCTTTCGTTTAGTCATTCCATCTCTACAGCAGTGGTTCTCAAAATGCGGTCCTGGGCAAGAAGGATTAGCAGCCCTCAGGAGCCTGGCCCCACAGCCATCTGACTTTCAAGTCCTCTAGGCGGTTCTGACGCTGAAGTTTCAGCAGTCACTTCGATCTCTTTTCTTGTGTTGTTTCTTTGCCTGAAAAAATCCATTTTATGCCCTTCCAATGATACTTAGATATTCGTGCTCAGATATTTTTCCAAAATGCTCTCTTAAGAAGAGAAAGAAATCCGAGAACTTTGGCTTTTAGAGAGGACTCTGTGAACCCCAGATCAAGATTGTGGCTTGTTTTTACACAGCCCTTCCTAAATAGAGAAAGTTTTACGTTTTTAAAAGGTTGTTACAAATACATTAAAAAAGCAAAGAAGAATGGATGACAGATACAGCATGGCCCTCAAAGCCTGAAATATTTGCTATTTGGCCCTTTGGAGAAAGTCTGCTGACCCTTTCTTTTAGATAATGTCCCCAAACCTTATTTAATTTGAATTAAACAGCCACATTGCATCTGTAAATGTGTTCTAACATCCAAATTTATGGTGGCATAAACTTGCTCCTCAAAAACAATGCTTTAATTTATGGAGTTGTGTTTTTCTGTTAGCGAAATTTAAACTGTACCCTGCTTTTTATGACTGCCTATTCTCCAGCTGGAAAGGAACAGGTACTCTATCACTCTCAACCGACAAATACTCATTGAGAGGCACAAAGATTAGTAATGTTAAATTTTGCTTTGAGTCCTTAAGAATGCATTAGAAAAGTCTGACGTAGTACATGGATATCATGTGAGCGCTACAAAGACTGTGTAATGGGCTTTGGGAACACAAATAAGGGGACACTTACCTACAATCCCATTATAGCGGTGTACACTCGCTTGTATATCCTGTGCCCTGAGGAAAGATATTTTGGTCGTTTTCAGTCTTTTCTTTCTTCTATCAAAACAACATTGCCATGGGTAACCTTGTACACAGCTCATTTCATCCATGTAAGACAAACTTCCAGGAGCGAAACTGCTGGGCTGGAGGCTCAGTGCTGAGAAACTGAACATACCAATGGACAATGACCAGATTGTTGTCTATATGAAAATAGAGCGCTGACCTAGAACCTGCGGCAACTAGCCTAGGAAACCAACTCATTATCCACAGTGACCAGTCCAGAAAGTCCAACATTATCTGCAGCTGCCAGTTGAGGAAGTCAAACAATAACCTCTGTAACAATTGGCCAAAAATAGCTAACACTTGATTAAGAACTAATAGCTTCCCTAATTTTTGCTCCTGTTTCCAACTTAGGACCAATTGAAGAAATCCAAATGCACGCCCTACCCAATCACATGGGCTGCTCCACTTGTAGTCAGTCCACCTACAGCTTCCCCAAGCCAGCAACCTTCAGTCAGGGCACACCTGAAATCTTCCTCTATTCCACTCTAAAGCTGTCCCACTCCTCTGCCTGCCTTTGTGTCTCTGCCAAACACAAGGGATGGCAGCTGAATCCCTTGCTATAGCAAGCTGTGAATAAATAGGCGTTGCTTTTCTCATTTAGTTGGTCTTTGCTTATTTCCACTGTTATAGTAGAGGCTCCAGTGAGATATAGTCTGCACTGCCTGGTGCCACGGACTCCAGCCTTCAACCAGCTGTGGAACCCGCAGAAGACCCTGTGCCTTTGCTGCTCACGCTGCTGACGTAAGTTAGCACTGGGTCTACACTGCACTCTCTCTGCTTTGAGTTCCTTGGCTATTTATTCTCAGTTTGGTACCCAAGTTTTGTTATTGGTGCCCATTTATTGGCATCCTTGGTGGAGTCAGCCTATTCTTTTTCATCCCTTTTAGCTGTTTTTTTGTGTTACTGTTTTGTGTTGTGCTGTCATAAGAATGAAATAACAGGGTAGAGTGCAAGCATAGGCTCTGTAAGCCTGTTGTTTGAACTGACCTCACAGACTGGTATGTTTACAGCTCTCACCAGACCAAGTTGACCCACTTGGACAAATTTTGCTGTGGGTCACCAGTGAAACTGGATCAGGTTCTCCTTCTGTCTTGCTTTTGTGTCCTGAGAGTCTAACTTTGAGCCAGAGAGAGTATTCTTACTGTTTTTCTGCCTTTTGGCGTCACAAATTGTGGGGTCTGCATTTGGAGGTGGCTAACTTTCTGGCAGGGTGCCTGAGTATGGGATGCACAAGGATTAATGTGCCTACCAATTGTTGCCAGCTCTCATGGGGTCATCTAAGTCTATAACCTCTCCTCTACCTGGAACACCCCCTGCTTCTTATATGTATACTGTTTACAATCCTAATTCTTGTGCCTATCTTCCTAAACGGCATAACTTCACCAAGGATGATTTGGGCCTTTAGTGACCACTCTGGGGAGCATTTGCTGTGAACACAATTATTCATTTGAGAAGAAGAAAGGGAATAATATTTCGAAGGGGCAGCATTTTTTTGATTGGTATGCAGAAGTCTCTGAACAAAATTCTGAGTAAAAAGTGGATTCACTTAAGGTTCTTTCATCAAAGCTAATGAGCAGTTCAGCAAACTTAAGCCAAAGCAAACTAGACTCATTTTCAATATCCAGCTGTCCCTCTCCCCCCTTATCCTTCTGGTCTCCCTCCTTCTGTGCCTCTATCAACACCTCTCATCTTCTCCTTCTCCAAACTTTCTACCTTTCCAAACAACTTTCCTAACACCCAAAAATGCAGTTGCCTCTGAATGTCCTTCCCTCCCACAAGTCGGGTATGTGGACAACTGTAGAATTTAAACCTTGAAACTGAGCTGAGTTAAGAACTGTAATGAAAGATTTCCCTAAACCCAAACAGGACCAGCAAATATTCACACAAGAATTTATTATTCTTTTGAGGGCATATGCCCTAGGATTACCTGACCTATATCAACCTGTACACAAGTTGGTCAGAACCTTAGTGCTGAATCCTGGATGAGAAAAGCTGTTTGGACTGACCTTGAAAAGGGCCTACAGGACACCTGTTTCCTCAATAAAACTGAAGGTCAAGAAAGGGCAAAAAATGTAGGCTAAAGTCTCCCAAAATCATATCTGAAGCATGTTCAGTAAAAATCTATTGGACCATAATTTAATCATGCAAACAAAGATGAAACTACAAATATGTAGAGATTAAACAAGATGTTACTGAATAACAAGTGGGTCAAAGAAGTAATCAAAAGAGAAATTTAAAAATATCCTGAGAACAATGAAAATGGAAATACAACATTCCAAAACTTATAGGATGCAGCAAAAGCAGTTCTAAGAGGGAAGTTCATAGTGATAAATGCCTACATCAAGAAACAAAAAATCTCGAATAAACAACCTAAATTTACTCTTCGAGGAACTAGAAAAAGAAGAGCAAACAAAACCAAAAGTTAGTAGAAGGAAGGAAATAACAAAGAGCAGAAATAAATGAAATAGGGATAAAAAAGACAACAGAAAAGATCAATGAAACTAAGCTGATTCTTTGAAAAGATAAACAAAGTTCATAAACCTTAGGTAAACTCACGAAGAAAAAAAGAGAGAATTTAAATAAAATCATAAATGAAAGAGGAGATGTTACAACTGATACCACGGAAATACGAAGGATCATAAGAGACTACTAAGACTACTATGCCAATAAACTGGACAAACTAGAGGAAATAAATAAACTCCTAGGAACATACAACCTACCAAAGCTGAATCATGAAGAAATAGAAAATCTGAACAGATTCATTACCAGTAAAGAGATCGAATCAGTAATAAAAAACCTCCCAACAAACAGAAGTCCAGGAAGAGACAATTTCACTGTGAATTCTACCAAACATTCACTGAAGAATTTATACTAATCCTCTCAAACTATTCCAAAAAATAGAAAAGAAGAAACACTTCCAAACTCATTTTATGAGGCCAGCATTACCTCGATACCCAAACCAGACAAGGATGCCATTACAGGCCAATATGTCTGATGAACATAAATGCAAAAATCATCAACTAAATATTAGCAAATTGAATATAACAGTACATTAAAAGGATCATACACCACGATCCAGTGGGATTCATTCCAGGGATGCAAGGACAGTTCAATACCCACAAATCGATCAATGTGACACATCACATTACCAAAATGAGAATAAACATCATATCATCATCTCAAATATGCAGGGAAAGCACTTGACAAAATTCAACATCCTTTTTGTGATAAAAACTCTCAATAAAATGACTATGGAGGGATCATACCTCAACATAATAAAGGCCATAAATGACAAGCCCACGGCTGACATCACACTCAACAGTGAAAAACTGAAAGTTTTTCCCCTAAGATCACGAACATGACAGGATGCCCACTCTTACCATTTTTATTCAACACAGTATTGGAAGTCCTAGCCAGATAGTTAGGCAAGAAAAAGAAATAAAAGGCCTATAAATTGGAAAAGAAGAAGTAAAACTGTCACTATTTGCAGATGACATATTATATACAGAAAACCCTAACGACTCCACCAAAAAACTGTTTGAACTAATAAACAAATTTAGTTGAGTCACAGGAAACAAAATCAATATACAAAAATCTGTTGCATTTCTATACACTACTGAGCTATCAGAAACAGAAATTAAGAAAACGATCCAAATTACAATTACAAAAGTATAAAACACCTAGGAAGAAATTTCATCAGCAGGTGAAAGACCTGTATACTGAAAACCATAAGACCCTAATGAAAGAAGCTGAAGACACAAATGAATAGAAAGCTATTCCGTGCTCATGGATTGCAAGAATTAATATTGTTAAAATGGCCATGCTACCCAAAGCAATGTACAGATTCCATGCAATCTTTATCAAAACTCCAATGTCATTTTTCACAGAAATAGAACAAACAGTCCTAAAATTTCTATGGAACCACAAAAGACTGCAAATAGCCAAAGCAATCTTGAGAAAGAAGAACAAAGCTGGAGGCATCATGCTCTCTGATTTCAAACTATATTACAAAGCTATAGCAATCAAAGCAGTTGTGGTATTGGCATAAAAAGAGACACATAGATCAATGGAACAGAAATAAACCCATGTATATATGATCAATTAATTTATGACAGAGGAGCCAAGAACATAAAATGGGGAAAAAAGTCTCTTCAATAAGTGGTGTGGGGAAAACTGTACAGCCACATGAAAAGAATGAAACTGCTATAGGAAAAGCAAAAATTAACGTAAAACGTATTAAAGGCTTGAATGAAAGACCTGAAACTATATAACTCTTAAAAGAAAACATAGGTGGTAAGCATCTTGACATTGGTCTTGGCAATAATTTTTTGAATCTGATTACAAAAGCAAAGGCAACAAAAGCAAAAACAAACAAGTGAGACTATATCAAACTAAAAAGCTTCTGCACAGCAAAGGAAACCATCAACAAAATGAAAAGGCAACTTATTGAATGGGAGAAAATATTTGCAAATCATCCATCTGATTGGGGTTAATATTAAAAAATATAAAGAACTCATACAACTCAGCGAAAAATAATCTGATTAAGAAAATGGGCAGAGGGTCCGAATTGACATTTTTCAAAGAAGATGTACAGATGGCCAACAGGTACATGAAAAGGTGCTCAACATCACTCATCAGGAAGATGCAAATCAAAACCACAATAAGATATTACCTCACACCTGTTAGAATGGCTGTTATCAAGAAGACAAGAAATAAAAAGTGTCAGCAAGGATGTGGAGAAAAGGGAACCCTGTTCTCTGTTGGCAGGAATGTAAATTGCTGCAGCCACTATGGAAAACAGTATGGAGGTTCCTCAAAAAATTAAAAATAGAACTACCATATGATCCAGCAATTCCACTACTGGGTATTTATCCAAAGAAAATGAAAACACTAATTTGAAAAGATATATGCACCCCATGTTCACTACAGCACTATTTATAATAGCCAAGATATGGAGACAACCTAAGTGTCCATCGGTAGATGAATGGATAAAGAAAATGTGATATATATAGGAATATTATTCAGCCACAAAAAAGAATGAAAGCTTGCCATTTGTGACAACATGGATGGAACTTAAGGGTATTGTGCTAAGTGGAATAAGTCAGGGAGAGAAAGACAAACACCATATCATCTTACTTATATGTGAAATCTAAAAAAAAAAAAAACCAAAACCAAACAAACAAAACGAACCAAGTTCATAGATCCCAAGAACAGATTGGTGATTGCCAGAGGTAGGTGGTGGGGAGTGGGCAAAATGGGTGAAGGAAGTCAAAAGGTACAAACTTCCAGTTATAAAATAAATAAGTCATGGGGATTTAGTGTACAGCATGGTGACTATAGTCAATAATACTGTCTTGCATATTTGAAAGTTGCTGAGAGAGTAGATCTTAAAACTTTTCATTATAAGAAAAAAAATTTTTGGTAACTATGTGTAGTGACAGATGTTAACCACTTATTGTGGTGATCATTTTTCAATGTACACAATTATTGAATCATTATGTTGTACACCTAAAACTAATATAATGCTATACATCAATTATACCTCAATGAAAAGAACCTATAAAAACAAAAACGATAGAACTAAAGTAGATTTTCAGGATAGATTAGAAAATACCCCTGGACAACATTCATGAGTTAAAGAAGATGCTGATGTTAACAGCAGTGCTTTCATCTCCTTTTGTCAACGGAGTTGAGACTGAAATTAGAGACCTAGTGTGAAAACAAAAATTAAAATGTGAACTAGCCCCTTTAGCTGGGCTGTAACGTCTAGCAGAACATTTTGCAAAGGGCTTTAGAATAAAAATGAGACAGGAGGCAAAGCAAAGTTGCAGCCCAGCAGATCAGCTAGTTGGCCCACTTCCCAACCAACCACCTACTGACAAGGATGCTTGTAGATCTCCTAAACTAGAAAAAAGATCATTCCGTCTTACACAAACACACGCATACATGAAACGAACACAAAGAAAAATTCCTCAGTTCATATCAACGAAGGTGCTCCAAAAAAGGAAAAAGGGCGGATTATGCTGCCACACCCTGAAATACTCAAGCACATTATCGGTAAAGATAGGTGGTCGTCCTCATCAACTGTGGTCGGTACTCTATCTCCATTCAACCCCGCCACCTTTGGTCCACCTCTGCCTGGGAGTAAGCGGACCACACAGGCGGTAGGAATTTCAAACAAGCCACAGTTTTCTCTATCTCCCAGGCCTTAACTGTGACCCTTGGGCCCTTGCCTGAAAAATAGTCCTTTCTGCCCTCTGATACCACCCTTGCAAATTTAATAGAGACTTCCTCTGCTAAGGGAATTGTGATAGTAAACGGACAGGCCCAGAGGACTCCCCTATTATAACCAAGTTGTGTCTGCTCTGACTGTACCCCCCCAGCCCCCAGTTATGTTTGGCACAGACTCCAGATTAGGATCACGAGTGGTATAAGCTTGGGGGCAATTTGGTTTAGAACATTTTGAACTTTTTGGAGAAAAGCGATAGATATCATTCTCAATAACAGCTAGTATAATATATGTACAGCGTCCCAATAAAAATATCTCTAAATATTTGGCACTGTTGCATTTAGTCCAAAACAAAACACTTTGGGAGCCCGGTAGTCAGTTGAGAAAATGTCCTAACCTTGCATTTGGAGAGAGAGATTTCTTTTCCATTAGATGATAATCTGGGAAAAATCTCATCAGGGTTGCTGACAGCAGGGTTGGCTTTCTCCCGTCTTTAAGGTGCTGTGGGGAGGACGGCCAGCTCCAGCACTTGACTCTCAGGTAAGGCAGTGGGACGCCTGGTTTGCAGGGCCCAGTGCTGACTCCCCAGCTCAGTCATCGTGGCCAGAGAAGAAGGCAGGCACAGCGCTGTGCCCTCCACGCATTGTCGCTGAGACACCAGAGTCTAGGTTTTACACAGAAAAGGTTGGCTTGTAAATGTTGGCACCTGATTCGTTGAAACAACAAACCAGCCCTGTGCAGGCAAAACAAAAGGTGGGCGGGCGACACTCAGCCCACAGGCCTCCGGCGCGTTTCCCCTGTGCATAGGGCCACGATACTTTCTAGGCTTCACATAAGGCTTTGGAGACCCTGGAAAGATTCCCAGGTGCACGTTTCTCCTTCTGTCCTGTTGCCCGTACTGCTCACATCGCGTCCGTTAGGGCTGGAGAGATGAACCGTGGTTCCGGGCTTAGTCTAGCCGGAACTGCTCTTTCCCCACACCCCCTCCCAGGTCACCGCGCCACCTCGACCCCGGGTGGAAAGGGAGCAGGACGGGACTTTGCGATTCTCTCAGTCTCCTCTGTGTTCCTCCCCCTACGAGCGGTCACCAAGTCTTACTCATTTTATGGGGTCAGTATTTTTCAAACCTCTCCCTTCATCCTTAGGACCACTATTTTAGTTCAAAACATTTATCTGAACAATCACAGGCTTCTCCTAAACTGGTCTTTCCACGTCTGCTCTTGTGCCTCACAAGTCCGTCCTCCACTCAGCTGCCGCAGCGATGAAACCAACACATAACCCTGAGCAGCATCTCCCCAACTAGGGCCTCTGGAATGCCCTCAGGAGCAAGTTCATGGTAGGCCCCTCCCTTGGCACCCAGCCCGCCTTCTGGCAGCTGCCCTTTCCTAGCTTGCATTTTCGTGTGGCAGCTCCTCTGGTGCCCACGCACCTGGAATGCCATTGTCACCTCTTTGCGCATCTCACCTTTGAGGCTTACTTGTGGGCCCTGAAGGTAAAGGGCCCTCCTCTGGGCTCCTGCGGCACCTTGAACACATCAGTCTGATTATTTGTTGCATGACGTTGAGTTTATCTGTTTTCTGGCTAATTTCTCTTTCGTCAGGAAGCTCCTTGAGGGCAGGGCATGTAGCCTATCCAGTTTTTAATTCTGGGTGATAGCACAGGTCCTGGTAGACAGCAAAGAATTCATGAAAGCTTGTTGAAGTAAATTCTTCACCGAGGTTTGATCTGATCATGGGGCCTACGCTGTCGCTTCCCCAACACCTGCTGCCATGCTGGCTTCCTGCTTCGGAAGGGGTCCTTCCTCACACAGGGACTGTTAGAAACTGAATGTTCGTGTCCCTCCAAAATTCCTATGTGGAAGGCCCAACCCCCAATGTGACTGTGTTTGGAGACAGGGCCTTTGGGGATGTAATTTAGGTTAAAAGTGATCACAAAGGTGGAACCCTGATCCAAGATGATTAGTGTCATCCTAAGAAGAGACCCTAGAGAGCTCACAGCCTTTCTCTCTCCACCCTGTGAAGACAGCAAGAAAGTGGCCCACCGCAAGCCGGGAAGAGCGCTCTCACCAGAAACAAAACCCTGCTGGAACTTGATCTTGGACTTCCCAGTCTCCAGAACTGTAAGAAATACATTTCTGTGTCTGAGCCACTCAGTCTATGGGATTTCGTTAGAGCAGCCCAAGTGGATTAATCCGGGGATCTGCACAGGAAGACTAGCAGGTGGCAGGGCCAAATGCCAGTAGCTGAGATGACTTTTTGAGGTAGAAAGTAAAGAGGTAAGGTATACTCTCTTCTTTTATTTGGCTGGGGAGTAACAGAGTAACACTACTGTCCTTCTGAAGTACATGTTAACCCCTGCCTGCATCATGGCGTAGGTGCGCGGGCCCTGCAGTGGTCCTGTTTCAGTCAGGATTCTTTGGTTGCAAGTAACTGAATTCTAACTCACACTCGAGTAAGCGAAAGAGGAGATGTGCCAGTTTACCGAGCGGAGTAGGGCAATGACTGAACCAGAGGAGATCAGGATCACGGCCTTCGAGCTGTCAGGCCTCTCTCTCTGTTTCGCTCTGTCTGTCTGTCTCATATCTGGGCCTCTCGCCTCTGATTCTGCATGGCTCTCCCACTCCAGACAGACACCATCACACAGCCAGGGTCGGGCCCCAGGAGATTCAGGCTCACTTCTTTAAGACCTTGCAAATGAAGAAGAGAAGCTCTTCCGGGCCAGCTAGCATGCCAGAAGAAGTTCTGGGATGGGCTGGGATTGGCCCAGCCGATGTCTAGGGGCACATCCGGGGCACCGTGATGGCAGCCCCCTCTGGACCACGTGCTTTGAACACACACTTTCTGGAGTCAGAGAGTGCTATTGTGGGTGTAGAGGACAGTGGCTGCCCACTGTAGGGGCACTAGTGACTGTTCACGTGGTGCCTGCAGTGGTTCTCTTCCCTGTGGGGGGAAGAGGGCCGTCGGCTGGGGCTGGGCTTCCGTGATCGCTGTCCACGAGACAGTTTGCACACGGCTTCTGGCGTGACGTTGGCATTTGTCTGCTTTCATATTGGAAAAAAATTTTTTTAATAAGGCAAAATTTTTAAAAATCCTCCTCCTATTTCTTTCTGGAATAGATGGGTAGATGAGTGGAGAGGATGAATGGTAATGAGGTTATGGGTTAGAAGGCAGCTTGACTTAGTGGAATGAAAACCATCCTAGTCATCTGGAATCCGGACATTTAGACCATCTTGATAGAGCGTCCAAGGGTAGTCCATTTTAGCAGCCTGGAAACCCCCTGAGCAAATACCTCTTTGTGTTAAAAATTTATTTTATGGGTCACAGAGTGTCCCATAAAGTTGAAGCCCTAATTCTAGAACCACACTCTCTGATATGACTTGACCGTAGTGAAGCAGTGTGATACGTTTATGTGCAAAGGCGTGAGAGACCTTTGTTCATTTTCGTGTTTAAGGGACTGGTCTATTGTTTGTGTTTAGAGAAGCCAGCTTTGAAATGCCTGGTCTCTCTTGATGCTTCCCTTTGATTCCACCAAAGGTAGGGCCCAGTGACTTTCTGCCTGGAATGGGCTGAGGCAGACGTGCTGCTGGGCTGTGCCATGATCAGAGACTCCCAGACACAGTGTGGCTGGTCCCCATCCAGAGGAGGCAGGACTCAGATTCCTGGGTGTCACCTACAGGCTGCCTGAGCAAAGCCACTGTCCTCATAACTGTCTACAGTTTGCACCAGAACCGGCCTGCAATGGTGAGAGTTGTACCCATTAATTATTCCCCATTTGTACTGGGTCTCTGGGCAATGCTAGGAGTCATTCAAATTAGCTTGTATTTCACCCTTATCTTGTAAGTCTAAGACCCATTCTTTGAAAGAAAAGTAACCTGCTTTTAGCTCTACCCTTGGAATTATAAAGTTTGTCTTTAAGCAGACGATATGTAAGCCCAGCTAGTTCCTTGCTGTGTGACTTTGAGTAAACCACGGCAGTTTTCTGGCCATAGCAGAAAAGGGGGTTGGATGGGACGATGCTGAAGGTCCCTCCTGTCTCTAAGTCAGGGCCCAGCATGCAGGCTTACTTAGTCAAATTTTCCCCCTTCCTTTCTAAAAAGCAAGCTTCTGAGAATATTTCTGACTGTATTGCAAAGTCGAAGATAAAATCATTATTGAATGAGTCTGTTATTTTATGTCATTCTTTTCCTCCTAGCTAATCTACTTTGCAAAATATCCTATCATCCTGGTGAAAGGGAAGAAAAAGAAATTGTGAAGCTGAAACTCACACTTCATTCTCAGTTAGCTTTACAGATTAATTCGTTAGTCCCTCAAGCCCCACGGAGGACGCCTACCACACCGGCCCGCCTCCTAGCGCTCCTTTGTTCCGGCCTCAGGAGGGCTCACTGCACAGTCCAAAGTCTGCAAGAAGGGGAATCTCTTCTTTAAAAGCCTACCATGCTAATGAGTTTTTAAAATTATAAATTTTAATTTAAATTAAAAGGTTTTAAAATTTAAGTGAAAACTCAGGCCTTCACTGGAATGCACATGCTGTGATTTTCTGCACAGCGATATGGTTATTTATTTGTGGGTGTTTCTGGCTGTTTCCTCTGCAGCACCCCCGTCCTTCACCACACCCAGCCCACTGCTCTGGGTGTCTTTTGGCATCACCAGTGTCTTTTGGACCAAATTTTCTCGTCTTAGGTTTAAGATTTTTATTTTCTGATGATAGTAATACATATTTTAAAGATATTAAAGATTAGTATCAAATTCTACTATACAGCTTCAAACAGGAAAATTTTTTAAATAGAAAAATTTTCACATAGTATACAGGCTAGTCTATCTTTCTGAGAGTTTTACAGACTTTGCTTGAGAAATATACATACATCCCATGACAGAGTTTATTCTCTAGCAACTAGTTGGCAAACTATAGCCTGCAGGCCAAATCTGGCCTGCCACTGGGTATTGTGCTGTTAAGAATGGTTCCTACATGTTTAAATGGTTGTATAAAGACACACATAATATCCTCGGTTTTGCCTTTTCGCTCTCAAAGCCTAAAACATTTACTCTCTGGCCCTTTAAGAAAAGTTTGCCAACTGCTGCTCCATTTGAAAGGGATAAATAACTCAACAGCATTTCAGCAATGCCACTGAAAGGAATGTGGAGAGCAAACCTGCAAACTTTGGTAATAAAAAAGAATGAGAAAATTTTATTCAGATGATGCACCAGTACTTATGTTTACAAATGTCTTCGACGTTTTGACCAATTTTGTTTTATCTCGTACATGTGATTCAACGTCCTGATGTCAGAGATTGTTCCATTTAGTAAGCAAATAAAAAAACCCAACAACACAGATAACATCAAATAAAAATACTATTAAAAAAATACAGTTAAAGAGAAGTTTGTCAGAAGATCCTGACTTGAATGACCACGGTGTATATATAAATTAATCCCGGAACAGCCCTGACTATTTTAATGTTTCTAACTCCAGATATAAACTTGTTTTTCTCTCACACATATGTTGCTCTGTATGTCCACAGGAAAATTCCCGTGTAGTCCCAAAGCTCTGTCCTGGGCAAGGTAAACAGTGGTGCTATTCTAACTGTGAAACAGATAAAGTGTATCTCATCCATCGGTTAACTAAGGCTTGGAAACCAAAGACACTCCCGCCTCTTGAAGGCTATACACCAGCCAAGAGAAATAGATGGATCATCAGGCTTTACAAAGGGAGCTCACAGTAGTCTCTGATAGGATAGAATAATATCTTTGAAAGTTTCAAAACACAGATAAGATTAACTCATTTGTATTTCTTGGGAATTACTCTTTTGAAACAATAAATTCCAGCCTGGTTTAGGCTATTCTGGTATGCAGTCAATACCGCCACCTACTGGTCTAACCGAGGAAGGCTATTTGTGTCAACATTGTGTCTTCTATAGAAACTAAGCTATAAAGATAAATCACCTGGCTGGATGATGCAAAGCTCTATTATTTAAAAATTCAGTCTCCTTCCCTCTCTTTGCCAAGGACTTTCACAGACATGTGCCTTTATGTGTGACTTTGTTTTATATGAGTGGATATGTCTTGGGATCACATACAGCTACAAACCATTTCCAACACACTTAGGAAAGTTATGGAATTGTAAATCTTTGTACTAATAATTCTTTTTGTAAATACCCCTGGTTCCAACTATTTTGTATTTTCATTTTTAAAATATACCTGTTGTGGAGACAAATTAAGGAAAAGAAAGTGAAACTTACATTTGCTATTTATATCTCAGGCTGGCAGCATTCATTAAATGTTTGGTGGAAGGGAAGTTAAAATTACTGGTTAAAGCGAGAGTCTGTGGTTACTGATTCACTGTACTTTAAATCCAGTCTTCATTGATATAGAACACTAGTTTAACGGAGTTACATTGATTTAATCGTAAAGGCCCTGATGTTTACATTTGTATATATCTTTTTACTGCAAACATTTACTTCCCAATAAATGTTTTGGGAACAACGCCTTTGATTTTGAAAATTAATTTAATCAAACGTTTTTGCTTCTATCTCTGTAATATGGTTGCATTTGACATGGCTTTTGTGTTAGTTTTGTATACAGTGCTTGCAAACAACACAAGCTGCATGGAAGAAACACACGTGAGCAACATCTGTGTAGTTATAATAGGTCCAATGCTTTAAGGGGGGGGTAGAGGTTGGTTTAGAGAAATCTCCATGAAAGTGTATACCAGCTAAAATATCAGAATCTGTGCAAAATGATAATACCACACTTACATTTTCCAACATACGTAACTTGAACAGTAGCATAAAATGCCCAAAGACAGGGACGTCTTTATTCTTAGGCAAGATTTTAGAATTTTAGCTAACAAAACAGAACTCCCAAACTATTAATTATAGATTTAGATTTTAAAATAACTTTGTAATATTGGAAGTTGGGGGTAGATAACTAAAAGTATGTCTGTATGAGCACACAAATCAAATATTTTGGTTAAAAACATATTTTGGTTTGTATCCATAAGGCAACACAACTATTTTCAGCAATTCTGTCTCCTTGGACTCTAAGTTTTAAGATTCTTGGAGAACAGCCCAGATTTCTTACTTGGTGGTTGAAGTCTGGTTGGAGTGCTTGGCATTTGTACTTCTTTACACGTTAGTTCAAACTACTACTCACTAAAATGATCGTGTGGAGTTTTGAACCAGAGAAGCTGCAACAACCACCTGACCCAGCCCTCCTTTGTCGGAGAAACGCGGCTCCTGAATGGCGCAGTTAAATTGCCTACACTATCAAAATGTGCTTCTGCCCGAATCAGGACTAGCATGTGGGCTGAGTGAGTGGTGGGCATTTGGACGCCACTTCCTAACCAAATGAGTGAACTTACATGACACTAACTACACTTATTTTTTCTTGACTGTTGTTCACACATTAATTGGTCCACTTTGTTTCCACTATATTTAAAAAGTCCTTTGGATCTATAAATATTTTTTTAATATTGTGTGTTGATGCATAAAATATACAAAATAAAAACCCAATAGAGTCCATGTGATTTCAAAATTAGGGTCTTACATTAAAAGATGAGTTCCCCAGGAGACGTTAGCGCTCCTGACAACTGTTAGATCTGCTTAAGGACAGGGAGGGTATGTAGAAGAGGAGGTAAATTACTGAAAACTATTATGCTCCTGAATAATTCCTCCTACACTCTTTACTACTCTCCATAGAAATGATCCTAAACGATGAGCCCTGCCAGTCATTCATTCATTCACTCTGTATCTGCTGTGTTTATTGAGAGCCTATTATGGCTACACTTGTGTCAAATAATACCTGGAAAGACCAAAGAGGAGAGATTGAAGAAAAAAGGTGCTGTGGTGTTTTTATAATTCTCATTTTTCTGCTGGTGGGTGTTTTCAGTTCTCCTTTCAAGCAGACCAGGCGCTGAAGTTTCCTTCCCTTTTCAGCACCATTCCCCAGGGCTCCTTTCTCTGCTCAGAAGCAACACAATGTTTTATTAATAAGGACTCCTGGGACATCTAGTTTAGATGCATATTTAGAAAAAGCACATTTAGGAAAAGCTGGCATACTTTCTTCTCATATTAAATTGATATAGATTAGCCGACGTGCGGCTGGCTGCACTTTTCCCTCAGTCCTTTACGTTATACAGCAAGTCTTTCCTTCTTCTCAAAAATATGCTTTACTAATACAGATGAATTGAAAATGCTCCAAGCAGTCATCATAATTTGGTAGATCATCCACAGACAAGGGTCCCCCCTGTTTATCTGTGCTGTAACTCACCTGAAGTTTTCGTCTGTACTCGGGTGCTCACAAGTGTAAATTTAGTTAAGAAGCGTCAATGGGACAAAGCATGAAGACGTTGCTCATATCAGTTGGAAAAACACAAAGTAAGCTAATATAAATACTTTTAAAAAAAATTTGCCTTAACAATTGGAAATTTATTATTTTGTGTAGTAAGAAATCCAAAGGTAAGAGACTGCAGGTTCAGCAGCTCAGGGTCATCACGGAGGACCAGGTTCTGGCCTTTCCTCCACACTGGCACCTTTAGCACCGGGGTCGACAGAATCCCGGCCCCTAAAGATGTCTACGCCCCACTCCCTAGAACCTGTGACTATGCCACGTAGCAGTTCATTACAGGAAATCGTCTTACTCTTTTATTGTAAATTTTTGTCTGCAGTTTTTTAAGCAAACGAATCCATTGCTGTGTGGTATTTGCCACCGCCAACTATAAACAAAATGTTTATGTTACAGCACACAAACTGTGCATGTTATTGCTACAAACCAAATTAATATGTGATATGTAACAACCACAGTCATTATTTGGAGATCAAGAAACAATGTTCTAAGCATTTTACATCCTAACATTGTCTGTTACTTATACACAGACATTACTCACATACAGACATTGCACTGTGTTGTAGTGTGTGTTAGGAAATTGGTTGGCGTTATGGGTTGCTGTGCAATGTAGTCTAACTTTTTTCCATTTACAAACAACGGGGAATAGGCTCTTAGTGTTTTTGCATAGAACATCTGATTTTCAGGAACAAATTAATGACGTTAACCAGGAAATGCTGGATATCCCAATTGGGCCCCTTGTCCGCATCTGCACCACTGCCGTTTTAGTCTAAGCCACCATTTCTTGCCTAGGCTACTGCAGTCACCTTCTAGCTGGTCTTTCCGTTTCCACTCCTGCCTTCCCAGCCTCTTTTCCACAAAGCAACCAGAGTGATTTTTAAAAATTGTGGTAAAATTTACATAATATAAGATTCATGATTTTAATCATTTTTTTAGTGTACGGTTCAGTGGCATTAAGTAGATTCACATTCTTGTGCAACTGTTACCAAGCCCTAAGGTACCAGTGACCTGTAAGTGGGTCCTTTTGCCTGGAGCCACTTGCACCAATAGAATGAGACTGGGTTCAGAATAGCAGAGCAGGAACGTCATTCATTGATCAACAAACGGAGGAGGCAGAGCACATGCTCTAAAACACCTTCTCCCCGAAAGGGAAGGTGAGCAGGGTTCTTATGGGATGTGAAGGGGGAGAGGTCTCCAGTCATTGCTGGAGGCAGAGCATCTGGGGCATGCACTGATCTTCCCTTCTTGCACTCAGCACCTTTTGCATACGTTTCCTTTTGCACAGGGCACCCCATTGCCATCTTAGACCTTTCTTGTTTGGACTGGTTCTGCTGTTTGGCACCTGGCATTATCCTGCCTTGGTTCCTCTAGGCAAGCACTACCTAAAAACAAAGCATTAGACACGGACAATGTTTTAGGGACTTCCCCGGGTGACAAAATCATCACCACTCTCTATTTCCAGAACTTCAGTGCAAAACTCATGCTTATGTCACCAACTGCCCCATCCCTCCACAGCACCTGTCTCTGCAATGCACCTAGTTGGCCCACAATAGGGAGCATGCTGTGGGAAAGCACTGGGCACAGCATGGCAATGAGGACTTAAGGAGATGACACACTTAGAGAGCTTGAAAGAACGTGGGGTTTGATATTTTGATTTATAAGAAATATATGTATGTGGTCATTCAGATGACCAAAATATATTTCTCAGGTATACGAGGTCTTCATTCACAGTTCCTGGCTCACCGTCCCAAATCCCTTGGAATTTCTTGGGTGATAAGAGCAATGGGAGCAACTTTTGTCATAATATTTGGTCTCTAGTTCCCTGTTCCTGAAAACACTTCAGGGCATAAAAGTGAAGGCAAAAAGCTGTCGTTTATGTTAATGAAGGTGACTTTTGGGCCCCACCCAAGGGTGTGGTCTGGTTTCCAGGAGAAACAGTCTTGTGATCAAAGGATTGGAACTTTCAGTCCCACCCCCTGATTTCCAGGGGGAGCGGAGGTGGGTTTGAGGCTGAATCAATTGCCAATGGCCAATGGCTTAATCAATCATGGCTACGTAATGAAACCTCCATAAAAACCCAAAGGACCGCTGGTCGGCCCTCTTTTTTTGGAGAGCTTCCATGCTGGGGAACAAGAACGCTTCCATGTGTCACTGTGCCAGGCCCCAAACTCCAGAGGGACAGGAGCTCCTTGTTTCAGGACCTCCCGCTATGTATCTCTTCATCTGGCTCACCTGGCTGTTGATTTTTACCTTTTAATATCCTTTGTAATAAATCAACAATCTAGTGAGTAATTGGATTTTCTTGAGTTCTATGAGCCATTCTAGCAAATTAATGGAACCCAAGGAGAGGCTCATGGGAACCTCTGATTTATAGCCAGTTAGTCAGAAGTAGAGGCGACAGCCTGGGCTTGCAGTTGGCTCCCTGAGATGGAGGGGGTTGTTGGAACCTCAGGTTTGTAGCTGGTGGGCCACAGGCACAGGTAACCTAGGCTTGAGACTGGGATCTGAAGCGGAGGGCGGTCTTGTGGCACCCAGCCCTTTACCTGTGGGATCTGATGCTATCTCTGGGTAGACAGTGTCAGAATTCAGTTGAATTCTCAAACACCCAAGAACTGCCTGCTGGTGTGACGAAACCTCCACACACACAGGCATTGGAATTGGGTCCAGGGACCCTTTGCAGTAGGGGGATGGACTATGTATTATTTGTCATCTTTAAAATAAACCATATAGATTAGTTATATTTCCAAATTACTCACTAAGGCATAGAGTTGTGATGGAGACAGACTATAAATGACAAGAGCCAAGTGTCACCGATAGTCCAGCTCTAGAAATAATGGAAACCACTTCAGAGCCATCAGAATGGCAACAATTAGAAGGATGGATGACTCAAGTGTTGACAAGGGTATGGGGAGACAGGGCGTTGCTAATGGAAGTGCAAACTGTTACAGTCATTCTGGAAAACCGTCAGTTTTTTTGTGAAATTAAGAGTGCATCTGTCCTCTGACCCAGCCATCTCACTCTAGAAATTGTGCAATGTGCTGCTTTCACAACTGAGCTGTGGCCCTGATTCAAGACCACAAAATGAGCTGCTGGAATATCTGGGAAGAGGTCCTCCTGCTTGCCAGGTATTCCAAAGATCTAGGTTCATCAGAGCAACAACGCCTGAAAAAGAGAAGAAATAAAGCCAATGTATTTCCAGTTGAAAAGGAACGCAGCCATGTCATTGGGGGAATCCTCAAGTCATTGTGGATGCCACGAAGGGTCCGCAGTTGTGTGCTTCCAGGAAGTGAGACCTTGAAAGAGAACGCAGGAAGGGTGTCTACTTAGAGCCACAGCCCTGGGCAACTGGGTGCTGGGGACCCATATGGATTTAGCACAGAGGGAGTGTAGAAAGCTGCTGAGGATCTCTCTCGGAGGACCCCACTGGCTACAGGATGGGTCAGCAATGCGGACAAGTGAGGGTCAGCATGCGAGTGCAGGAGAAGCAGGCTAGCAATGGAAGCAGCTGACTGGGGGATGGCTTCCTTTGCTTGGAAGAAGATTGTGGTGGAAACTTCCAGGATCCCCAGATGATCCAGGAGAGGACAAGAAAGTGCACGCTTGTGATCCTGGAATTCCTGCCAATCTGTAGGTGGAGGATTAAGCAAGTTCTGATCGAATCTGGAAAAATAAAGTAAAGGAGGCGGCACCCGCAGTACTCGGAGCCTTGTGGAGCAGATCCTGCGTGCTGCCCGCATTTAAGTACCCATTTTCTTACTGGATTGGGACTTTCTCAAAAGTAGGGCCCAACTTTTATTCTGCTTTTTATCTCCATGACTTGGCGCAGAATCTGGGACATAGTAGTTCTCAGTAAATGTTAGCTGACGGGGCAAATAAGGAGACAAGGTAAACCTGTGGAACCTGGAAAAAGGCAGCGGGGAGCAAATGGAGTCGCAGACATTAAGGGGAGTTTTCCAAAGCCCTCCTCATGCCTTTTTTCTTCCTGTTTAACAGAAGACTTTACAGCTTACCCCAGATCATTGGCTCAAACACCTGGTGAGGGGAGAGTCACTGTTTCCAAACATCCCTCCTGAAGAAATGAAACCTGGGGGGAGGATATTGACAGGTGATAATTGCTCTCTGATACACCCACTATGCAATCACTTGTTGACAAACCTTGGAAGGCAATGCATCCAAAATTGCTTTTGCTTTTGGTGAAGAAGATTGGTCCTGAGCTAACATCTGTTGTCAATCTTCCTCTTTTTGCTGGAGGAAGATTGTCCCTGAGCTCACATCTGTGCCAATCTTCTACTTTGTGTGTGGAATGCCGCCACAGCAAGGCTTAATGAGTGGTGTGAATGCCCAGACATGGGATTTGAATCCTCGAACCTGGGCTGCCAAAGCAGAGTGCGTGAACTTAACCACTATGCATCACGCCACTGGGCCAGCCCCCAAAATTGCATTTTTAACTTGGATTTCATGCTGGCCTAGACTGATCCATCCAACAACCAATAAAGTTCTGGTTAGCAACTTGCATAATGATGGGGAATGGAAAAACAAATTTCCCACATTCCGAGAGCTTTTGCACATAATAGGAATTTAATTCACATTTCTTGATTGACTTATTTCCCTGGTATGTATATGCTTTCTTGTAATTCTTTGTACCTGATGGTCCATAAAGAAAAGAGGGGTAATTTGTTTCTAAAATTTGAAGGAGAAGACTATTGAAAATGTAACTGCTCAGGGGATTTTTCTTTTTTTGTATTTAATTTCCACAAATCCTGACCTTTACTGACAGAAAGTTTAGTTTTGGCCTGTTTATGCTGTTTGATAGACTCCAACTGAACTAAAATCTTTAGCCACCATAAATGTTAGTCCCTGGAATGGAGACGTGTGGAATGGTTTAGTTGAATCCATTACAATTGATTTATCCGTTTTATGACAAACAAACGCAGGCATGCTCTGTAGACGGGCTCTGCTGAGTTGAGTGGCTGATGGTTTTTATTTCTTATGGTATTAATATAGGCCCAAGTCAACCAAGGTTTTATTAATCTCTTAAATACTTCATCCTATCCTCGGGGTGGGGTGCACTGCAGTGCTTCCCAGCCATAATAACACATGTCTACGGGCATGAAAATGATCATAGATTAGATGTGAGATAGGCTTTAGAACACTTATTTATAGTTTTGTACACACTGAGTGGGCACACATTTCCACAGTTGACTTATATCCGGTTTACCTCTGCATCCAAGCACGTGGGAGAATTGCATTTCTCTGTCCTGGCAGTTAGTCATGGCCATGGGACTTGCTTGGTCAATGGAATGTGGTGCCTGATTTTCTAGCCTCTTCTTCACCTGCCACAGCTGTCGTGGAGGCATGCATCAGTTGGCCTCTGCATCAGTCTTGGCCCCTGAGTAACCGGGCTGAGAAGAACCGCTCCTCCGACCTGCATGGGCTATATGAATCTTCAGTAAGAGATAACCTGAGACATTTAGCATGATCTAACCAGTCCTGACGGATTTATACTCGTTGAAGTACATATATGGGTGAATATGCATCTAGGTGGACCCTAATAGGAATAATGGACACAGCAATGCATTCACCAAACTGTTTGCTTCCTGGGCACAAAGATAGACAACATTATTCAGCTTCTCTTGCAGGTAGGAGTTCTTTTCAATGAAATACGGAAAGAAGTGATATCAGACATTTCTAGGCCTGGCCCATAGAACATCTCCCATATAATTCCCTACATGCCCTCTCCTCTTTTCTGCCATTCAGACGCAGAGAATTCAGGGAGGCCCCAAGACTCTGGGAAATGGTAGCACCAGTAGAAGGAAGGAGCGTGGGTCCCTGGGCAAGTGCAGAGAGCAGAGCCCTCACACTGCCCCATGATCTGTGGTGGGCTGTGATTTGAGTGATTAAAAGAACCTGCAAGCTGTTTTATTTGTTTAAGCCACAGAGATTTTGGAGTTGAAATAGCCATAGCTGGATACTTTAGTGTGAAATGAGCCATACTTGGATACTTCCTTAAAGTAAAAGATATCTATTTCCACTTCAAACCAGCATCATCTTTCATGGGGAAATATAAATATTCTCATTAAAGTTAGGGAAAAGACAAAGATGTCCACAATTACTGCCATTATCTGGCATTATTTTGGTGGTACTAGCCAATGCAGTTAGATAAGAGAAAGAAATCATGGGTTCTAGCTATACCAGATAAATCGTGGGAGGCACTGGCCCATAAATGGGCCCTAATCCTCCAGAGATTCAGTATTTGACAAAGAGAATGTGAAATCCATGAAGAATAAACAGGTTATATAGTAAATGATGTCAGGCAAACAGGACAAACATCTGAAGAGAACTGGATCCCTGTCTCAAACGTTAACTCCATATAGATTCTTGGTCTACCAAAGCTTTAAATGTGAAACAAATGCAACAATGAAAATAGTAAAGAGAGCATGGAAAAAGTTAAAAAAATAATCTTGGAGTGGGAAAGAGTTTTCTAGTTACGGTACAACACTCAGAAGTCATAAGACAAAGATTGTTAAATTCAAATATATGCAATTTTTTTGGAAAGTTCAAAAGTTAAAGGACAAAGTAGGAAAAATATTTAGAAGGACTAATTTTCCTAATATTTAAAATACTCTTTATAACAATCAAAAAAGTTCCAGTAATTTAAGAGAACAGGAAAAAGATATAAATAGGCAGATCTTGAAAAGTCAATACGAATAAATGACTCTTTTACCAAGCGGTTTCACTACATCAAACCTCACGCCTATGCTGACGCAGATAGGGCGGTGTAATGAACTTTCCCTGCTGGCACCCATCACCAGCTGCAACACTTAGCAGCTTGTGGCCAGTCCTATTGTGTCATGGCACTCTGTCTACTGCCCCCAGAAATACCATCCTCCACCCATCAGATGGACAACGATTTTAAAAATTGAGAAAAAGTAAAAAAATAGGAAGTGATACATTGCTGGAAGGATGGTACTTCAATTACAATCTTTACAGAGCCATTTGTTCTTGTCAATCGGAACTGTGAACACGTGGACCCAGCAATTCCCTTTCAAGGATTTTTTATGCAGCTCTACTGACACAAGTGCAAAATGACATATCTACAAAGTCATTCATTATAATAGCCAATTATTGGAAATAACTTAGATGCTAATACTTGGTAGCTCTGAAACAAAAAAGGGAGGAGACTTGTCCCAATAAGGAGTGTTCCCAGGGTGTGCTGGGAAGTGAACGTGCGTGGCGCAGAGCCGTGTGCAGTGTGAGCTCCCGTCTGCAGGGCAAGGAGAACAGATGAGAAGGCTGGCAGCGATGCGAGCCCAGAGGCCTCTCTAGAGGGAAGCTGGGGAGCTGGAAGATGAGGACCGAAGAGAGAAAGTCCGTGTTCCTCTGCCTATGCTTTTGAATTATGTATCATTTCCAAGTCCTAAATATTCAAACATAAAATAAAGTTAAAAATGAAAAAACAACCAAGTTTGGCAACCACCACACCATATGTTTAAGCAAGCACACTATTAGTCAGCCAGTGAATAGACTGATGATGACTTCTCCTCTATGGAAATTTTAAAAAGTGACTCATTTAAAGAATAATCTTTCAAATTAAAAAGAGATTAGTTAGTGACCACCCCTGATCTTGGTTTCTAATTGTGAAGGACCATAATTTTGTGGAGAAAATATACTTGAACTAAGAAAAACAATAAAAATGAGAGAGAAAGTATTGACTCATGCTCTAACTGAGAAATAAATATCCTGTGAAATGTACTGTGTGCCAGGACACACACCCCACACTCCCATCTTGGCGACGTGGTTCTCTTCCCAAGTAGAATGAAATACCACACGGTGCCTAGGAAAGCCAGTGCTGGCTCATGTGTGCAGTTTCAAGTCCCTCAGCCGAGTCTTGGCACCTGAGAGGAGACTCTGTTTGATCAAACACCATGTGTTCTGAACTGTATTTTACTTTACAGCTTTCCAAAGAGCTGTCCAAAATGCCCCCTCCCTTTCACAGAGGAGCCCCAGCCCTCTCGGTGTGTGTTTCTCTCACTCAGCCGGCCCGCCTGGAAGGCGTGTGCTGGGTGTCAAGCGGCCCCTTGTCCCTCCGGAGGGCCGTTGGAGGTGGTTCCCGTCTCATTCTGTCACTGAGGATTGCCACCCACTCTCCCTCGAGGCGCTCTCTGAAGAGTAGCCTGGCGCCCGTGTTGAGATGCCTCTGCAAGTGGGTGGTTGGCTTTATGCCATTTATAATGGGCTTTACACCCACATTTGTAAAATTTCATAACACTCGTAAGAAATAATGAATCTACACAATTTAGTAGTGGAAAATTTCACACAGATAACCCAACTGAGAACCCTGGAATGACACTGAAGTCGGCTTACTATAATCAATGCATCAGCATTTGTGAAGTGATACCTGCCTGTCTCAGTGCCAATGGATCAAGAAATTTTTATTGCACACTTACTATGAACTAGGCTCTGTTCTAGGTGCTGATAAATAAGCACCCAGATGCAATGATATGCAATGACAAATGAGAAAGACAAGGTCCATACCTTCCTGAGGCTGATGTTTATCTATTTAGCATTAAGCGTTCAGAGCGCATGTTGTCCCACTCAGAACACTTGGATCAGTGAATCCATGCCATTTGAATTCCTCCTTCAGACCCATAGCATTGGCAGCTGACAGCCCTCAGCTGAGGCCCTCTTTGGGTGCTGCCCTCAGCAGAAGAGAACGGCTTAGGTCCGAGGTCTCCTCACACCCTGGGAGGAACCCACATCTGATTACTGATTGTCCAAAGTGAGTACAAGGCAAAGACACAGTCCTCCCTCTGGCAGCTGGGACTGATGTTTTCTCTTGGTCCTGTTCTGCAAATGACCTAATTCCTTTGCTAAGAAAGCAGAGAACACAGTGACTTCACTATTTCTTCATCTTACTCTTCCTTCTGTGTGGATTGACTATTTCCTTGAAATCCGTGGCCTAATTACAAGTATGTTCTTAGAGTAATCTTTCAAACCTCATGTCTCTTCTTTCTAACCATATTTGATACATAAACCAGGTATTTTCAAGGAGGTCGTCCAAACTAGAACCTTTTCTTGCTTTTAGAATCTTACAAATAAAAGTAAGTTTTACATTTATTTAACATAAATGCTTGAAAAACAAGCCAGCATGAGATTCACGAGTGGAATTCGAATTTATGCTAGCCCACCTCATGATACTCCTGAGAGCTGATCGGAGGACATCATTCACGCATGCTGTCACAGGGTTCTGTTTGTTGTGAACGACAGAGAGCTCTACTGGAAGTGGCTTTAAGATAAAGCAGTGGTTCTCAACTTGGGCTGAGTTAGCCCCCCAGGGGACAGCTGGCAACGTCTGGAGACATTGTTGGTTGTCACAACTGAGGGTGTGTTATGGCATCTAGTGGGTAGAGACCAGGGATGCTGCTCGACATCCTTCAATGCACAAGGTCGTCCCCACCACAGAGAATTATCTCGTCCAAATGTCAATACAGCTGACAGTGAGAGTCTCTGATGAAAATGACAGTGGCAGCTGCTGGTCTCACATCCTCACAGCGAATCCTTCAGAGGGAGAAAGAATTTCCCTTCTCGTGGCCCCCGCTGATGGGAGAGAACCTTCTTCTTTCCCACAAGTCCCAGCAAACGGGTGCCATGGCCTCACTGCCGCAGGTGGTTGGGCTTTCTGCAGCCAGGCCCAGATTTAACTCAGTTAGGGCCTGCCTCTAGAGCTTGGCGGTGGGGAGGAGTGGGTCCCCAGAAGAGGAAGACTGAGGTACTGTTTCATCAAAGAAAAGTGAGTGTCTGAGTACTAGCCGGAAGGCCGAGGGAGGAGGTGGGATTGCGCTGTCCCCTCTACTGACCCTGCTGCTGAGGAGCAGAGCACAGACGGAGGGCTGTGAGGAAGTACACTTGGGCTCTTTCCTTCACGTCATCCGTGAAGTATTGCCAAAGGAAGTGAGAGCCGTGCTTCTCCACTGGAGGCAGACTGCTCTAGCACCACCAGAATACGGCCCCTCTGAGGGGCAGCCTGAGACAGAAGGGAATCTGGGCCTAGAGCAACCCTGGGCCCGTCCAGTTATCCCAACTGGAACTAGGATGGAGTCAGGAGGGTACTCCTGCCTGAGCAATCCTTCTCTAGAACGCCGTTCTGCATTTGCAGGTGTGCATGTGTGAGGGTGCTTGGGCGTGTGTGTGAGGTGATGATAGGGGGAAGTGCCCTCGTTTCACCTCAATCCCTGAAACCTTTAGAGTAGTGGTCCTATGTGCCTGCTATGGTGCACCTTAAATGCAAATTGTCACAAGCCCTCTGTTGGGAAGACAGTATTTTTATTCCCTTAGAAGATGAGGCAACTGAGGCCTAGAGAGGTCAGGCAACTCGTCTAAGACTACTAAGTGGCTCAGGGAATGGTGTGGAGGCAGGATGGACATTGAGAATCGTTGCTAGAAATCTGACTGGAGGGTTGTTGTTCACAGATACATCCCTGTCCTACCAGGCTCTGGATGTGTCCTGCTTCGGCTAACAAAATGCAAGTGGAAGTGACGCCTGCCACCTTTGGGCAGAAGCTTCAGCAGCCAGCGCACGGTTCCACGTGCTCCCCTTCCCTCTGCACCAATGACAGCGACGCTCCAGGTAGAAGCTGCTCCATCAGCTGGGGTCCCGGAGGCCTCGAGAGCACAGCCAGAGCGGACCTGAAATGGACATGTGCTGTGAGCAGGTGAAATATCTCCAGTGGAGGAAGTCCCTGCGATCTGGGGTGGTTTGTTTTCCTAGCAGAGTGTGGTTTCTTCTGACTGATTCATGAGCCCTCAGAACTTTTGGGCTTACGAGACTCTGAACCCGAGGGTACAAGGCTGAGAGGGAAGCATGTCAGTCTGTTTTGGTAACTAGTCCACTGGCCTATGGTCACTCGCTGTGCAGCTAAGATGTGCTGGAGGATTCACAGTGACAAGGCTGGGGTAGAACGGGTCCCACATTTCTGCACACCCCGGGGACAAGACAAGAGTGAGTGGTGAGTAGTGCGTTTTGGGAGGTGCAGCGTGGCAGGTACTCAGAGGTAGGCGGCTCCAGTTTATAATCTGATATCTATGGAGACTTTTGTCCTATTATGAAATAATGAAGTAGATTTCTAGGATCCTTTATATGAGATAAAATTAGGTCCACATGGTTTTACTGGTCAATTCTTCCAAACTTTTTAGAATGAAACAATAACCATGTTACACAAATTTTTCCAGAACATAGAAAAAAGGGAGCACTTTCTCTCCCTCCCCAAAAAGTATCAGAAAACTTAACTTATTTGATTATAATACAGTATTATAAAACGATGAGTTTAAATATGTATTTGAGCTAGTTACTCCTGTTTATTTCAAGGATATAGACATCTGAAAACCATGAAGAATGCATTCATGAGGTCAGTTAAATTCTGAACACCAAATAAGCACGGTACCAAGAATAAAACTCCATCTGTGCCTCAGTATAATTCATGTCTCTATATTGAATTTTAGTGTTGATTTCCTCCACTAGAAGGTAAGTCTGTAAGGGCAAGGACACATCCTGTTACCCCCAGGGCCTAGAAGAGAGCCTGACATGAATCAACACACAATACTGGCACTTCCTCTTTTTATGAGGGCAGTTTACCCTGATTGTCAAAACCTGAAAAGGACATTACAAGAAAGGAAAATTACAAAATGCTAAATTCCCTAACAAAATATCAAGCGAACTAAATCCAGTGATGTATAAAAAGGAAAATACATCATGTCCAAGTGTGGTTTATTCCAGGAATTCAGTGTTTAAGATTTGAGACTCAACCAACGTAACTCATCAGATCACTAGAAAAAACGGGAAATCATAGGATCATCTTGACAGACGAGGAAAAAAACCACGGGACAAAATTCAACACTCCTTCACGATAAAAACTCCCAGCAAACTAGGAATAGAAAGAAACTTCCCTACTCTGATGGAGAATGTTTACCAAAGCCCCACAGCAGCAAACATCACACTCGCCGATGAAACATCGAGAACCGTGGGAACGCCGAGGAGCCTGAGCCAGCCGCGCTCAGACACGCGCCGGAGTCTCTGCAGAGCGCCCTGGCTGCGGGCACGTGCGCGCGCTCACACCTGTCAGCTTCGTGAACTTGCTAACACTTTCTCTCCAGAAAGACCCTGAAGCGTGAGCGTTTTCTCACTTCCATGTTGATTGAAACAGTGTTTGAAATGCTGAAGCCAAAGAGGCTGAAAAATCAGACTTCTGATCAAGACCCCTCGTCCTGTGAAGCTGTTGCCGCGGTCTCTGTATGTGAAGCCTGGGCTCTGACACGAGAGTGGTGCTTTTGGGTCTTGAGCGACCTTAAATGTCGAAGAGGGTCGATAGAGTAGAAATTTCATTTAGGCCAGGTGTTTCAAAGAAGATAAACTTCTTTTAAAGAAAAAAAATTTCTCACAGATTCCCCAGTTTAAATAGTCTTTGTTGTAATACTTAAGTATGTACAGTCGTAAGGCTATTTATAAACTCCCTTTACTTATAAATTCTGTAAGTACATGATAAACTTTTATAAGTACAAATTTATATTTATAATGATTTACATAAGTCAATTTTATAAATGATTCTTTACCAAATCACTGCTTTCAATGTGTATATGCTGTCGACAACTAAGTTTAGATTTCTTTGTTTTTAATTCAGTATGACCATTTTATCATCTTCTGCAAATTCATTCTATTCTCCCATCATTTCTCTCTGTTCGAACCACTAGGAGGGTTTCCCGAAACGCTCTGCTCTGTTGTCTGGCCTGCACCTGCCTTTATGCACCACTTAGATCAGGGTGGGCAAACTATGGCCTGTCGGCCAAACCCAGCCCACAACCTGTTTTGTAAATAAAGTTTTCTTGGAACCAAGCCACTTCTATTTATTTATGTATTGTTTGCGGCTGCTTTCACACAACTTGACCCAGTTGAGTAAATGCAACAAAAATGGAAAGCCCTGCAAAGCCTAAAATATTTACCCTGTGGCCTTTTATGGAAAAAGTTTGCCTACCCCTCATTTATAAAATAAATCTGTTCTTTTATTAGTGCATCGAAATTAAGGCAATACTTTTTGGCACTAAGGCCCTCATCGAGCCCGGTGCACAAATGGGCATTGTATCAAGAGGTAGTACTCGGTTATCGGGGGCGGGCATCCAGGTAATTCAGAATATGTCCGCAGACTGTTGTTTCTGGAGTAACTAAGACCACTTCATGCTACTGGATGCCAGGTGTTTAGCACCGACATAGAATTAGAGGGAACAATTTATCAGCTAAGGCAAACTCGTTTACAATTTATCTAATTTGCTTGTTAATATTATGTCAGAGTGTTTTCTTGGTCTATGGGAAAAATGGACATTTTTCAACAAAACTTTATTGAAAACCTACTAGGAACCCCCAAACGAATCAGACACAGTTTGACTCAGAGTTTTGTGGAACTAGAATTTGAGGGTCCACTTTATTTCAAAACTTGGAATTCAAGGTGCCTCTAACTCCCCACATACCCACTATTTCATGGAAATTTTAAGTTAAATTCTTGGCCAATGCAAATGGCAGCTGGTTTGCCTTATCTTCCACACTCCTGTGTTTCTATTGAAAATGACTTCAGTGGAGGAAAATGGTCAGGAAAATGGTCAAGAAATTAGGGCTAGAAAAAAGAAGGTGTTTTCCTTCAGCAGTTTGAAAAGAGGTATTTTTAAAATTTTATTTTTAAATTTTTTTTTTAAGATTGGCACCCGAGCTAACAACTATTGCCAATCTTTTTTTTTTTTTTTAATTGCTCTTTCTCCCCAAATCCCACCCAGTACATAGTTGTATATTTTAGTTGTGGGTCCTTCTAGTTGTGGCATGTGGGACACTGCTTCAACATATCTGCTCCCAGGATCCGAACCAGTGAAACCCTGGGCCACCGAAGCAGACCACGTGAACTTAACCACTGGGCCACGGGGCCGGCCCCAGAAAAGGGGTATTTTGAATATGGCCTCTGAAACTAGAGAGGGTATTCATCCGTCTTTCCACCCAACAAATACTTGCTGGGAGTTTTCTATATGCCAAGCATTCTGCTAGGCACTGGGGAGACAGTTGTGAAAGGCACGGATGAGCTTCCTACCCTCAGATAACTTCCAGCCTGGTAGGGCAGATGGCTTTACACAGGCTTGGGGGTTACACCCCAGCACCATGGGATTCTGCAATAAGGGGAACCTACGTTAAACCAGGGACAGTAAAAGCATCTTGGCAGAAATTGTATTTGAGCTAAGACCTTAAGTTTATGTAGGAGTTAGATAAGCCAAGAAGATTGGAGGAAAATTCCAGGCAGGATATAGGGCCTCTGCCCAGGTATGTTGTTGGAAACTTGAGGAATGAAAAAGTAAAGATGTTTATAGATATTTTGATCATACGTTAGTGAGATATTTGCAAACTCTGCCTTTCAGCTTTTTCTTTCTTGGCCTGGGGCCAAGAATGTTAGACTATCTGGATGTTCTGTGTGATAGGTGATTGCTTGAAGTAGATTGACATTCAATTCTATACCATTTTTTGAGCCAGCACAGGAGGAAGTTACACTTTCCCACCCACCTAGTTTCCACATAATCTCAAAAGTAATAAAGCAGACAGACCAGTCTGTATTTGCCAAACTCTCTTATGCTCTGAGCTTGTAATATATTGGCCTGTTTCTCCTTCCCCCAAGAAGGAAACTTTGTTCTCATATTTCTTTCTATGAGCATGACAAATACATACATATTTCACAGGAGTTTAAAAATGCCTAATTTCAAGTTCAAGAAAGCTCCTTAATGATATTTTCTCTCGTTTCCTCATTCAGGTCAATTAGTTACAGATGCCCTCAAATGGGAGTGGAAGGGGTATCTTATTCTGTGAGAGATTTGTCATAGAGGAAATACATTATGAGTGAGATCTGTTTGGACAGACCCTGCTTAATGGCTGTGTGCATCCTTATTCATGGCAAACCATTTCTGATCTCTTTCTTGGAGCTGGCACAAGAAGGTGCTAGGGGTGGGCATTTGCAAACAGGCTCACCTTAAAGCCCTTCTTTAAGTGAAGTTTGTATTAAAGGCGCCCCCCACCCACACCCCCCAGATAAAACAGTTGTGAGCCAGCTTGCTCTCTGTCATGAGTGCCTGCAGATCCCCGATGGGCGCCTGTGGGAGGTGGGTGCAGAGAGCACGCTTTCAGTTCCCAACCTGGTTCTCTGCGAACCTGCCAGGGCCCCTTGGGCAAATCCTTTTGTACATTTGGGCCTCTGTTTCTCATTCGAAAATGAGGTGTTTGCACTAGGTGATCACTAAAGTCCCTTTTAGCTGGAACATTCTGTAAATGAATCTATTGAACACTTTAAAAGTCCCTAGATAGGTGGGAATGGAGGTGGGAAGACTATTATGTACAGCATTTTACTGCCAAACTAGCACAATTGCAAAGCCCTTGCATTGCTTCCTGCCATCATTTATGCCAGTCTACTGTTTGTTAACAAGAATAATAATTTGATCTGGTTTCATTTCGAGGAAAGTTGGGATTGAGGAAGGTTGTGAATTTGGGCGCAGTGTCTGGTTGATGACATCCCGTGGTTGTGTCCTTCCTCTCAAACTTTTATCTGAAAGACCACTGTTCGAGAACACCTGGGGCTTCTTTACATGAGTATCATGTTATTCTCATTAAGCACAAGAACATGCAACAATTATGTAAAAGTGTGCATGTGGGGAAAATTCAACACGTTTCACAAGGGAATGGATATACAAAGCCAACTCTGAACCTGCAAACCCGGGCTGGCCAACGTGCCACAGGTGAGAACGTGCTAGTGAGGGGGTGATGACAGTGCTGGAGCCATTCATTCATTCATCCTCAGATACACGCAGGCTGTTGTTCCGAGTCTCTGGTGGTTAGAGAGCGGCCCTCCTCCTGGCGTGGGCAGGCAAGGCCAGCCAACAAGCTCTCCTTAGTCTGCTCCTAGTTTTCTGTCTGAAATATTTCTCCTTCCCTATTTCCATCTTATCTTGCTTAGTTTCCCGCTTCCCCTTTCTTCTTGACTTCTTTGTCCTTTACTCCAAGGCAACAAACATGGATAAATAAAGTAAATAAAGTTAATTTTCAATAAAAATTTGAAAGAAATAGTAAAAAAAAGAGAGATGTACTATTTTCATATTTGACAGTCACCGATGTAGCCAGCATAACACAAAATGCAGAAAAAGCAGTGGGCAACTTTCAGTTGATATGTATACTTGATTACTCTCGCAAGTGTGTGGCCACAGGGAGTGTGGGTGTCTTCTCCCTGTGTTATGTACTGAGGACAAATCTCTGACCCTGGCAGTGACCGCACGGGATGGCGTAAAAACAAGTTACTGTTTTTCGTTTGGCGTAGAAATCCTTCCTGTCTGTGCTAGAAGCATCAGTCACTTGTTATATACACACTCCACATATACACACATGCACACATTTGTACTCGCCCACCCACCACACACACACATACCTAACACATCGCACACACCTCCGATATATCACAGCACATACCCCCACAACCCAGCATACACATCACACACGCATGCACACACATCACACATACCACACACATCCCCACACCCAGTGCACACGCCATACCAGACATCTGTGCACACCTCACATGTACACACATGTGCATGCACACACATACCACATACATGTACACACACTATGTGAGTATACCCACAGCTGGATCAGGGAAAATCAGGCATCTCCCAGGAGACACAGCCAGGGTGGGTGAAGAGGCTCAAGAAGGAGGAGGCGATGGGGCAGCAGGAATGGACACAGGTTTGACAAGTGGCAGGCTCTTTTCACATATGGAGTTTCCCAAAACTGCCTTTTCCATATTCTAAGGCTTGATAACTTTCACAATGATGAAAAGAGGACATATTTGCAGGAATTTTTAATTTAACTATTTGCTTGGTTTCAATATCTTATGATTTTAAAACAAAGCAACCACCCCCCTGCCCCCCAATCCATACGTGCTCTGTTTGATGGCTGCTATCATGCCGTTGGACACAGGCTTATTTCAGGGTTTGTAGCAATCCAGGAAGGAGATTTTCTTTCCTACAGAGCTGAGAAAAGGCCTTCTTTTAAGCACCCACTTGTCTTGTGGCCACACCAATAAGGAATGAAGAGGCCAAGTGAGAAAACCAGCATTCTGAAGGCCAAGAAACAGTTCATTGAAATGTGCTCTGGAGGCTCCTCCCCCCACCGGCCCTCCCTGCCCACACTGGGCAGTGCGTCTGAAGGATTACCATGGTAATGATAGTTTACCAGCATGAGTCACCTCTCTGTTTTTCAGGGAGCGCTTGCTCTGCCCATCTCTTTTAGCACATTTCCACTGGGTGCGGTTTGGCTGCCAAGTGCAACGTGGCAGCGAGTTACTTGAAAACATTTCACTCAAAGCCAGATTCCCCACCCCGGCTTACCTGCAGACCACATATGTAGCTGCAATTGCAAACAGCTGCCCACCCAGCACGTAACAGCAAGAGAGGTCATTTTAAAAAATGTTAAAAATAGCATGCCCTGGGAGCAGCCAGTTCCTTTGTGGATTCAAAAATGTTTGCCACCAAGAAGAGTATTCTGAACATATACCCCAGTTAACATTTTAAAGAAGGTTCACTCAGGGCTACCCCAGGCTTGACTTCAGTAATTAATAATAATAATAATAATAATAATAATAATACAGTAACAATAGCTCATATTTATTATTTTTCATGTGTGTGGTATCACTGCTCTAAGCACCACACATGTAGTAACACAGTGAATCCTCATACCCTGTGAGGTGAGTACTGTCCTGTGTCAGCGAGGAGAGAACAGAAGCCTGTATGGTAGTCTTTTTGAGAGGTGCTAGGCCTTTGTCCATGTGACGGAGGGCCCTAGTCTTTCTGTGCAGCAAATCCTTCTGTGAGACTAGAATTCTTCTATAAAGAGTGTTCTTCAACTAGTCCTGTGAGGTGCTCTGAACATAGAAAGTAAAGAAAGAAGAAAAGAAAGAGGGAGGGAGGGAAGGAGGACAAGAAAGAAGGAAGGGAAAAAGGAGGGAGGGAGAGAAGTAGAAGAGAGGGGGGCAGGGAGCAAGGCAGGGAAGGCCCCACTGTCAGTTCAGGGTTGAGGACTGCGAAACAGGCTGTGACTGCGGCCCTTGGAGACTTCACTGTTTCTCAGAGGAGGTCAGCACGTGGAGGCTTTCCCAAACTTGACCGTGGACCCATTATTTCCAGAGCTGGGCTTGTTAATCCTCTGTTGGAGTTGTCCCTGAGGGTTTAAACAATGCCCTCATGAGGAAGGCCTCTAAATGCGTATAATCCCAGGGATTCTTAACATCTTTGAGGCTAGTTCCTTAAATATATTCCTTCATAACAGTCAGTACCTGATACGGTCATGTAAGATTGTCCATTCCTTCTTGCAATATTTATTGAGCACCTGCTGAATGCTAGGAGATTTGGGGAAGATATACCTTACTAAAATTATTGGGTGTGTGGAGGTGCTGAAAAGTGGGCAAAGTTATGAAAAAGAAATAGTGGGGCATTCCTGGATCTTAGGGAATTCTTGTAAACACTGGCAAACTAACCAGCACTTTAATAAACTATAAATCTTTGTCACCCTAAAAAGAGTTGGTATCACCAAAACATATGGAAGTTCATATAAAACATTTTGAATGATTGATGCTAAAAGTATCACTGCCTGTTATAATAAATTAATGATGATGACGGTAACTAAAGACAAATAAATGGTAAATATAACTATATAATTTCATTTCCCCAGCCTCCCTCTGAGGTCAGACAAGTGGAGAACTCATTAGATAGTCACCTCTCACAAAGTTATTTACAATGAGAACCACTTAGGCTAGAATCTGTAGTATGTTAAGGAAGCGTTGGAAAATCAGCTTATACAATTTGTCTGTGCAGGAGGCTTATAGCTTTTCCTGCTACAGTTTCACAATGCAGACACTATCTTTGATGTATGATGTACACGTAAAGAGTCTAACGGGTACCGGGTGTCCAGACCCACTTTACTCCTCTTCATTGACTTGTATCATTGTACTCACATGAAGCTGACTGGTTATTTGAGATAACTGCATTCCATCTCAATTCTGCCTCAAGACATGTGTTGGAGATGAAACTTGGGAATCAAGAAGGTGTCATGAGGACTCAATTACATGTTCCACGGTGCTCCTTGTAACAAAACAAAAACCTGCTTCATGCAGCTAACTCCTAACTAAATTATTATGAGTTGTGGGGAAAAATGATTGATGTGAGCTCACTTAGAATGTCATGGATGTAAAAAAAGTGTATTCATGGAGCGAACAAGGTGTTTCTTCCCCATCCCCCAGTCAGGTGATATAAAAAATAAATTTGTATTTAAATGTTTACAACTTGTCTATTCTGCAGTCTTTTCTTGCTCAACCTCATTAAAAACAAGAGAAGAAGAATGAATGATTCTCACCTAGTGGTCAGGGTATGCAACTGTGTCGTCTCTCTGCTAACATCCCACATACAAATCACGTACAGAAGTGACTACTGTAGTGGGAAGACCCCTTGTCCCAATTTCCTAGCTGTACAGACAAGCTAGTCACCTAGCCTCGAAATTTCCATTTCCTTATCTATACAAAAATCTATAAGTAATTAAATAATATGGATAAAATAAATATAAATAAAATAATCTACAAAAAATAGGCCCTCTCTATCTCATGGGGTGATTGTGAAGATCAAGTGGATAATTAGTTACTTAATATCCTTCTCTGTTCCAAGAAGTAAGAAGAGGAAGGTAAAGCTGCTGGCTTAGGGTGTCAAAGTGCTTTGAAACTCCAGCTCACTGTAGGTAAGTAAAACATCATTACCAATCACGTCAGGGAAAGAACAGAATTCTAAACATGACTAGAATTTAATACCTAGACCTCAGATACTGGAAGAGACAATGCACTTACAGGCAGCCCCAGTCTGCTGAGTTTCTCTGATTTCTCCAGTACTGCAGCAACTTACAGCAGAATATTTTGCATCTCAGGTACCAGGAGGGCTTTAGGGTTTAGTAGGGGGAGGAGCCACAGGGCACCCAATATGTTGTTCTCCTAGTGCTCTGTGCTTATTACCATGATGGTTTAACAATTCATTGATTGTAATATTTGCTTAATGTCTGTGTCCCCTATGAACTGTGGGAGCCATGAAGGCAGGGTCTATGTCTGTTTTCATCACTGTGGTGTTCCTAGAGCCTAACTATGAAACATAGTAGGCCCTTGAGAAGGCTACTTGAATAAAGGAATAAATGAAGGAGTGACTGAGTGAATCCGCCCTCTCATGCTTCTTAATTAGCTGTGCTGGAGTAAGGCAGGCAGGCTCCAGTAAGGAAAAGCTAACTATGGTCAAAGGGAGGGAGAGAAAGGCCCCAAAAATTCTCTAGGCAAGTAGAAAGGGCTCCCTGTCTCTATGCATATGCTTCTCCTGGCCAAATGCCCTGCCTGCACTCTGGGTAATGTACATATGTTCTGGCCATGCTCCGTTGAACTCAAATTATAGTATCTTGTTCCCCTTTCCAAACACAGAGCCGGTATGAATGGCTTTCCCAATAACTTCAGTCAGTGGAAAGACCAAGCAATGCAACCCAGCTTGTGGCCAGCAAACTTTCAGAATAAGCAAATCAATAGATAGAGCCCAGATTTTGTCTACATGACAAAAATACGTGAGGATACACCCTACACGTACGTATGTGTGTACATATGTGAATAGTTGAGTCATGTTAAGGAATCAATAAGGATGTAGCTGATGGGGCAAACAGCATTCTAACAGACACACACACACATGTGCACACACTGAGTCAAAAAGTGATGACTGGATCTCCCAGATGCATGATTAATGTGTGACGTGTGCATTGCCTTTAATTAGGAAATAATGAAGATGGAATGTGAAGGAGATGAGTTGGGGGAGGGACTACCATGATGATATTTCTCTTTGGGTAAAAACATTCCCAATTTCACTAAATTTTTTCAGCACCAATGATATCGAGTAATATACATAAATAGATATGTCTATATAATTTGGTAGAAAAATTTTCCCAAATTGAAGCAGAAGTTGATATTAAGATTTTTTGAATAGGGAATTCATTCTATGGATACTCTGCAGTTTCCAAAACCAAGAGAAAAATGTCACTAAGGAAAGTAGCCCAACTGGATGAGTAGAGTGGCTGCTACTTAATTATTATTGATCTTTTCAGAAGGACATTTAATTTAGATGATTATTCTAAATTTGACAGCTGATCCCTTGCTTAAGTCCTAGGTTCACTGCCTGCTCTTCTCTATTATTTTCTCTTTTAGGAATAAAGCTAGTAATTCTCTGAAGGAGTATATTGTACTGAAATTAACCAGGCAAAAAGAACCCAAGAGTTACTGTCTTTGATCAGAGCACAGAATATTGCTTTATGCTAACATGAGATGTTTAAGATGTCTTTACTTATGTGAATTAAGACATAAGGGCTGCGTTGAATATCATAATGTAAATAAAAGACATTCTTGGATCATATTGTTTTAGGAATGTCTTGTTGCAGGCAAACGTCAACTGCCAGAGAAATGAAGATAGATTGAATGGTCCAGGAAGTGAGCCAGTGCTGGGCTGGTGAGGGACAAAGCCAGCCACCCTAATTTGGTCCTGGCTTACTTCTTCTCCCTATCATCCTCCCCACCTTCCCCCCATTCTGGTGCCTTAAGAGAGAGATGTATTTTAACATGTGGCCAGTTTCCTATTTAGTTGCTAGCTTCCTAAATTTCGTCTTTTTCCCCCCACAAAAACCATTATCCCAATTACTTCTGTCTTTCCTGGCTAGTCAAGGGTAGATAATTGATGCTGCATATAAACCTTTCTCTCTTGCATCCTACTCAAACATCTATCCACAGGACAGGGCAGCAACATCTCATTACATAGATTGAAATGTCGGGAAACCAGGTATTGGTTGTCAAGACAGCCTTGTCTAGGAAGTGACTAGCAGCCCAAGTCTGAATTACTGTTGGCAAACTTTACAAGACTGTTTGTGCCAGGAATAGGGGAGATGATGACCGTGAAACTTGGCAAAATTGGTTTGAGGCAAATGATATGATACATGATATATTTTCCTGCTATGGAGAATGTCATGAGCAGAAGAGAGAAAGGTAATCCAAGTGGTCTTTGGTTAAGAATGTGTTAGTCTCTGAGAGTTGGCTAAAGTATGTGTTCAGAGTCTGAAATCCACATGCGTGTGGCAGATGTTTCAATTTCTGTATTCATCTCAGGAATGTGAGATTGAAACACAAACTGCTTGGAAATTATCTTTGAGATTTTATGGTAGGAGTGCTAACTATGTGACATTTTATGGGAAGAAATTTAAAAAAATAGATGAATATGAAACTTAGAGAAAAAGAATTCTTAACTTCTTTGCCCATAAAGGATTTCTTTTTCATTCTTTCTTATCAATTTGGTTTTCGTCACCATTATTACATTTTTTTTTTTTTCAGTTTTGGCAGTTGGCATCGTGAATTTCTGGGTAAAGAAGTTTCTGTTTAAAATTTTAAAATTTCTCAGAGCAGTAATTTTATACTGATCTACCCCATACTTGGGTTCACATCTGATATTTCCAACCAGGACACTTACTTGGGCCAGCTTTTTGGGGTCAGTTTTCTACAGTATATTAGGTTGTCTGGAGTCCAGAAAAATGCTTTTCTGACATGGGGGTCACTGCCTCATCATCAGCTGCTGGACACTGTAAACTTCAGGCTCCTGGAGGACTCTTACTGACACGAAATATAAGTTACATATCCTTGATGAAGAAATTATTTTTTCACCCATTAATCCCTGTTCTTTTCCCAAATAAAAGGCTTGTTTTACATGTATTTGTATCACAACCAGTTCTTCATTATCACTTCTGTTTGTTTGTTGTGATGTGTTTGATATGATTTCTGTTCATTACTGATTCTCAAAGAACTCACTGTGCAAATACCAGGTCATAGGCTGTCAGCTGGATAGGCTATAGGCTAATTTTCTATTATCTGGTAACAGCAAGTACAAATTTCATCTTCTGAAATATGTAGGTCATAGAGGCAATTTTGAAAAAAGAGATTCAGGTAGGAAAATATGTTAATGTTCTCTTTACTTTTTTGTATGTTTGAACATTTTCATGATAAAAAGTTTAAAAATGTATTAGTCTCACATACAATCATGTGTCTTAATGATGGGGATACATTCTGAGATATGCATCGTTAGGCGATTCTGTAGTTGTGCGAACACCATAGAGTGCACTTACACAAATCTAGATGGTGCAGCCTACTACACACATAGGCTATACTGTACTAATCTTGTAGGAGCACCATCATATGTGTGGTCTGTCATTGAGTGAAACATTGTTATGTGGCACATGACTGTACAATTGATACTCATTGCTGGCTATCACGTGTTTGTGAGTTCACCTACTCGCTAAAATTTATTTGTAACCCCCAAAGTAACAGTTACAAGGCTTTTATGGTTATTCATGGACGTGGACAGAGCACCAAAAAATTTGAGTTGCCTGACACACGTGGTCCCAGGTGAGGCTGAGCAAGATGACGCTCCACCTCCTTGGTTCAGCTCTCACGCTGTAAACGTGTCCATTTCACAGTCTACTTAGTGTCCCTGTTTTTGCATTTTTGTGCTTTTTGTTGGTGATGTCACTGTTTAAAATGGCCCCAAGCAGAGTGTTGAAGTGCCGTATGGTCTTCCTAAGGGCCAGAGGGCTGGGATGTGCCTCAGGGAGAAAATAGGCATGTTAAATGAGCTTCAGGCTTGAGCTACAGTGCTGTTGGCCGCGAGTTCAACGCTATACAACACTATATGTCACTCACGTTAATGAGTCAACGCTATATGTTAAAGAAAATGTCTTAACAGAAACACACATAAAACATGCTTATGTGTTGATCAGTTGAGAAAATGTTATGACCAGAAGGTGGAAGGAGCCCAATCTTGCATTTCCCCTGGGAACATTGATTCAGTATTGGCTAATTCATTGTACTGCAAAGAAGGAGAATCAACTGTATCTAAATATAAACATGCCTTATCTGCAACTGACTAACACTAAGAAGGTGCTGATTATGTCGTTCAACTTAGAAGACCACTCTGAGAACTGGCCCAATAGATGTTTGGCTTGTTTATCAGTCATGCATGTTAGTTAGGCTGCTAATGGTCCCGCCTCCTATTTGCTTGATCTACTGTACGTATCACCTGATTCTATTCCCTAGATTGTACTGTTATCCATGATGTTCTTCGAATATAATAATAATAATGTTATCACTAATGAGGCTGGCTCAGCGAGCTGAGGAGTCGAAAGAAAGATTTCTTGGTCTCTCAAGGTCTGGTAGTAGTGCTCCTTTATTCAGAGAATAGCATGAGGACAGGACCCCTGGGCAGGGAAGAGCTGCAGCACGGGGACAGGACCCAAGGGCAGTGAGAGCTGCAAACATGGGTTGAGGATAGGGCTAAATTTATAAGGCATAGGTATCTGAGTTATCTCTTTACAAGACAAAAGAAAGATTATGTAAAAAAGTCGTTAAAAATGGTATCAGTGTAGGTAGGGTCTGGTTATTGGGTGGTCCTATAACTTTGGATAAGAATCAGGTCGGATCAGGTCAGGACATCCTGTGCTTCCCCCGGAGGATGATATAGATCGGTATGTAGGGCAGGATGCCCTGGGCTTTTCTCCCTGGGGCAGCCTTGATCCTCATCAATTAATATTGTTACTATTATTTCCTTTTAGTTTTGGCAATTGACTTGTGGACTCCCCAGTAAAGCAGTTCTGTTTAAAATTTCTATTAAAGCAAAAGCTGGCAGGCGTATCCTCATTGCCCCTTTCTCAAGGTTTCAGTGTCCGATAGGCTGCCCTGTCTAGGAAATCAGGAACGTGGGCCCTATTTCACTGACAAGATCTTATTTATCCCCCAGACCTGACATGGCACCTGGCACCCAGTAGGTTCCCGACTGGACGAATGGAGTACTAATTAAATATAGAACCATAACATATTAATTTAAGAATCTTACAAAATAAGTAATGACTAATGTTTAATGTAACAGCTGAGAAACGGTGCCTTCTGGGCAGAGCTGTCTGAGATGTTTAGAGACTTTATCTTGGTCACAGAAACTATAAAATCCACAGAAAATTTACCATAACTGTCCGTAAAACACACATATTTCTGTGATAAATAATAGAGTTTATGTATTTTATTTGTTTGGCAACTGTCAGCAAGGACTGTAAATAAACAAGTGAGGTAAATTCTATTAGTTAGACACAGAATAGTAAAATATGGCTCAAGGGACAGAAAAGCAAATTTAAATGATGATATCCTGGCTGGGGAATTATTTCACAATTAAGGTAACTTCTTTCAAGAGGGCAATATTTTCCAGCTGTTCTCTGCAATTTTTACTATTTACGTTATACTCTCTATTTTTGTTGAGTAATAGAAGCAATTAATTCTAAGCATTTTAGTTTCTTCTGCACTTGGGCATCATGCTTCTCAAGAGCTGATTTTTTTTAATCCAGGCAGTTGAACAGGATGTAAGTGTCATTTTAATATTAGGAACTGAAAATTTAATAATATGGTATTAAACTGTAAGTATAAGTGAATAATACCAGTCCTAGCTCACTATATTTCCTACATAATTCTGCCCTAGTAACGGAATTTTTTTTCAAAGAAATGCTGTACTGCAAGGTTTTTTTTTTTTTTTAAAGAAAAGAAGCTTTTAACAGAAACACACAGGATAAAATGAAGGTGAATGTTGAGATCCTTACATGGATCGTTGCAGGTGCTTATATGAATACTTACATAGATTTGGCAGCGGTGTTCACTGGGCTCACTTCCTTCACTCTCCACGTGGTTTGGTTAGGTCAGGCAGGGTGTGGATGAGCGTGGGACTTTGAGGGACATACACATATATCTCTCTCCAAGAATACATTTGAAAACCCAAAAAGTATTTGCATAAAGTGAAAAATAAAATGAAACAGAGCCTCTTCCTATCAAACAGAAGTAAAGTAGATGTTAGAAAGTCTCCCAAACGAGAGTAGCCACTGAGGGGTTGCGTTTGTAACTGTGCTAAGTTACTCTCAAATTGCTAACTAGATGTCATGCAATGGTTTAAATTAATTCTTTAAAAATAACAATGGTGATTTCTCATATTTTATTTTGGCACTTTGATGGGAATATGCGTAGGTTATGGCAATAAAAAACATCATTAGCTATTTTATAGGCTGAGTCACAGAATTTTCACTGAAATGAAGAAAAAAATGTTATAAATGAAGAGAGATGTTTGATCAATTAAAATGAAAACAAATGTTTATTATGCCTAACTACTGTATATTTAAATGTTTTCATGCTAAATCTTCTTTTATTTCTTTCCTTTAGATTTTCCAGTCCTTTTTTGCATTTTCCTCTTTCTTCTGGGCATGCTGCCTTATGCCAATCAGGTCCCTATTCAAGACGCTTTTGTGGATGGCGACAAACTTCCACCCTGACCAGTCTGAGACACAGAGAAAATCAAAAGTTTTCTTTTGGTTGTTTGCACTTTGGAAATTAAACAGAAATAAACTCTAGTCTTCTTCTTCCACTGGCCCAAACAAATTACTTTCTTTTTTTTTTTGTTCTTTCAGCAATGGGAAATGGAAGATTAAGGAAATGAGATACTCTTTTAAGAAGTGTTTTTCCACAGACATGCCATATATGACAGGCTGTGTCCCTGGAACCCAATGGTCTTGGGGCTGTGGGCATGGGGGCTATTTCTTGTCTGAAAGACAGATTTCAAGAAAGCAAGTATTTGCTCTATGTCCACCCATCAGGTTCCAGAACCTTGCCGGCTCACAGGTGACGGGCTTCTGTGGACTAAAGGGGTCAAGGGGAAGTCCACATAGTACTTTTATTATAGGACTGTCCTTCTTAAAACATAGCCCAAGGAGCTGTGGTTTGAATTACAAAGTGTCTCAAGAGAACTTCTGGCATCTGGTTTGACAATCATCTTTTTAAAAATGTAGTCTTTTGTGAGCTTGTGACCCAAAATGATATGGTGTAACTAATGCTGGTGACTCACAGTTGCTTAAGTTGCAATAGTTATGTAACTAACAGAAGAGAAGAAAGAAAATTGGACACTGGATGAAATTTAATCAAATGTAACATATGAACGGAAGCCCTATCTATTATTTGTCTACTGAATATGGTTTACTGAAATGGTGACCCCTCCAAAAGATGTGTCCCCATACTAATTCCTAGAGCCTGCGATTGTGACCTTGTTTGGAAAGAGTCTTTGCAGATGCACTTAAGTTAAGCATCTCGAGATGTGGCGATCATTCCGGGTTATCTGGGTAAATCCTAAATCCAATGGCAAGTGTCCTTACGAGACATACACAGAAGAGAGACAGACAGAAGAGGAGAAAGCCGTGTGAAGACGGAGGCAGAGACTGGAGTGATGCAGCCACAAGCCAAGGATGCCAGGAGCCACCAGAAGTTGGAAGAGACAAGGAGCCAATTGTCCCCTAGAGTCTCTGGAAGGAATCTTGGCCTTGCTGAAACCTTGATTTCAGACTTCTGGCCTCCAGAAATGTGAGAGAATATATTTTTGTTGCTTTCAGCCATCCAGGTTATGATGATTTGTTATGGCAGCTACAGGAAACCAATTTATCTATCTATCTATCTATCTATCCATCTATCCATCATCTATCTCTATCTACCTATCTGTCTATCCATCTATTTTCTATTATCTATCATCCATCTTAATATCCTCAATGTTTATCTTCTCACTGTATTCTGTCTTTGCTAACTCATTTTTATTTCTTTAACTATACATATTTAATTAGCCTATGAACTGTAAAAATAGTTTACCTACTAACTGAAAAAGTCACTGAGAAATTCTAACCATTCTCAATTTGAGGCTATATTTAATTTCTGTGCTCCATTTTATCACACATATACATTTATATTAATATACACATATATATTAAAAATAAACTTCATTTTATGTCTATGCCATCTCAGGGTGTTCTCTAATGTTGTCTCTGTTAGATTTCAAGCCTCAAAAAAAGGAAACCGTGTGTCTTAAATTCCTTTATAGCGGCTCTGATGACATTGATCACAATTTTCAGGCATATTCTTTTGACTCAAATTAAAAATAAGTCTGGGGGGTGGCCCCGTGGCCGAGTGGTTAAGTTCACGGGCTCCACTTCGGCGGTCAAGGGCTTCCCCGGTTCGGATCCTGGGCGTGGACATGGCATGGCTCATCAGGCCATGCCGAGGTGGTGTCCCACATGCCACAACTGGAGGGACCCACAGCTAGAATATGAAACTATGTGCTGGGGGGATTTGGGGAGAAAAGGGAGAAAAAAAAAGATTGGCAACAGTTGTTAACTCAGGTGCCAATCTTTAAAAAAAATAAAAATAAAAATAAGTCTGAATATGTGTTAAAAGAGTAACAAAACCAGGAAATCAAAGCCATCCTCTAAACCTGCTTCTATTCCATTATTCCTTATTTCAGTCAGTGACATGGGGACACAAGCCAGAAACCTAAGGATTTTTATCTTATGTCTCACTAGGTGCTTCCCACCCCTTTCATATCCCTCCACCCAACTCCTTTACACCTTCATCGCACCAAGTTGGTTCAGGAGGCCTAGTCGTCATTTCGTCCATCAGTTACTCTGACCCCTCCCGGGGCCCTCCCTGCCCTTTCCATTCTTTCTTCTGCCAGCACATACAAACATTCACATCCATGCGTGCATACACACGCACAAATACATATTTCATGTGTGTGCACACATATGCGTACACACACGTACATAAATGTACACCCCACACATGGGCACACACACAAATATAACCCCACATGCACACACACATGCACAAATAAACACCTCACATGTGCACACACACGCGCATACCCACCCACCCATTTTGTGTGATTCTGGGGGCTCCTCAATTGATTGGATTGGTCACTGCAGGCTGGATAGTGTCCCTGTGGCTTGTCTGAAAGATGCCTCAAACCTGGTTAGGGCTGATCAGAGACTGTATGGGAGATGCCCCCGGACGTGGGGAAGCAGCACCGAAGTCTCTTTTCTCTGGGCACACTGTCTGAAAGGACGGTAAAGGCCTGGAACTTCCATTGCCATGTTGCCACTGCAAGGAGAGAGCTCAACCAAGAATAAAGCTAATTCAGGAAAGAAAGCCAAAAGACAAAGGGAGAGGGAGAGGGTTGGGCTGGGAGAGATCTAATCTCTAGATTCCCCAATGAAACTGGAGCCTTGCCTTGGACTTCAAGTCATATGAACCACCACAATCCCTGCTTTGCTTAGGCTAATTTGAGTGAGAATTCCGTAATTTGCAATTGAAACTGTCCACGGAATCTACTGTCGCCCTCATGAACATCTCTCCCTTTGTTCCCAAAATAAGGCCCATGCTCCTGGGCAAGTCCTCGGTCCTTCACATCTCTTTCTTGCTTCCCTGACCGCAGTACCGACCGACCCTCAGCCCCTCCTCCTGCAGTCCAGTCACACTCAGGTACTTGCAGTTTCCTGAGTGCAGAAACGTGTTTCACCTTTAGGCTTCTGCACACTTGCTCAGTCTTTTATTCCAGAAATGCTTACTGAACACTTACTTTCTAAGCATTGCTGTCTTCCTGGGGCTTATATTCTAGGAGAGGCTGGGAGGAGACTAGAGTATAATTAAAACTAATAAGTAAGATATAAGTATGTGCAAAAACTCAATCACGGAGATACCATGTGACCCAGCAATTCCACTCTTAGGTATATACCCAAGAGAAATGAACCATGTGTCTGAGCCTTGTCTGTCTGTTCCCATCCACTGTGAGCACACGGACAGTGGGGCTGTCTGCTTTTCTTCACAGTATTTCTGCTGCTCAGTGCAGCAATTGGACAGAGTAGGGTCTCCAGAGAATGTTTGTGGGTCAAATGTACCACCCAAATGTAATGAGCTGCCCCAAGGCCATTCTCGACATGGTGACATAGCTCAGAGAAACGCGCATAAACTTCCAAGAGCATAGGCACTACAGAAGGACTTGGCTGAGGGTCTCTCGATGGCCCAAAAGAACCCTGCAGCATCTCTTTTCCCATCTCTTTTGTAAAGTCTCTCTGGCTGCTTCTCCCTCACTTTCTCGGTCACAGCATCCGGCTCCCCACCCCCCGCCCCCCACCCCCCACTCTTCCTCTGGTCTCTCTGTCTTCTTACCCCAGCTCTGGCTTACCTCTCCTCTCTACCCTCACCCCATCTCATCTTTCCTATGTGTCTGAATTAGGCCTGCTTTCTGCATCTGACATCTCCTCTCCATCTCCCACTCCAATTGGTGGAACAAATCCGGAAATCTAACTTGCCTGAGCAAAGTATCCTTTCTATTTAAAAGATGAGGAGGGAAATGACTACAAGTAACTGTGCTATAATAATTGATTTCCTTTTATTCTCGTCACATGTGAATGAACACTATTATATGGTTCTTAATTTGGGGTATGGAAAAACCTCTTTCACATCCCCCTGTGTTTGCACCTGCTGTTTCCTATTCTTGGAAAACTCTTCTCTTCCCTTCTTTCTCATATAACTGCTCATTTGTCAAGATCCCTTTCCTGGGGCCCACTCCTCAGTGAAGCGCTTCCCCAGGGCAGAACTGGAGGCAATGTAATACCAAAGGGAAATCCCGCAAATTCGGAACAAGACAGGCTTGGGTTTGAATCTCAAATTCACCTCTTATGAGCTGTGACACCTTGAGCGAGTTGCTTAAACTCACGCAGCCTTATTTTCCCATTTGTAGAGTTGAGAGGCGTCAGTGTGTGTTGGAATGCATTCCTGCCTGGCTCCACAGCAGAGGGAAGCCCCTGAGAACAATTAGGTGGTGCTGAGCTGTGGTTCCCCACAGCTATAGGGGTGGGAGCCTGGGCAGCTGGTACCTCCTGAGTTTGCCTGAGTGCTCACAGGGCTAGTCTCATTTTCCAGATGAGTGGTGATGTGAGTAAGATTGAGAAGGCCTGAAGGCATGTTGTCAGGTCCCTGGCACACAGTAGGTGCTCAATAAATGTAGGTGCTCTCCCCTCTTCTTCCATCCCACTTTTGAGCGAGGCTTTATGACAGCACCTGGAACCCCAGCTCTGCACGCAGGATGGAAGTAATGCAGAGGCTTGATATGTATCACCATTATTTATTTGCATGTCTGTCTCCCCGTCTAGAGTCTAAGATCTTCAAGCTTAGGACTGTGTTACACTCACTTCTGTAGCCCCAGGGCATAGCACAATGCCTGGTACCTAGAAGGTACTCAATAAATATTTGTGGAATGAATGGATCAATGGATGACGATTTCATGGAAGAATCACTCACTAAAATTTCCAGGCACAGACTTATGAACCTCGGGGTGAAAACGCATCATGCCTCTTGCCCAACCCTCACCACGCTCTTTAGGGGAGTCACAGCACTGCATGTTAACTCCAGGAAGGATGAGCTCGTGACAAGAGTGAGGGCGTAGGTCTGCTCTGGTTCCTGATTCTGTTCTCCGAATGTGGGGAAGAGAGAGGATGCCCACAAGTGTAAGAGAGGAAGCCGAATGCAGCAAAGGAAGCCAGGAGGGGCGAGGTTTGCCCTGGTCAGGCCCTGGCATATGGCTGTGCTCCTGAGTTACCTTCAGTCCTGCATGCAAGTCAGAGTTTCAGATGCCAGCAGATGTCTCTGAAGCATCCCTCCATGTCCTAACCTCATCCTCAAGAATTGCCCCCTGAGTCTCTCGGTGAAAATAAAACTCATCTTCCATGAAGTGTCCCCAAAAAGGTCCATGAGGAAGGAGGTGCCATTGAGAAGTGGGCACTACTCCCAGTTGAGAGGTCAAGTTTGTATGACCTTGGATGACATTGGGGCGTCCCTAAAGAGAAGGAACTTTTACTTTTTGACAGTGCCTATGGCAAGACGCTTGCAAGATTTCAGGCTTACTCAATTGTGACTGTTACTATGTCTTTAGGTTCATCCTGGGGCAGGAGTTTGACAAGTTCTTATTCCTGGAGGCTGATTTCTTAAAATGCAAAATAAGGCCAATCTCTTCAGGGCAAGTATTCTGGAAAAGATATATGAAATAGATACATGGAGGCTGAATTTAGTTCTTGGTTAAGAGATTTCATGGAAGAAAGTTCTTGACTTAGCAAGACATTTTGCAGAAGGAAAGCTAGCTCCCTCCTTGCTTGTTCCTTCTCCACACCCTTCCTCTTGCACTTGTGGGTACCACCTTTAGACGTAGAGAGGGGAGCATTATGGAGCAGCTCTCTCCTCAAAGTGGCCTCCAAGACCTGCAGTGTCTGCATCGGCTGCCAGCTGGTTAGAGAGTGGAACCTCAGAATCAGCATCTGCATTTGGACAAGATTCCCCTAGTGCCTGGAATGCATGTTTAAGTTTGAGATGCATTGATATAGTAGTTATGATGGAGATTTTCTAATATATGCCAAATACTATAGGTGAAAAAGTCCTGGCTCTGATTCTGATCCCAAATCCTGCAACATATCGACTGTGTAACTGGAGTAAGTTACTCTGAGTCCCTTTGAGCCTTGGAATCCTCATTTCTAAAATGTGCACAGAAGAAGTATCTGTTCTATAGGGTTGTTGATCGGATAAAATAAGGAATGGATGTCAAAATTTTGGCACCCAGTGTTTGGTAATAGTAGCTATGGAGATGATGATCATTCCCCTTTGTCCTCCTTCACCTCCTGGCACCTAGGATTCAGGCCAGTGCTCTTAGTAGGGTGGATTTAAGAGCTCTAGCCCAAACTTTTGGTGCTCAGAACAGGTAGCACTAAGCAGTTCTTCTGATTGATTTTGTGTTTCAAATGCCTCACTCAGATGTTGACAGCAATGGGTACAATGGCGCAACATTCTGCTTTTATTTCATTAGATATTTTTATTAATGTTATTATTTCTATGCTATTGAGGGAATTAATGAGTTTTCAACTTGTAAATGCAACAAATTCTAAAATTTCAGTCTTTAAAAGTTATGGTTGTAAGTTTTAGGCACTCCGAATTAGTGTCCTCTGGAGCAAGAGCTTGTCCCTCCTGCTCTAGGTACCTGGGTATGAGGCCACAGAACCATGAAGGCTATGTTTAGTGGTAGCATGGAGTCGGTGTGGCAGGGCCGCAGGGTTCAACTGGCAGTGTCCACTGGGGCAAAGCAGGTGTTGGAAAGATCCTGGTCTGGCAGCAGAACTGGGCACCCATGGGGTGAGGCTGCACGTGGCAGGGAGGGATTGGAGCACCTTAGCCCAGGGACATGCTTGGTTCATCTACGAATCTCTTGTGGTTCATTTTATAGTCTGCAGTCTGTCTTAATGGATCTCTTTTCCTTGAAGAGGATTTCCCATCTTTTCTGCTAACATCTTCAAAGTCTTTAGCACATAACTTCACTTAATGGTAAGCTAACTGCTTTGTCACTAAGCCCTTGATGCTTATCAATACGGCTCTATTTTCCCAATGCGTAGTCCCAACCCAGGCCCCTTGTGAGGGAACTCAATAAAAATACATGTTGGACAGATGCTTGTATCATCATTGCTGGTTTAACGGTCAGGGCGGATGTGGAGAAGGGAACGATGTCAAGAAATGTGAATATGACGAGGATATTTAATGAAGGAGGCAGGAAATCAAGGAACATGGGCGAATAGACAGGGATTGTTTCTTTTTTCATAACAATCTTTGTGTTTAGCTTGGAAGTAAAGAATTCTAAGGCTACTCCATGAATTGTCATTGTGGTAGCCACTCAATTATTCTTGGACAAAGCCAACTGTCCCAAATCTTGGATAACTATCAGAAATAATATCTGAAAGGTCAAAACGCAATCTTTTTGTGTTTTTGAACATCATAGTTGGCTTTGTTGTAGCCAGTCAGACCACACTAACACTGTCCTGGGGTGCTGCCACTCAGCCAAGTGACAGCTTCTAGCTCCAGTGAGCCCTGTGAGCTGATAACTGTCTGCTGGGGAATGTTCCCCCACCTTCTTACCAGTTCAGTTCATCTTAAACTGTCATTATTGCATCTGTGGGCTACCTTACAGATTGTCTTCACTGTCTACAGATGCTCTGGGAGCCTGATGCAATTTTCCAGAAAATTCAATTCATAAAATGCCTTCGCTTTTCCCTCAATGATTTGAATATTTCAACTGAGCATGCTCTCTTTGGTCAAATTTGTGTTGTGGTTGCCTCAATTCTCCATTTCTCCGGTTGTCTGTCAAAAGAGACTTACCGCTTCTTATAAATGGGGCCAAGCATCCACACAGAGCAACTCACCAGAAAATCTCCCAGGGCTTGCCTTGGTCTGCATGTGTCCTAATATAAGAGCGCCACCAGTCTAAGTTGAAGAACAATTATCCAGATTTGGGGCTCAAATTAATGTCCAGCTTTACACTTGTTTTTTTATGGAGAGTAGTTGCTGACTGAGATAGAGGGAATTTGAAAAAATGGCCAGCAGAGAACAATAGCAATAGTCACTAGTACTGATTGAGCACATACTATACGTTAGGTGTGTGAAATAGTTTTCACTTAAACCTTTTGGCAACCTAAGGTTGGCAGCATGGAAGTTTGAGAATTTAAGTTCCTGCTCAGGGTTTCATAACTAGAGAGTAACAGAATCTGCATTCCAGTCTAAGTCCATTGCATGCTAAGCTTCTGGTATGTGTGTCTTACCCATCAGTGAGGGGCAATACGTTTATTACTAGCAAACGTGATGCTGAAAACAGGAACAACAGGAAAAGTGCAGGTCCTGAATATGTATTCCTTTTCACACTGGAAAGAAAGATGGAGAGAAACTGGCATGCCTTTTATCTCATGTTGACCCATCCACTGGCCTCCAGAATTCCTGCTCTTCTTGGTTCCCTGTTTCTCTTTGTCTCTTTCTAGAAGAGCACAAACTCCCCTAGGACCCTCATTGAAAATTCGCAAACTTTCCACAAGTTTCAGTAACTAGCTGTGGCTTCTTTGTTAGTGCTCCTGGGCAGCTGCATCCTGGAGAGCTTTAGAAGGCCCCAAGTTCTGCCAGCAGACTGAAGAAGGGAACCTCACTGGAGACAAAGGGGCAAAGTCACAGGTTTGGCGGCAGAGGGAAAGAAATGGTGTGTGACCAGGGCGTAAGTCGTCTGTGTTGGCTCTGGATGACAGTATGCTCTTGCTCCAAGGACCTTAATTGGCTGATAGAGTGATTGCTTTGGCCAAGGGTCCAATTAATACCCAACATTTGAGGATTGGTTTTCCAACCCCAGTTGGATGAGTTTCTTGGCAAAAAAGGGTAACTGCTGTAAATTCAATTCATTTCCTTAACTCTGCACCCACTCTATAATGTAAGGATATCACTCTGTCTGGTTAATTCCAGACAAGGCTCTGTGAGCAGATGGGGAATTTGAATTTTCAAATTTGACCAAAAAAAAGCATAAGTGAGTGTGAGTTTTATGCAGTTACCTTGATACTCCATCTTGTGGAAAATATACTAAGTCCCAATATAGTAGAAGGCAGGATTGCAAAATGAAAGAGAGCTCTTAGTCTAGCGAGAGATGCTTGCTGAGAACGCTCTGATCGGTAGTCTGCTCTGACTGGCTATGGATTCATTGAAATCCACACAAAGTCACTCAGCCCCCTTGTGTTGAAAGTAGTCTAAGACTGCAGTGCAGTGGTCATAGCCAGGGGGTGGTACTGCACACTCTAAAACTGTGGGAACAGCATGGACTTGGAGCCACAGGTTCAGATCATGACTCAGAAATCTACTTGGTTGCGTGCACTTGATTAAATTGCTTAATCTAATTCAGAAAACGGGGGTGATAATACTGTCCTTTTAGCTTTGTTGCAAGGATTACATTAAAGAATATACATGAAAAGGGGCTGGCCCAGTGGCGCAGCAGTTAAGTTTGCACGTTTGCTTTGGTGGCCAGGGGTTCGCCAGTTCGGATCCTGGGTGCGGAGCTACACACTGCTTATCAAGCCACGCTGTGGCGGGCGTCCCACATATAAAGTAGAGGAAGATGGGCGTAGACGTTAGCTCAGGGCCAGTCTTCCTCAGCAAAAAGAGGAGGATTGGTGGCAAATGTTAGCTCAGGGCTAATCTTCTTTAAAAAAAAAATATATATATATATATATATATATATATATATATATATATGTAAAAGGATAAGGGTGTTCAATTAATGTTAGCTTCCTTCCCTTAATACCAGCGGTGGCGGCAGCTGCTCAGTCTGACTCTTTTTGCGCATTGATGCCGTATGCTGTCTTGGAGAACCACATACAGTGTAATGCTTGGTTTCCAAAAAGCAGCTACGTGATAGCAAGTTCCTAGTAAAACAAGCTTTTGAGATACGGTTGCTCCTACTCCCTATTCAGCATCCTAGCAGACAAGCTGTCTTAAAGCCTGAGTTTCAATGTTTTTACTCACCCCCGACAATCTGCAGGCTGCCCACTCATTACTGCTTCTCTTTATAAGGATTTGCCTTGACCTTTTTTTCATTTTCTTTTGTTTACCAGATGGAATTAAGTCTGTTTGTCAAAACATCTTCCCCCTCTATTTACTTTGACCTGATTTTGAAAGCAGCAAGTCACTTGATTCAGGCTGCTGGGAAGACACTAAACCAGATGTTGAAGTGACTGGGATTTCTATAAGACATTCTTCTTTTCTCTGATGAGACGTGTGATGCATGAAGTAGGAGCGCCTGGCAGGAAGCCACATGCCTCTATTGCAGCACACGTGCTCACTCACGTCATTGACCTCAAGCTTCCCATTTTCATCCAGAGGGCCAGCTACTTCAGCTTCTGCCTGCTAATCATTCTTTTGTGTGTTACCCAGACTACTGGGCTTCCCTTGGCTGTGTCTGCGGGGGGGTAATTCAGTAGCCAAAGGCAGACACTCCAGATTACAAGGGGTCCACGGAGCGCTGGAGTTTGTCAAATCGTCTGGTCCAGGTCTGTGTCATTTTGTTTTTGAAAAGAAAGAAAACTCATTCAAGACTCATTGCTTTTATTCTTGACTTCTTAAAGGATGATGAAGACAGAGAGCAGGATGTTCTTCAAGAGTTGTTAGCAAACCTGGCCTTGCCTTAGGATGGGTACCCCCTACTTGTCAAGTTTTGTCAGTCAGTGTCCACCTCTATAAGTGGTGAGCCCTTCAGTTTTCACTTCCTCCTCCGTTCGTTGGCCCCTTAGCTAGAGCAAACAGTGGCTCCTAAGGGAGCAAAAGGAGCTTTTTACTCTGCTTCCCAGATGTCAGTCTTTGGAAAATGGAGCCAAATGGAATGAAAGGCACTTATTTATGTGTTTATTCATTGAACCAACAATTATTTATTGAGCATCTATTAGGTGCCAGGCACTGTGGTGAGCACTGAGGAGAGAGGGTGAATAAGGCACAGTGCTTTGTACTCAAGCAGATTGAGATTGGTGGCGGCATTGGGAGGGTCAGACAAACACAGAGCCGTTATGATAATACTTGTAATGTGGTGTGTCAGGGTAAGCACTGGGGGCCATAAGAAGCTCTTTGGGAGTCGAGGGAACTTTCCGTCAGGGAGCAGTGCTTCTGTGTAGACCCGAAGGATGAGAGGGAGCTGGCCATTTATGGGGTGCACGGGTGGAAATGTGCACAGTGCAGGAAGGTCTACAGGTGAGAACTCTGGGCAGAAAAGAGGAAGGTGAGCCCTACAGGGTGGTGGACGCTGAGGAGCCTGGGAGATTCTTGGGGCGTCTGTGGAGGCTGACTTGGGGCTGCCAGGGACCCTGCTTGGTGAGGGTAACTGACCTCAGGTTTGAGCACTGGGCTTTGGAGTCGCCATTTCTAGCATCAGCAGAGTTGCCTTTCGCTTTCAATATCCCCAACCTTCAGCAGTGTCTGCAGCAGTGAGATGTTCTAGACTAGTCTTGTTGATGGTGTGCACGAGGCCCTGAAAGTATGGTCAAGGACAGACCTAGGGTCTCCCTGTCAGACCAGAGTGATGGAGACAGCACAGCTTCCAGCAGACCAGACATCTCTGGGGTCATTGCAGTACTTTTAAGAAATGCAGCCTGATTTTATTACCACGGTCTGGGAATCCAGGTCTCACAGATATGGTGGTGCCATCCCAGAGCCAGAATCTCTCTTTAAGTTTGGGTAAGTAGGGTGTGGGCTCGTTTACCTGATGCTTCTAGACTTTCTTGCTTAACCACATACCACTGACACTTTTCACTTTCAACCAATTTTCAAAATCAGGTTGCCCAAATGTCTCAATTTACCTGGAGTTGAGGGAGTTCTCCAGATGCTGGACTTCCAGTGTCCAAGAAACCAAGAAACCAAGAAAGCTCTGGGTGAAATGAAATGAATTAGTTCAAGAGTGCTGACCCTGTCCCAAGCATTTCCATGTTATATGATCATGTTTATTCTTTAAAGCAATGCTTTCAGATAGATACTATTATTTCAATTTTGAAGGATTTATAAATAAGAGATTCCTAAGGCCATTTATCCAATAAGTGATAGAGCCTGGATTTAAGTTAGGTTGCTTATTAGTACATAATAAATTACCTCTGAACTTGCTGGCTTAAATCAACAATAAAAGGTTATTAATTCATAGTTTCTGTGAATCAGGAATTCAGGAACATTTTAGCTGGTGGTTCTGGCTCAGGATCTCTCATGAGGTTGCAGCCCAGATGTCAGTTGGGGCTGCATGATCTGAGAACTTGACTGGGGCTGGAGGATTACTGCCAAGATGGATCCCTCACACAGCTGTTGGCAGGAGACCTCAGTTCCTCTCCACATGACCTGTCCGTGGGGCTGCTTGAGTGTCCCAACATGGTGGCTGGTTTCCCTCAGAGTGAGGGATCCAAAAGAGAGCAAGGAAGAAGCTACAGTGTCCTTTATTATCTAGGCTTAGGAATCCTGTATTGGCATTTCTGGAATATCCTATTTGTTATACAGGTCAGCCCTCCTCGGTATGGCAGGGGGCTACGCAGAGTGCTAATACAGGAGGCAAGGATCGCTGGCGGCATCCTAGAGGCTGGCTACCGTGTCAGTAAGTGTTTCACAGTTCCACAGCTACCTTTAGGACTCCTCTAAGGTGGGCCTTTGAGGGTGGTCTGCAAGATGAGACGTTGAAAATGTCTACATATGAGCACATATATGAATATTCATTATATATGTAAATTGTGTTATTTATGTACTTGAATGAGTGTACTTTCAAGATTATCACCATATTTGGTAGGCTATATATTTATCCTAGTGATGTTTCCATTACACCAAATATTTTTGTTTTGAATATTTATTACAGATGATCATTTATTCCTGATTTTCTAAATTTTATAGTATGAACATATGTATTACTGTAATACTGTAATTAGAAGAAAGTAATTTTTAAAAACACTTTTTATGTATACATGTTAACACATTGTATAATGGATACTGCTTAGAATTCTTTTTGGAGCCTCATGGAAAAGCAGTCTGTCTGTTGAGATGTTTCAGAAGGCAAAATATATACTGTTACTAATAAACACAATTATATATAGAGTTACGCATTCCATTGTATGTACAAACATGTATACCATTACCTGGAATTTGAATCAGGGGAAGGGTGGGGAAGGCAGGGAGGTCGAGAAAGCAGGGATGGGAACAAGACCTTGTACAGCAGATAAATAGGAAACACGCAGAGCGAATTTTACCTACTCCCAGCACAGTGTTGCTGAGCGGTCTGTGATAATTTAAAGGTGCTGGAAAGCCACACTTTCTGAACTTTAGTTACTTCATTTGAAAACAGAGGAAGATAATGATACCTATGTTCTCAATGCCATAGAGCTATTGTAAAGAACAAAAATCAGAAACTGTATGCGAAAATGCATGAAGGATCGTTAAGTCCTAGACCAGAGGAAGGTGCTACCGTCACCATCATTATAGCTGTTATCTCTGGAAGTGTACCAAGACCTCCTACGGGGCAGGACTGACACTCCCAGAACCATGCACGACTTCTGCTTTGCAGCCCCTGGGAGCCCTTCTTTGAGCAGCATTAGCCACCCGTCTTGCTCCAGTTGTCAGACACGTTAGCCACTGTTTTCTTTAGCTCTGCTTCCATGTGCTACAGGGAAGTGCATGGTTCTCTGGGTGGAAACAAGGCTGTTGGCAGGGCTCTTTACTTATGCCTGCTTGCTTATGCCTGGATATACAAGGTCAGGTGGGGCTAGGTGTGCACGAGGCCTGCCACATGGTGCTGGTGTGTACCCAGGGCTGGCATCAGGCCACCAAGGCTTCTAAGGAAGCAAGTACAGATGGTCCCCAAAGCAGCAAATGGAACATGCATCTAACCCTGTAATGCTGTTTTCACATTCCTTGTCACGCTACTAAGGCCAAAAACAGGAGGAGAATTGGGTTTCTTTGACAAACATTTCTTTTTTCTTCCTTTTCTTATAAAATTATCCCCAACCTGTCCTAAGAGTCTGGCAGCCATTCATGTGTCAACAACAGGCAGCTTTACGGGGATGGCAGGAGCAAATTCCCTGCTAAGACCTTCAGCTCTGTGCAGAACATGAGTTGCTGCTTAATGAAGCCCAGCTGAGAGCTTCCAGGCGCCTTCTGAACACTCCCAAACGGCATCTCTCTATACCAGATTTATCCTCTCTGGGCCAAAGAGTGGTGTGCTGGTAAGTGTTGTTAAACACTTGTTTGTTTGTTGTTGGTTGTTTAACAACTGATTCTCCAAAGGGGAAAAAAAGCACTCTGAATTGTAGCGTTTGCCAATTTCCACAGTGCAAATAGCTTTACCCTGGCTAATACCAACCTACTGACACGGTATCACCGGATTCAGAGTTGGGAAGAGATGTGAGCATGTGTGAGTGGGCTCCAGTACACCACTGGACCCACGTTTATGGACCAAGTGCATCCTTTTCACATTTACTTGGGGGAAAAATGAATATCTCAAAATCCACATGTGCAAAATTGAATTAATGACCTCTCTCTGCCCCACGCTCAACCTGTCCTCTTCCGGGGTTTCCTATCTGAGTGTACGGCACCGCAGTGCAACTGGTTTTGTAAGCCAGACCCCAGACACCAATAGTCGTCCTTTACGTCTGCCTTCTTCCTCACCACCACAGACAAGCCATCACCAAGTTCTGCTAATTTTACTTCCTAAGTGTTCACAATCTGTCCACTTCCCTCTAGACTAGGTCATTGTTATTAATCACCCGGATTATTGCCAAAGGCTTCTAAGTGGTCTCCCTCTATCTTCTCTTGCACACACACACTCAACCCATTTTCCTAGCATTGACCAGAGAGATCTCTGAAAAGTGCAGATCTGAGAACACCATTCTTTTGCTTGAGCCCGTCAATGGCCTCCCACGGCCCAGGATAATAAAATCCTTCGAGTAGCCTGAAAGAACACAGGTGACTCCTGTCTGCCTCTTTAGCCTAATCCTGTGCTGCTCTGGCCCTGTGCCCCTTGCTCCTTCTGCCTCAGCCACACTGGCTGTCTTTCAGTTCCTCAAACATGCCAAGCCCTTTACCAATTCAGGCTGTCGTACAGAGTGTTCTCTTTGCCTGGAATTACTTGGTCTGACAAAGTCTTTATTCTTCAATCTCAGCTAAGGTTTTTCAGAAAGGCCATCTCTAATCTCCCAATTTGAAAAGAGCCCTCTATTTTTATCTTCTATAACATACTGTTCTGGGTTTATACTCCCAACAGCAGTGTGTGAAAGTCCCAGTTGCTTCATATCCAAGCTAACACTTGGTATTATCAAACTTCAAAATTGTTGACAACCTGGTGTAGTGGTATCTCATTGAGATTTTTGCATTTTCTTGGTTACTAATAAATTTGGGCATTTAAAAATATGTTTATTGCCCATGTGGACTTTCTTTTGTGTGCAATGTCTATTCAAATTGGTTGCTCATTTTTCTATTGAGTTGTCATTAATTATTAGTAGGAGCACTTTACATGTAATGAATACTAGAGTTCATGGGCTACATGTTTTGCGAGTATTTTCTTTCATTCTTTGCCCTGTTTTCTCACTCTTTTCAAGATGTCTTTTGACAAAAATAAATTTTTAAATTTAATGTTATCAAATATTTTATCTTTTCTTTTAATTGCTAGTACTTTTTGTATTCTGTAGAATTTCTGCTTGTAAGGGTCTGTTGAGCTAAACTCTCAGATTTTGATTTTCTGAAAGGGTAATTATTTTTTTCTTCATTCTTGAAAAAATAATTTAACCAGGTATAGAATTTTAGGATGATAGTAATTTCCTTTCAGTATTTGGAAAAAAGTTCCACTCCTTTTTGTCTTTCATTATTGTAATGAGAAGTCAATCTTCAATATAATTTCTTCCTTTGAAGGTTTCCATCTTTTCTCTCTGGCTTACATTTAAAATCTCTTTGTCTTTGATGCTTTGCAGTTTTATTACGATGTGTCTATCTTTGGATTTCTTTTTATTTATCCCATAAAGAATTGATTGGGCTTCCTTAATCTGAGGGTTTCAGTCTTTCAACAAGTCTGGAAATTTTTCATTCATTATCTTTTGAATATTACCTCTTCTTCATTCTCTCTCTTATTTCCTATTAAACTCTAATTAAATGTAAATTACATCTTTTAATTCTCTGTTCCATCTCTTTGTGTCTCTGGGTTGCATTTTGAATAATTTCTTCATATCTGTCTTTCAGTTTAGTAATTTTTTATTTGATTGTGCTTAATCTGCTGTTTAACATGTCTAACGAATTTTTAAACTTAGTTATTATGATTTTCATTTCTAGAAGTTCTGCTTTACAAATTTGATTCTCTTTACAAATGCGTTCTTGGTCTTTTTAAAAACTTTAGAAGAATAAAATATTTATTAAAAGATTAAAATATATATTTTATATTCTGTTTGAAAATTTCTATATTTAAAATCTTTACCTGACCCATTCTGATATCTGTCTATCTGACACAGAGATGTGCCACCTATATTGCTCTTCAGAGAAGGGTTGTTGCCTAGCTGTTGCTGTCCAGCTGTGGGGAGAAATGAGGTCAGCAGGCAGGTCCATCTGCAAACGGAAGCCTTGCCCACGGCCCTGCCCTCCCCAGAGTAGTCTGTATCTGAAGACTGAGTGAGGATGTCAAAGTCTGGCCCTTTGGGCCTCATGTAGGAAACTCTGCTAGATAATATTCTCACTCGTGCTCTCTGCTGGGTTGGACAAGCTTTTGTCAGAGCTACACTGCAGTTCAACTTCTCCTTCTACTTAATCTTGCTTTCTCTCATTCCCTTTCACAGTTGCTGATCCTAATAAATATCTTGTATCCCAAGTTCTGGTCTGATGGCTGCTTTCATAAAACCCAGTCTGTGATGCACGTGTGTGAGCATGTGGATGTGGATGCGTGTGTCTGCTGCTTCTTACTCATGGTACCTTGTTTTCTTCTGTGTTTATGTTTCTTAAAACTTTATCTGTTGGAATTCTTTGAGACTTGTGTTGAGTTGGGTTCTTTTTGAGATTACATGAGATTTCTTCCATCAGTTGCCAGGGAGAATGACCAAATTGGGACCAGTTTAAGTTAAATTGTCTGTGTGTTTTTTCAAGCTATAAATGTGATGTGTATTGTCTGCAAACCCTTGTGACTGGGGATTGTAGTTATGAATTCTCAAAATAGGCATGTTCCTTACTTTCCCTTTCTATGCTGGGTTTGTTTCCCATTTACCCTTATACTAAGGCTACAGGCATTATAGTCCCCATCTTGATGTAGTATTTTCCCACCTTGGGTGGGCTGAAGGCTTAATTTCCTGTTTCTCATGCCACTATGTCACTCTCCAGTGGAAACGAAAGGTCATCAGAGTTCAGTGCATAGTTTCATGGTGAAGGCTGGTTTGGATCTTGCTTACTTTCCATGGTGCTCAGGCTCACTGTTTCACTTTGAAACTGGAAACTCATGGTTCCAACTTTCAAAATAAGATAGACTCCTCACTTTATTCCCAGCATGCTGATTTATTAAATTGTTATTTTCTTTTGTTTCATATTTATCCTGACTTCATTTATTTTTCTTTTTCTGAAGGAAAGGGCTGGGTCATTTAGGGTTTCTGGTCCACCGTACTGTTGGAGATAAATATCTGGAGTGATGTTAAGTAGACCTTACATAAGAGCACTCCCTCTGGGGCCAATGGGACTCCAGCAGAGAGAGTCTGCGTTGACTGGATCATCAGAAATGAGGGAAGTCATAAGTGGCTAAACAGAGGAAGTAGCAAGCTGTTTGTGAGAGACTTACAATTATGAGAAATGTCTCTGAAGAACCCACAAATGCACTCTGAGAAAAATAGTTTTGAGTGTTCTCAAAGCCCAGAGGTATTACTAGAAGATGAAGGCACCTCCTATCAAATACAACCAGTCTCGACCCTGCTTTCCCTCTTCCCTTCTACTTCATCCCTGGACGGCCAGAGGAAGATTTGCAAGGAGGGAGCAGAAGCAGAAGCATTAAGCATAGGAACAGAGAAAAGAGACCCCTCACCCCAAGGCCTCCAGGACAAAGCTGGGAGAGGGGAGAAGCTTTAAATTTAAATGGAAACCAATAATTTATGGTGGAACTCATCTGTGTTGTCACATGATTTCCTCTAGCAGCATAGCCAGCTTGGATGTAGGGCAGGAAGGGGACAGATGAATGGTCCCCGTGTAGAGTAGACTACACCTTTCTAGTGTTCAGAATTCTTAGTCTCTTGCGTAGAATCTCTTTCTCTCTGTGTAAGGAAAACACTCCTGTATTTCTCCTTTACTCTCACAATACTACAACATTACTACTGACACTTCACTTCTGACACCAAATGTGTGGATTTTCCACACATCATGCAATTCTCTGACACCAGCTGGGTGTCCTATAATTTAACTCAATTCTGACACCATCCACCTGGAGTTAATGTCAGATCACACAGGTGGTTAAGGGCTCAGTCCCACAGGACTGCCCCACCCCCTGCATTTCAGGTGCCAATCGCAAGTCCCCTGCACGTCTGACCAACTGGCTATAAATTGGGGTTCCCACAACCCCCTCCTTGAGTTTAATAATTTGCTAGAATGGCTTACAAAACTCAGGCAAACACTTAATTATGTTTACTGGTTTATTATAAAAGGATGTTATAAAGGATACAGATGAACATCCTGATGGAAGACATGTGTAGGGCAAGGTGTGTGGGAAGGAGCGTGGAGCTTTCATGTCCTCTCCAGGGGTGCCACCCTCCCAGTACCTCCACGTGTTCAGCAACCAAGAAGCTCTCAGAAACCTGTACTTCCTGGATTTTTATGGAGGTTTCATTATGTGGACATGATCAATCATTAACTCAGTCTCCAGCCCCTCTGCCCTTCTCAAAGGATGAGGAGTGGGGTTGAGAGTTCCAAGCTTCTATCATGGTTGGTCTTTCTGGTGACCAGTCCCATCCTGAAGCCATCCAGGAGCCCACCAAGAGTTGTTTCTTTAGAACAAGAGATACTCCTATCACCTAGGAAATTCCAAGGGATTTAGAAGCTGTCAGGAACCAGGTGCAGAGACCAACGTATATATGGTCTCTTATTTCACAGTCCCCCTTCTCTCTGTCCCTACACAATTTCCCTATTTTGAGACTCATTTTTCTTGATTTAAGTTTTAATTCAATAAGATATTTGTTGTTCTCCATTACGTTGCCATCCTGTGACTTGATTGAGCATGTTTCTCGGTCTTTATATATATATTCATAACACTTCTTAGAATGGGCTAATTCTGGTGATGAAAACACTGTCCCGGTCAGTAATCATTTCTGCTGATTTCATCCTCAAAGATTAGGAATCTTAGAATTTGGGGAACATCTCGCTATAACCTTCTATATGTTGACTGCAGGTGCAAGGAAATAAAAAGGGTAAATAAAGTGTTCGATGGTGGTGCTACAGCAAACTTTTGTGTACATCAGAATCACGTCGGGCACCAGTGGATATGGGAGCACACAGACTGCCAGACCCTGCTTTTAGAGTTTCTTACGCAGCTGGTCTGGGACAGAGCCAGAGAATTTGGATTTCTCCCAAGTTCTCAGGTGGTGCTGTTAGTCTAGGGACCATACTTAGATACTTAGAGAACCACTATGCTGAAATAATGAGACAGGTGAGAACAAAGTTTCACCACAATAATCAAGCAGTATTCATCTTTAATCTAAACAATGCACTCGAAGTCAAGTTTAAAAGGAACTCTATCCAAAGGCGGTCATTTTTCTGGGTTCCTGAATTTCTTTAGAAATGTTCTGCTCATTAATTTCCATGTTGCGCTTCTTTGATCAAGTCTGCAGGTACAGGAAGATGGAGGAGACAAGAGGAGCTGGGACCCAAGAGGGGTGAAGGATGCCATCAGAACTGAGCCGTCTCAGCCTCCTAGGCACAAATGTAAAGAATGGCCAACGGGCTTTTGCTGGCATCTCCATGTCAATATTATGGATTTTAATTGTTGACGAGAAAGAAATGTGACAATGTTTCAGTAATCCGAATCAACCAAAGTCTTTAGACTTAAATAAATCAGATGAGATCTTACTTAGAACAAGAGCTAAAAAATGAACTTGTACCAGATGTACAAGAAAGATAAGACATGTTAGATAAGCACCATTTTGATGTTGATAATAAAATGATTAAGGTCACGAAAAAATCAAAGCACACATATTTCCAAAGCCAACGATCCAGAGAATTTCTGAAACAATGGGCCATGCACAGCTGTTACAAGGGCCCTAGGTAAGTGACTTGGCTACAATTTCCGTGGAAGCTGCCTAAATCTTATCTTTGGTCTCAAAACTCATATCTGCCATCACAGCTAGTCTAAAAAGGTAACCCTAGCTTGCTTGGTTAAATGAGTGAAATTCGTACTCTAGAAAGAAATTAGGATACCAATAAGAATAAAAATAGAGAAGCAAATTTAAAACCGTGGAATCAAGTCTTTAGTAAACTAGTTTGGGTGTAAGTGTACTGATCCATTTTGTAGTCAATGTATTGTGTCCATTTTTGTGTGCCTAAAGCATTGAAAAGACTTAAACCCATTAAATCTTTGGAAGAGTCTGATTAATTTTTTATATCAATCATTTATTTAAATATTTAAAGGAGTCATTTGTTATATTCATAACTTTATATTTAATAGTTATTTAATAATTTAGCTTTTATTTAATAGTTAAATTTTTGAAAGTAGTATGTAAAATATTTAGAGAAGTGTTAAGTGTTTAAAGAATACTTGATGGACAATAAAAAAGTACAAACAATGGTGAGCATATTTTCCTCTCCACACAAAAAAGCCTCTCAGATATTGAAGATTTTTCAGCATCAAATGGATTGGCAAGTTGAGGAGTCAACTAATGCCTTTTATAGAGAAAAGGGTATTATTTGTTGAATATAGAGTATAGTGTGCTCTCTATGTAATCAGGAGATTCCTTTCTCTATTCGCAGATTTTTGTCGCTGTGATTACTTTACAGGTTCCGCCCGTCTATACTTGCCACATAGCTCACTGCTGAAGCTGTAATTCTTTTCTTTTTGCAAAAAGGGCATCGTTAGTTATTATCTGTGATCATTTTTCAGTTCCGTGAGATAATAAATGAACCACACAGTCCCTGTAATCTTGCAGAGGCTTTTGGCCAGGAAGATGCTCCTTGGCCATGTGCCAATAATAATGGCTATAGGGACAACGTTTAGTTAGTCCAAAACAAGCAACTTGAAAGTTTCCATTTAATTTCTGCTCAATTATTCAGAATTGGCTCAACTTTAGTCACAGGATGAAGTTTACGAAGAGGAATTTCCAAGGAAAAACCGAGATCCTAGGAGTTTACAGTGTGAAAACTGAAAACGAAAAAAAAAATCTATCCTAAACAGCTTTTACTAATCGTTGATAATTATTTTAACTATTTCATATAGTCTCCTACCTTATCAACCTGTATCAAACCACTGAACTCACATGGTCATTCCGGGAAGCCAGTTGGCAGGCAGACGTGGTAATGGCTGGTTCATAGCTTGGTGAGAAAACCAACAGATAGCTGGGAAGTTTCTTCTATGTTTTATTTTCTTCTTTCTCCTCTCCCTCTTTTTCTTCCCTCTTGCCTTTCCCTCCCTTTGCCCACTTTCTTTTTTGGCTATTGAAGATTTATTGCCTTTCAGTACTTACAGATGATGTTTTCATAGGCTCTAATGAGGTCCCAGCAGTTTTTAACAATAACAGGACATTACCATTCCTAAGATATATTATGTGTTTTCCTTCATCTTTCTCCCTTGAATGAAATGCTTAGAAGTATGCTAACCCCCAATTCCCTTTCCTTTACTATGACAAATGGTCCAGTTACTTAATAGGGCTAAATACTTTGCTATGACTTAAAATACTCATTTGAATAAAATCTTAAAAAGAAGAGCATTTGTGTGCTTTTAATGTACTTTCTGGTAGAGGACCTGAACACCAGTCGAACACCTGTTTACTAATGGCCTTGGAAGTCCTCTCTAACGCCATCTGCGCTAGTTATGCATCCTGATGGCGATTTTTGCCACATTTCCTGATCCTCTTGGAAAGCAGGTTGGAGCCAATGCTCCCACGTCCCTTGGGTTCTGATTCCGGCTCCAACCCCACTCGAGTCTGCCACCAACCAGGGGACTCGCTCCCTTTGCAGAGCTGGCTGGAAAGGTCAGACGTCCCCTAGGTGCGGCCCAAGACCATGGATGTATTTTTTTAAAAGGAAAAACATGGTGATGAGCAAGCGCCCCAGCATTGCCTAACTTAGCCTGGGCTCTCCCAGCGCTTGTTCTTCTGTGTGACAGGGCCCGAGCCAAGTCTAGAGGTATTTTTTCTCTTTAAAGGTCAGACAGATTAAAAGTAAGCAACAAAGGAAGGAACCAAGCTGTGTCCCATGATGTAACACAGGGACTTCAACAAACTCAGGCGTTCTCCTTTGTGGAGTCAAGCTCAGGGAATGCCTGTTGGCCAGAAGGGGCTTTGAGGCGGGAGGCTCGAAACCACCTGTGTTCCTGCGTTCTATTTTGGTTCTGGGAGAGCTTGGGGTCAGTGGCTTTCACTGTGCCCTGAAATTGGCATGTTATGAACAGCTGGGTTGGGTCTCTGATCCAACAAAGCAGCCAGCTTGAAAAATCATTCTGGGAAAAGCACTGAATCATTTGTTCCGGGCACAGAAAGTCACTGTGCCTCGAGAAGCAGGCCGTCAGCAGAGTCCCTCAGACGAGCACCCTCATATCTGCTGTCCAGTGGGGAGGGCTCTCCCTTCATTCTGGGCTCTCATTCTTTCCGCCTGTCACTTCACTACTCATATTATTTAGGGCTTGGTTTCTCCTAATAGGCTCTCTTTGTTGGCTATCTGCAGACAGCTTTGTGAGAGCCTTCCCTTTCCGGGTTCCTGTGGGAGAGAAATCATGGAGCTATTTAATGCACTTTTCGATAACCCTCATTTTCCATCCTCTGTTTTCTTTGCTCTTCGCACACACATGTAATGACTAAAAATGAATTCCAGGCGAGAGCAGAAATCTGCGTGCTGTATGTTGTCTGCCCAATGCAGGTCTGATATTGCTTCGGCTGCATTCCCCTCTCTTGAGGCCCCTTCCGAAGTCTGGCTCTCCTGAGGTCCCCCTGAGCCCCAGCTCCTCCCACACTGCAGCAGGCGGGGCAGAGCTGATGGGCTGTTTATAGCTTCATTTTTCCAGTGCTCCATTTTATTTAGTTGTGTCCCTCCTTTTTTTTCCCCCAAAACAAGCAGTTTGTCCCAAAAAAGGATCAAATGGAAAACTTTATAAATACTCCAAATGGTGGAAACAGGAAGTGGAATAAAAATGATGTAGCTATTCACAGAAAACATGCTGTCATTTTCCTCCGTAAATATATACTATTCATTTTCAGGAAGAGGCTATGCCTAAAGCTGAAGAAAAAAGTTCACAGCGCCTCCTCTGACTCTGGAGACCATGAGGAGCTCCACTGCGGTGTGCGGGCTGCCCCGGGTCCAGCGCGGCACGATGGCATGGCACAGAAACCTCTGAAAAATAGCTATCGTTTCTAGTGCAGAAATGCAAAGGGATGCCTTTCTGGGGTACCCAGGTCCCAATGTCTTGTGACTTATCTAGTAGATACTTCATCAGTATCAGTCATATCAATCCCAATTCCAATGATCTAATTCCTAAGTCACACCCAGTTTCTTCCTGTTAACCTTATTCATGTAGTCATAGTAGCTAACGTTGATATAATGCGTCCTGTGTTCTAGATACTCTTGTAAGTGCTTTGCAAGTATGGACTCATTTAATCCTCACTGCAGTGCTAAGTGGTAAGCATCACTATTGTCTTCCCCATTTTATAGAAGAGGAAACTGAAGCACAAAAAAAAAAAAAAGGAACTGCTAACTTTCCTGAGGGCACAGAACTTAGAAACCATGGAGCTGAGACTCAAACCTAGGCAGTTGGGTTCCAGAATCTATATCCTTATTAGTATCCCTTTATTAAGGATTAAGAAAAGACTAGAAAAGCAACCACAAAGCACACCGTGACAAAATCGATTTTTTTTTTATTGGCACTGTTTGGACTTCCTAAAAGATTAAACAAATAAAATTATGATGGAATTGTTTGACTTATAAAGTAAAAAATGAAAGTGTCTAATTTCACGTGTCCTTATAACAGAGAGGCATGAGGGATGTCCACAGACAGAAGAGGAGAAGACACAGAAGAAGAGAAGGCCGTGTGAAGATGGAGGCAGAGATTGGAGTGATGTGGACACAAGCAAAGGAATGCTGGCAGCCACCAGAAGCTGGAAGAGGCAAGAAACAGACTCTGACCTTGAACCTGTGGAGGAAGCACAGCCCTGCTGCCATCTTGATTTCAGCCCAGTGATACTAACGTCAGCTTTCTGGGCCCCAGAATGTGATTGTCGGAATTCTAGCTATTGGTTAAAGCTGTAACTTTCAAGGGCAGAGCAGTGAGAAAAGCTGGATTAAATGCCTTGTCCTCTGTGTTTCGTTAGTCGAAATCAGTCATTCTCAAACTTTTTGGTCTTTGTACCCCTTTTCACTCTTAACAATTATTGAAGACTGCAAAGAGCTTATCTTTACGTGCAGTATATCTACAGATATTTAGTATATTAGAAATTAAAACTGAGCAAATTTAAAAAATACTAATTAATTCACATAAAAATAAAAAAGGCAAACCTATTACACATTGACATAACATAATTTTATGAAAATGGCTATATTTTCCAAAACAAAAAAAATCAATGAGTAGAGTAGTATTGTCTTACAGTTTTGCAAATCTCTTTCCCTTCCGGCTTAATAGAAGACAGTTGGATTCTCTTACTTGCTTTATATTCAATCTGTTACGACATGTTGTTTTGATTGAAATGTATGAAGAAAATCTGGGCTCACATAGATATGTAGTTGCAAAAGGAGGAATATTTTAAAGGTTTTCAGATAACTATGAATATTCTTCTTCAAGTCTTCATTAAAGTTAAATGATAATTTTTAAAAGTTAGTTGTAATGTAGAATCTGAAACTCTATCAATGAAATTTTGGTACTGTGTTACATTACAACCCACTGGTGTATTTTATACTGTGAATGGATCTTTTATTTATTTATTTATTTATTTCATGAATAACTTTTATTTATTTATTTCAAATTGTGGTAAAATATACACAATATAAAATTTGCATCTTAACCATTTTTAAGTGTAAGTTCAGTTCTGTTAAGCATGTTCACATTTTTGTGCAATGATTACCACCATCCATCTCCAGAACTCGTTATCTTGCAAAACCAAAACTCAGCACCCATTACACTAATTCGCCATTCTTTTCCCCTCACCCCAGGACAACCACCATTCTACTTCTATTTCTACATATTTGACTACTTTATGTACCTCATGTAAGTGGAATTGTACAGTATTTGCCTTTTGTGACTGACATTTCACTGAGCATAATATTCTCAAGGTTCGTCCACGTTATCACATGTATCACAATTTCCTTTCTGTTCAGGGCTGAATAATCTTCCATTGTATGTGTATGCCACATTTTGCTTATCCATTCTTCCATCAATGGATGCTTGGTTTGTTTGCACCTTTTGGTTATTGTGAATAATACTGCTAGTGAACATGAGTGAAAAAATATCTTTTTGAGACTCTGCTTTCAATTCCTTTGGTTATCTATCCAAAAGTGGAATTGCTGAATTGTGTGGTAATTCTATTTTTAGTTTTTTGAGGAACTGTTTTCATAGCAGCTGCACCATGTTACATTCTCACCAAAAGTGCACAGTGGTTCCTATTTCTTCACAGCCTCACTGACGCTTGTTATTTTTTGTCTTTGTTTTGGATAGTAGCTGTATTGTTCAGGGTTCTCCGTTCTCAGAGAAGTAGAACCAGTAGAATGTGTGTGTATGCGTGTGTGTGTGTATATTTATTATATAGTTATATATTCATATATATTATATTGTATGTATTTTAGGTGTACCGTTCAGCAATGTTAAGTATATTCACATTGTTGTGCAACCACTTTCCTGAACATTTGTTTTCCTTGTAGTGACGGGCTCATCACTTTTATTTCAAGATAAGTTCTGCCGCGAACTCGAATCTGAATAACCTCAGTTAAACAATTTAATAATTTGACACAGTTAGCCGTTTCCTCCATTTTAGAACTTTTTTTATTATGTGCTATCCTACTCCCCTGGTTTTCTTTGCCTCTTACTGAATACTCATTTTTAGCCTTTACTGAGTGCTAATCCTGGGTTCTGATAGTGGAGTACACTAGGGTCTTGATCCTGGGTCTGCCTTGTCTCTAGGTTTACTTTCTACTTAGGTAATCTCACTCAGTTTTGTGGTTTTAGATGCCTTCTATCTGTCTATCTATCTATCTATCTATCTATCTATCTATCTATCTATCATTCCACCCTTCCAGTAAGCTCCAACTGTGTAGGGGACAGCTCCACTTAGGAACCACATAGATATCTACACAAAATGTGACCACATCAGAATTCTTGACTTCATTCTCTCAATCTATTCCCCTCCCATGTCAGGAAATGATACCCTCGTCCTAGCCCCAAATTAAATTCATCTTTTGTATTGTTTCCCCCTCATACTCCACATCCAATCCACCAACACCAGTGGGCTGGACATTCAAAATACATCTAGAATCAAGCCACAGCCCATCACCTTCACAGCCGCCACCCTCGACCAGGCCATCATCATAGGAGCAGGAGTATTGGATAACAAGTATTAATCCCTTGTATTAATAGGCTTCAAAAACACGCATTCCCAGATTTGTTTTACTTCATGATCCTTCTTGTGATGCCATCAGCTTATAGGAGGGTCTTTATAAGAAAGAGTCCCATGAACCTGAGGCTGTCTGTGGTAAGGCTATTGTTGTATCAGATGGTGCACTCTTCTTGAAGAGCCCAAGGAGAGATTTCTGCTTAATCTAGTAGAGTCATTAGTATATCGGCTGGGACTCTTTGTTTATAAATAAAATAATCATATAATTTACCATCTAAAACTATGATGCTTTAGGGAGTAAAAGAGAACCCTCTTGATCTTCACACTGGGACTGTCTTAAGAAAACCAGGGCATATGCTCACCTTAGCTATAGCAAAAGAAACAAACTCTGGTTGGATTAATTGAAAAGAGGGGACTTCGATGTGAAGACCATGGTACGACACAGACGTCAAGAGCAAGAATGCAGCCGGGCCTCAGCGATGCCTGGCTCCAGGAAGGCGCTCCTCCTCCTCTTCGCTCCTTTCTTGGCGAGTCGGCCTCTTTCTCCACTGATTGCCTTTTCCTTTCACTCGGTCCACGTGGTGGACGCAGTCATGACTTGGCTCCATTCGAGACTAGATCAGGCTAAACCAGAATACCAGAAATCTAAAAAAAAAATGTTGTTACCGTTCTTTTCTTTCACAAGTTCACATTTGTAACACCAATTACAATGATATTCAGAAAAATTAGAGGTTTTGGTGATACACATCCGAAATCTGGGGTTAGATAAGGCAGTTTTAAACTTATCCACCTCATCATGCAATTTTGCTTTTTGTTTTGATCACACAGAATTAATAAAATTCCAATTCACACAGAAAGCACTTAATATTTTAATTATTGCTCACCATCTTCATCATAAATGTAAGACAATTCACACCTAAAAACTACCTACGACATCACATCTGACATGCTACACTTGTGTGTGCTACAGCCCAGGGTGACTTCTCAGTGGGGTCGTCTGGTTGGCACCTGCGCCTGAGCCTTGCCCGTCATCTCTGAGTGCTGTGCACAGGTAGTGAGGGGTCTTTTCACACAATTTTATGTTATAAAAATTCACAAGTGTGTGTTTAAATATATAAACACCAGTGCAGAATGAAGCTTTGGTGGTCTAGTGGTTAAGATTCAGTGACTTCATCGCTGAAGCCTAGGTGCATTTCCCAGTCAGGGAACCACACCACCCATATGCTGGCTGTCCTGCTGTGGCAGCTGCATGTTGCTGTGAGGCTGAAGGCTCTGCCACTGCTGTTTCAAATACCAGCAGGTTCCCCCATGGTGGACAGGTTTCAGTGGAGCTTCCAGACAGACTAGGAAGAAGGACCTGGCCATCCACTTCTGAAAAAATTGGCCATAAAAACCTTATGAATAGTAGTGGAGGATTGTCTGATAGAGTGCCGGAAGGTGAGAGGATGGTGCAAAAAGACCAGGCAGGGTTCCGCTCTGCTGTCCACAGGGTGCTAAGAGTCAGAATTCACTCGATGGCACTAATAACAACAAATCAATGCAGAACTTCATCTTTCATAGTCAATGACACATTTAGGTGATGTCAAGTAGGGACAGAAATGACAATGGGTTGCGGGTTGCACAAAAATGAGTTACTTGGCAACACAAAGTAGGAAGGCTGTTAGGTCTGTCACTGGATATTTCAAATTCCTGAGAGAGAATTCCTGGTCGAGCTTGGGGTAGTCATCTACCCAAGGGATAGAGTTACATAGAACTTCCATGGATACTTGGGAGAGGAGAAGTGGTCAGCAAAGAAAAACTTCAATTATAGAAAAGCAGGAAGAGAACCAAGAGAACAGTAAGAGAGGAAATTTCAAGGAGGCAATCAATAATGCCGAATGGCATTATCCTAGGCACCTACACAGGATAATATTTAGGTCCTAAAATGAGATCTTTAATGTTTCTGCCCCTGAGAAGTTTACTTTTTGGAAAAAGAAACTGACAATAAATAAACAAATATACATGTAATAAAAATATAATATATTATAGTCGTCTGCCCATCACATCTGATACATGTTTTAAAAAGACCTCTCAAGCTGATCTCTGGAGAATAGACTCTAGGGTGACAGGGAGACCTGTTAAGAGAATAGTTCAATAGTCTACAAGGCCCAGTGACAAAAGCCAGTCTTATTTGGAAATTAGGAAATCATTGAGGCTAGTTTTTTCGACAAATATTTATTGAACCTACTGTATGAGCGGTACTGGGCTAGGGTTGGGGACTAAGTGAGAAAGTAAGATTTCTCATTTTGGAAAAGTCAAGGGGCACTAGTTAGTTTGATTGGTTGGGGAGCAAATTGGAAGTAAGGAGATCGTGATAGCCATTTAGAATATTTTCACGAAGTTTAGAGGTGTCTAAAGGGAAAGAGATGAGACAGTAAGTAGTTTGAGGAACCACAGACTCAAGAGGGTGTTTTATGCATGTATTTTTTTTTCAGGCTGAAGGGTAGGAACAGTTGAAAGAAAGAGGCAGAGGGTACCATAGAAGGAATATTCTAGAGGAGATGGAGAGGATGGAATAAGGAACATGGGAAGGAATTATCTTGAAAGGAAGTGAAAACATCTTTTCTGAAACAGCAACTGTAAAGACCTTAATAAAGTTACTAAAGGAGAGGAGGGAAATTGAGGGAGGGCGTGCCAGACAGCATCTGTTTTCTGTCAACTTAGAAGAGAATGATCTCTATAAAGAAGTGCAAAGTAGCTGTCACTTGGAAGAGTGCAGGCAAGGTTGAACATGGCCTTTATAGGAGAAAGGAAGGGAGAGGGAACTGACCCCAGATGAGTGAGTGGATTACTGTGGAAGACTGTGATTCCAGTTGAGACGGAAAAACATATGTATGCAATAGAGCCAATTAACATTGGTGTGTCATTTTTTTTTTTAAAGCAATATCTGGGAAGTTGAGGAAGAGGAACAGAGATAAGAGAAGATCAGGATGTTCCAGGTCTGGAATTATCACAAGTAAGTGAGAAAGAAGATCAGTGTGACAAGAGGTAGAGGAGGCGGTTGAGAATGTAGCCAGAATGGTCAAAAGGCAGGGGCCTCGGGAAGGAGGGACTGAAGTCCTGCTCAGGTTGAGAGGAAGTGAGAGTGGGAGATGTAGAAGGGAGGAAAGCTGTTTTCACAGAGGGGAATTTTATACTTTAGCATCTTCAGGGTGGACTCAGTGAATGTTAACGGAGTCTAATTTAATGAGGGAAATGATAGGTTCAGTAGGTAAAAGATTAATGTTAATAAAAATTCCTAAAAGGACTAGGTCTTGAGTTATACCTTAGACCAGAGACCTTTACATCCTCCACGAAGCCTTGAGGAGGCCAGCCTTATCCCTCAGAGGCCACTGCAAGGAGACAAGATTTTCAAGGACCCCCTTCTGTCTGCTTAAATCAGAGTTTCTTTGGGTTTATCTGCCTGATCTACTAGGAACTTGTAGGCTGACATTTGAAGGAAGAGTTCAAAAGCTAAAAACTTTGAAAACCACTCTCTTAAAGTCTAAGAGTTTAGAGCATGGTCCTCATGAATTATGTGGCGTGGATATGAATTACCTGGAGAGCTTCTTGAAAGTGCAGATTCCTCATCCTCAGTCCTGGAGTGTCTGAGCCTCTTCAACCTAAATTTTTTTAAAAACTTTTATATTTTTTTAGAGTAGTTTTAGGTCAACAGCAAAATTGAAAGGAAAGTTTAGAGATTCCCCACATACTTCCTGCCCCAACACGTGTAGAGCTCGCCACATTATTGACATCCACCACCAGAGTGGCACTTTTCTTACAATTGATGAACCTACCTATTTGACACAGCATTATCACCCAGAGGTCATAGTTTACATTATGGTTCACTCTCCGTGTTGTACAACCTATGGGTTTGGACAAACATATAAGGGCACATATCCACCACCATAGTATCATATAGACTAGTTTGGCTGCCCTAAAAATCCTCTGTGCTCTGTTCATCCCTCCCCAGGCCAAGACCTGGGAAGCACTGATCTTTTTATAATCTCCATAGTTTTGCCTTTTCCAGAATGTCATATAGATGGAAAACACAGTATGTAGCCTTTTCAGATTGGCTTCTTTCGCTTAGTAATAGGCACTCAAGTTTCCTCCATGTCTTTGTGTGACTTGATACCTCATTTCTCTTCAGCACTGAATAATACTCCACTGTCTGGTGTACTACAGCTTATTTGTCCATTCACTACTGAAGGACAGCTTGGGTGCTTCCAAGTTTTGGCAATTATGAATAAAAATTCTGCAAACTTCCATGTGCAGTTTTCAAGTCCTTTGGGTAAATACCAAGGACCATGATTAGTGATGGTATGGTAAAAGTATGAAGTAAGTGAAGTAGAATTAAGTTTCTTGAGAGTTGGACATAATTGAGATTGTGTTTTTGTTAAGGAAGTATGACCAAGCCAGAAAGAAGCAAAGAAGTTGAGCATATGTGCAAAGAAGTGATTCACCACTGAATTTAAGCAAATAAGTTTAAAGGGCCTTACATGAGTGCAGACCATAGAGAGGCTGGATTAGTGGATTGGATGTACCAGTGAGGTTGAAGTATTGTTGCAGTTGGGGATTAGAAGCGTTGAGCGAGAAAGAAAAGATTGTGGTCAGAGATAAAGTTGTTAATGTTATTAGAACCTGTGTGTCCCTTAAGAATAGCTTACTTCTTCAGGAAATAGACCTTCAGCATATGTAACTGAGAATAATAAAACAAAAGAGGGGTACTGTAAAGTCTACTTTATACTCTGTTGTGTGCTTGCCTTTCGAAGAACTTCTAATTTAGTTAGATCTACAACATTTTCTAAGAATTTCTAGTCAAGAACGAAACCAAAGTGTGTTGACTATTAGAACGCCCAGTGTAGAGAGAAGGCAGAATGGCATTGGCAAAAGGGATGTGTTGGTGGTGATTCTTCTACGGGTGGGTGTTTCTTGGGCATGGGGTTGGTTCTCATAGCTTTTGCAGCCATCTCCCTCCCCATGCCTCCATCTGGCCTGCTTACATTGCATATACGATCATGTACCAGATAATGACTTTTCAGTCAATGACGGACCACATAGACGATGGTGGTCCTATAGGGTTAGTCCCATATAGGCTAGATGTGTAGTAGGCTAGACCATCTAGGTTGTGTGCATACACTTTATGATGTTCACACAATGATGAAGTCACCTAATGACGCATTTCACAGAAGATATCCCCATTGTTAAGCAATGCATGACTGTATGTATTTGAGCCCCCAAAATGTAGGACTTGTGACCCTGACAATTTTTAGTAAATTTAACAAGGCAATGAAATACCCAAATTAAAATTCCACAGTGTCCTGGATATTTCAGGACATGGCCAATGTCCAATACGGAAATACAATCACAGTGACAGCGTTCATTCCCTTTCTCTTCCCCAGTGACACCCAATATAAATGATGTCCCTGGAGTTGTGAACTCAGTGGCCCTCTGCCTCCTCTAAAATACCCAGTTAAATTTCTGAACTGTCCAGGAGCAGACATCACAGGAAGCTGGCATCCCCAACATGGGCAAGCAGACCCCTCACTCCTCTTCTGGCCCAATATTGCCAGTTCCACAAATTGCTGTGCCACAGGTGAAAACAATGTCATTGCTTCCCATAAAGTTTTTTTTTTCAGGCCGTTTTCTACTCAAATCCTTGTATATTATCAACAGATGAGACCATGAAGCAAATGAGTACACCACTTGTTTAACTTGACAAGTGAACGAGAGGAGTTAGATGCCAAGAGAAGACATTGTTTGCTACCTCTGCGCAGACCCAGCTGGAAAAGACCTACCGTCTTTTTGTGTTCATTCTTTTTTCAACTTGTCCTGTATTTCTGATCTGTGTCTGCCAGCCATAGAGGATTCATGGCCTTGAATTTACCCTCATCATCCTCCTCTGCTTAACGTATTTATGTAATCACTTTGTGTTGACAGTTTAAGCTAGATAAGCAGGGGGTCATTTTCCCCCTCTCAGAAAGATTTCCAAGGGGGTGGGAGGACACCTAGAAAAACACCAGTGAATTCTATTGACTTCGTGTTTAGACTTGAGTCATGCCATGGGGCAATGGGTTGGGCAGGAGCCTGGGAGAATGGGGTGAGATGGGATGAAGACAAAGGCTTGGATCCAAACCAGAAGTCACAATATCTTGCAGTTCCTTTTATCCTTCCTTTCAGCTAAGACTTCATTTCTTTTCATGCAAACTCAGGCCAAGCTTGTGGTCAGATTCTGTCCATCAAGAGGACTAGGAAGAGAAAGAGGTAGCAGGCAGTCTCTGACACTGACATCGTTTAGGCGCAGTTCTCCAGGTGAGAAAGCTCATTTCTCACGGCTCCTTGGCTTTCCCCTAGTATTTACTTCTTCTAAACAGTGAAAACTGAAGCAAGTACTCACAAAGAAAAACACGATTTTGGTACCTTGATTGGTGAGATTCCTTTCTTGTCATGTTCCTGGGGCATTTGCCGAGGCACCTGCTGAGGCCATGTTCCTGCCTGAACATATTTCTGCCGAAGTGCAAAATTAGGTGCATTGATCCAGACCTCCTTCCAACCTACAGTCTCATATGTGCCTTGTCCCTTCCCTTGGCAAACCTACAGATCTTTCTGAGTCCTCCTTGAAACCAATTCTTCATGTTCTGTCTTATTCACTTCAAGGGATGTTTACCTGATTTTCTGAAATTGTATAGTTTTTTAAAAAACAATTTGAGCTTACCTTATGAGTTCTTTAAGGAGAAGGACTTATGTCTTCTGCTAATTGAACTTTTGGCCACCTCTTTAGATTTTGATACACTTACTTGGAAATTGATGTAAAAATATTTTTTGAAAACACCACAAAAACCTTCGTAAATGGCATTAAACTTAACTTCTTACAAGAGATTTGTTGAAAAATTGTTTATGATTTCAAGGGCAATTTGTTCTTATTAATTATCTACTCTATTGGCCTAATATCTAGGATGAAGTGCTGAGAATAAAAGACCAAAGGACAAACTCAGGACTTCCACTCCGAAAATGAATACCATGTTCACCAAGAGATATGTGCAAGAGTGTCCATAGCAGCATTTTTCTTAACAGCCACAATTTGGAAACAATGCAAATACCCTCAACAGAAGAGTGTATATATACTTTGTGGTACCTTCATTCAATATACAGCAGTGTGAAGGAACAGATTATGGTTGCACCTAACAACCTGGGCCGCAAAATGTTGAGCAAAAGCAGACATCTCCAAAGAGTATGTAATCTATGATTCCATTTATGTTAAGTTCAAAACTGGCAAAACTAATTTACTGCGCTAGAGGTCAGAATAGTGCTTACCTTTGGAGTGTTGACTGGGAAAGGGCATGGGGTAGGCATCTGGGGTCCTAGAAATGTATATATCATGATCTGGCTGGGGGTTACACAAGGGAGTGCGTATGTAAAACTTGGTTGAGCTGTATACTTAAGATACGTGCATTTTGCTATATGTAAATTATGCCGCAATTAAATAGCTTTAAAAAAAGATGAACAATGCAGAGTCCCTGGCCTCAAGGAGCTAACAGTCTGGTAAGAGAGAAAATGTGGAAGGCATCCTTTCCCTGCAGCATGCTAAGTGCTGCTGTAGAGGTAGGTATGAAGTAGAACAACAAAAAGACACGTGTGAAGGCACCGGGAAGGAGGAGAAGACGGGGAGAGACACACACTCATTCTCTTGGAAAGAGGCAGAGGGGTATTTCAGGAGAGGGACGGCACGGGTATGTCTGGTGTGGTTTATGTCGCTGTCACACCGTGAAATTGCTCTCCAGATCACCAAATCCAGGGAATGTTTCCCAGCTTTTCTATTTTTTGACCTCTCTGTGGCATTTGGTCTTGCCAGTTGCTTCCATTTTTAGAAACGTTCTCTTACTGGCTTTGGTGAATAGTTCCTACTGATTTCCCTTCTCCCTCTCAGTCCTTCTTTTTCTTTTCCTTTCTGTTCCCTCTCCCTGGTCTTGTCCTTTAGATATCATCATCCTGCTAGATCTGTCCATGAGTCTTCCTCTTCTTGTCCTCGTCTCTGGGCAACTTCATTTAACTGTGTCCACAGTTTTAGCTACCGCCCCCCTCCCCTCCATGTCGTTGACTCCAGATTTGGTATCTTGAACTTACATTTCCATCCTTATCTTAAGAATTACATAGGTACATTTCAACTGGACACCACCACTTGGATGCCCTGCAGATAGCTCAAAATTTAGCATTTCTGAAACTGAGCTCTTCATCTTCCTCTCCTGCTGAAGCTGCTTCTCCTTTTATTTTGCCTCATCCAGCAGATTACTTTTGATAACAGTCTTGTCTTTCCTCTCAGGCTCAGTTAGACTATCTCTCTCTGTGCTTCCATCGTGCCTCGTGTATGCCTCCACCATAGCACGGCTCACTCTCAGTTCAAAGCAGTGAACAAAATGGCGGCTCCCACTGTTGTGTATTTTTACTTCCAGGAAGCCCACCTGGGCTAATGCTTGGTGGAACATTATTAGGCCTGATGTTCTTTACTTTCTTGACAGCACATGCAGTTGCTTCACGGTGTTAGCTCTGTGTGAATGCTGGTATTATGAATCCTCTATTAGTTTCATCAAGTGACAGAACCACAACTACTGATTTAAACAAAAAGAGAAGGTACTAGAGAGAGTTTGATTTGACCTTGGGCGTAACTGAATCCACGACATCATTTAAATTAGGTCTCTACCCTTTCTCTGTTCTCTGGCTCAGATCTGCTTTCATACCTGTTGGCTCTGTTCTCAGGCAGACCATTGAAAGCCCAGGTGTTACATTACCTTTACGGTTGGCAATTCCAGCAGAAGGAGAATGCTTCTCTCTATATCTTTCCAACAAACTTCCCCAGAGGAGTCTCTTTGGCTTGACTTGGCCATGAAATCACTCCTGAACCAATCATTGAGGCCAGCGAGGTGGAATGCTCGATGGTCCAGGCCTGGGCCTTGTGCCTACTTCAGGAGTTGGACGTCGAGCCAACCATCAAAAGGTCTGAGCTTGGTGTTGGTTGGGCCTCCAGAGGGAGAAGGAGGTGCTGTCGTCAGAAGAGGAAATGAATGCTGGCCAGGCAAAAATAATGCTTGTCCATTATAAGTCCTCTGTGAAGGGGAGTTGGTGACACCACAGACTCAGGGCAGTGCTCTAAGTTGGCACAGTACCATGATCCTTTGGGCCAGCCCTCCTTTCTTGATTGTGGTTTAGCCTCTGATTCACTCCATCTGTCAGCTTGTCTCTCCTGTCAGCCACATACTTCCTACGACGGGTCATTGTCAGGGGGTGGGAATCAACAAAAAGGAGCCTTTTAATCTGTATTTTCAATTCACCCTCTGTCTTTACCTGTTGTACCCTGTCCTGTGTCATGGGAATGAGGAAGGATGACGCAACCAGCCAGTTCTAGCCGTCTATGTGAATCATCTGTAAGTCATGCAGAACAATGCTATTGAGGGGTCAGATTTCCAGGAACTGCCTCTCATGCATCTTTCTTGGTCCACACAGTATCTGGCACAGGACTCTGGCTCTCACCCCTCAGCCCCTCACCCCTTAACGTTGCTCAAACTATAAATTGAAGGGATGTTTGGGGAAAAGAAAGAGCTACTGCCCTAAACCCAAAGCCGAGATAAGTGGCAGACAATGAACAGAGCACTGGAGTGACCAGGTGACCTGGGTATTTAACTAGTGTGCGCTGGGACAGCCACATTTGCTCTCTGCTCGACTATGTTCTCACTGGTTGGTGCCCAGTCTTATAGAATGTTCTCCGTGTTTCTAGTCCTGGCTGTGTCACTCGATTAATGTGCACTCATGTGTTCACTGAGCCTTCCCTAGGCCTCAGCTTTCTATCAGGAGAATGAGAAGCTAAGATGCAAACACTCCTTTTAACTCAAAAAGTTTCTACAATTCTGGGATATTTCACTTAGAAAAACCACCACACACAAAAAGTACAAATCCTATATTCTGGAGTTGATTTGATAAAAATCATCATAAACCATTTAAACTATCCAGTAATTTACTAGTAACGCATTTCCCGATGAGGGAATAGAAGGTCCTGGTTTCTTTTCTTCTGCCGAGTCAGTGTGTGCTGTTCCCTAAAATAAAAATCAACTTCATATAAAGCTGCTGGAAGTGTTATGTAGTCTTAGCACAGACCACACCTAAACTCAGCAGGACATTGTTTCCTTGTTAGAGGACACACAGCAGAGAGCTCCAAATAATAGCTCGGTTGTCCAATGTCTACTTAATGGATTAGCAAAGTTAACAAATGATATCTTATTCCTGGCTCCTTCTGCTGAAATGTAATACTTCCAAAGGCGAATAAACTGTTCCCGCTTGGTGACCTTCCTCCTTTCAGGGAACGAACATATTTGCTTCTCTCAACCTAGGCCTTTTCCCTTCCCCACAGAATAAACCAAAACATCTGGAGATACTGTGGGGTCTCTTTCAAGAAGATTACACGTTCTTTTTTGCTCTCATTTTTCTGGGAGATGAATCTTGACAACTCGAAATTAGAAGCTGGTGCTCCAGCTCCGTGTGAGACAGTCTGGCAGTCCGAGGGAAGCCTGCCTGTCCATGCTTTTTCCCTTGTCTCTCCCCTTCTCCCCTCATTCCCTCTTAGTCTCCCTATTCTCTTCTTTCTTTCTTTCCCAGTGACGTTTCACTGAACTTTGAGACTGTAAGGCCCAAAGAAGATCCCCTCCTTCCTTCCTATTTCCAACCTGGAAAGAGGCCACCTGGAATCGAACACAACATGGCTGACACCCGCCACCTTTCCTCTGGGCTAAGCCTGGGGCCAGGGCTGCTGCTAATGCGGCAAGTTTTACCTCCCTGAAGGCCATCACTCTTACCTCCGAGTAGGCATAAGTTACAGGTTGGAGAGCTTGAAGGCAGGTGGAACTGGCTCATCTGTCCCTTCTGTGGTGAGGGGCTTTGCAAAGGATGGTGTGTGTCATCTCTACTCACTTATTTCCCCTCAATACTGATCTCCCTCTAGTCAATGAGAGAAATCTGGATGAGTGTCTACTACCCAACAGGCACGGGTCCCTTTGCAACCAAAGCACTAGGACCATTTTCAAGCTGAGGTGAAAGGGAAGAGGCCAGCTGTAGAACACCCATAGGATGGAGGTGGATTCTTCTCAGGATTCCCTCCTCTTCAGTTCCCTACTGAAAGCTGTTGACTAAGTTCTTGGAGGCCAGCTTTCACTGATGTCTGGTTAGAGAGGAAAAGGATGAATAAAACCCTGGCTCGAGTGCTGATGGTTAGCAAGCGTTCCGATGGCTATGTAGAGCTCGGGCTTCTGGCGGGAAAGTCAGTGAGTCACAGGACAGTGCACGGATGAAATATTTTGGGGAAAGATGTATTTTCCCTTGGGATGTGGACAGTGGTGAGTATGTATGTATGTTTTTGGTAGGAAAACAGGGTGATGGGGTAATAGAGAGAGTGGTGGGAAGACACTAATAATTGAGGTGGAGAAAGGTCTAAAGAGGTGCCCTTGTCTGCTTTGGCTGATTTTGCTACAGGTGGAGTGTGAAATATGAACTGTTTACACAGCTCATATTTCCATGTACTAAGAAAAACAGAGAAAGCTGGGCACAGAGCTCTAACTGAGCTCCCTTCTTAGCTCCAAACCACTTTTTTAAAATGGACCGTTAGATCTTGAAGGAAGCTGTTTTCCACCAGACCTAGTGGTGCTGGAGCAGAGCATGTGCCACCAGCTGAGAAAACAAACCCGAGAAAGAGAAAGTGTACTTGGGTTAACAGGCCCTAGGCAAGAAAGTCTCCTTTCCCTCCCCTTCCTGGTCGGCACGTCCCCCGGGGCTGGAATAGTGGGCTTTGGCAGCGGAGGTCCTTAGGTAGGAGAAAGGACTGGCTGCCCTGCAGCCACATAGAACAAGAAGAGATTTACAGTCTCCACTCCTGACTTTTATTTAATGGAAACCAGAGGCATAAAAACGAGGCGGCAAATAACACCATGAGAGGAAATAAAAAGGGAGAGGGGGAGAAAAGGCTGTACTTTGAATGGAGCGCACATTTGCCATGCAGGTACTCACAATCGCAATGTTTGTCCGCCACACTCCAAGGAGATATGACAGTGGATGAATGCCACTGGTTGTGCAGAGCTGTCTACACAGGGGTCGCTGGGTCTAGGACTCCTCGAGAAGGGTTTAATCCTTGGTGAAATACTAAATGGGCCTTGTCAAAATTTTTTCTCTTTTGCTTAGAAATCTGTTCATTCTAAGAAACATTTTATACAATTTGCTTCTGATTTGTCACACTTCTCTGGAACTAGTTGGGTTAAAAACTACTTGTGCCTGTGACTGTGGCTCCGTGCGTGTGACGGATAAAATGTTCATACTTATTCTTTTAAGTGGCTAGTAGTTTGAGCTAAGTCTGATATTCTGAACTCTTATCTGTGGTTTCAGAGTGGGCATGTTCTCCCGCCAATCTGTGATCCTTCCTAACAGGCCTCTCATTGGACAGGACGGTTCCCTGTACCGAAGAGTAAATTGTTTTTAGAGCCACAAGCTTTTCCTCTCCTTTGTCGACAGTCGTACCTGGACTCTGACTCATCACCTAAATTCAGGTGGAAGAAATCAGATGCTTATAAAAATACTCTAAAAAGTCATGCTTAACCTTTAAGGGGAAAAGTCTAGATGTTTCATTAAACATTTATCACTTTTTGGGGAGAAAAGAAACTTTATTTTCCTCGCTTGGGGAATTACCTAGAAGCAATAAAACGCTGTTTTATAAGTAAATATCCCAGTTTACCTCTCATGGAATGAAGCAAAATAAATATAAACTTTGAAATATGGTCATGGCCCATATATTTTAAAAAGTGTTGTCACCACGGACCAACGCAGCTCAAATATATTTCTTTCATGTTTAACCATACGGGGTGAATAGATTTTCCCCCAATATCAATCTTTTTCTCTATTAACTGTCTGATTTCTTCTGTAATGTTTGATTAGAAAAAAGGAGTGGTAATGGAACCTTACGTCTTGTTTAAAAAGTAAAACATTGTCAAGGGGCTGGCCCCCCGTGGCTGAGCGGTTAAGTTTGCGTGCTCCACTTCAGCGGCCCAGGGTTTTGCTGGTTTGGATCCTGGGCGCGGACATGGCACCGCTCATCAGGCCATGCTGAGGCGGCGTCCCACATGCCACAACCAGAGGCACTCACAACGAGAATATACAACTACGTACTTGGGGGTTTGGGGAGAAAGAAGAAGAAGAAGGAGGGGGAGGGGGAGGGGGGAGGAGGAGGAGGGGGAGGAAGGAGGGAGGGGGAGGGGGAGGAGGGGGAGGGGGAGGAGGGGAGGGGGAGGGGGAGGAGGGGGAGGAGGGGGAGGAGGGGGAGGAGGAGAAGAAGATGAAGAAGAAGAAAAGATTGGCAACAGATGCTGGCTCAGGTGCCAATCTTTAAAAAAAAAAAAAGTAAAACATTGTCAAAATCTGAGAATAATCCCTAGGAATGAATTCCTTTCCCCCTTCCCCACTTGGGTGTTCAAATTTTTCTTTGTGGCTTTTCTCTTGTTTGTTTTCCAGTTCTACTTTCCCTTGGCGCTTATCCATGGCTTCTCCGGGCAGAACTTCCTCTGGTTTGAATGCCTTCTCCCCACACATTGAAGGGTTGTGAAGGAAATGGTATGAGGCCTGGGACTCGCTTCAGAGCAACCCAGCAGGCCGAGGGGATGGAGCGATACGGGTGACGGGGTGGGGGAAGCCAGCTTGGTCGTGAACTAATCATTACTGAAGCTGCGTGTGGGACACATGCAGGTTTATTACTTTATTCTCTTCTGAAATACGTCTGAAATTTTCCACAGAAAATGTTTTCCTCAATTGTCTCCAGGATTGACTTTTCTCTTTTACTGGACCCTGGTTTGTTGATCTTTATTTCTCTCCTCTGGACCCCAAATGTCGATGCTGGGAAGGACGCTATCTTGCCCAGTTCACTACTTCTGACAATGGGATTTTTGGAGATCTCTCGGAAGATGACTCAACCTGATGAGACAATGTTTATCGTGTGGCGTGCCTGTGTGTTCTTATTCCAGCTTCTGTCAGGGCAAGTGTGACAGATGCAGGCCCACCGAGGGCACAGGCTGAAGTGAACAGGGCAGGCCCTGCTGGATTAAAACCTTCCTCCTTTCTGGGTCCAGGTCTTGCCTCTGTCTCTTCCCCCCCTTCCCCTTCTCTTTGTGTTCCTTCACTGTTTGTTCTTCCCATTCCTTTTTGTTTTCTTCTTTGCTCTCAGTACCAATTCAACTTTCCTTCCTATATCGTGTGTGGAAAGCTGTCCTATAGCCATTTCTCAAATTCAAACTCTTCTGGAGCGGCAGAGCTCTAAGCCACTGTAGGGGATCCATCTGCTCCAGACTAAAGAATCTACAGAAACACTGAACACATTGAAACAGATATCGAGACATAGCCCTTATTTGACACGGGGCAGAGGAACTCCAAGGGAAAGAATTTGAACTCTGTCCACCATTGGGCATTAGATATGTTCAGAAAAAGCTAATGGGGTGTGTTTTGGGGAGGGTGTTACCAACTGAAGTCAGAATGCAGAGATAGACTTTCACTTCTGAAAATCTTTCCATCTTACCAGTCTCCTCAGAACATTATAAAACTCACTTTTATTCTCTCTAGATAAAGCTAGGATGGATATATAACAAAATAATAGGTAAATAATGGTATCAGAATTCCAGGGCCCAGCCCAGTGGTGCAGGGGTTAACTTTGCATGTTCCGTTTCAGTGGCCCAGGGTTCACGGGTTTGGATCCCGGGTGAGGACCTGTGCACTGCTTGGCACGCCATGCTGTGGTAGGCATCCCACATATAAAAGTAGAGGAAGATGGGCATGGATGTTAGCTCAGGGCCAGTCTTCCTCAGCAAAAAGAGGAGGATTGGCGGCAGATGTTAGCTAAGGGCTAATCTTCCTCAAAAAAAAGAAAAAAAAATTCCAAATTACTTCAATAGGCAAGAATGATGAACTAGAGCCAATAAGGTAAAATACAATATTAACAGTTCTAAATTGCTGCATGTGGTTGAAAAGGACCAACGGTAGTAGTATAGTGAAGACCTGATGTTGTGCATATGCAAAAGGCTAACACGCCGTAAACTGCATGGATACGCTTACAGTATCCAGATTGAGGGAGGCGATAGTACCATATTATGGGCACCACACTTTAAGAAAGATATTGACAAATTTAGGAAAATCCAGAGACAAGTGAGTGAGATAGAAAGGAGACTGGAAATCATAAATTATCAGGAATCATGAAAGAAAACAGGGATATTCCTCCCCCCCACCCCCCAAAAAAAGGTTATAGATGGAGCCTTCTCTCAGAGGGCAGAATGCAGGTGGGTTGGCAGAAGCTGCAGGAAAGTTCCTGATAAAATGGAGGATGCTCACCCCTCCTTGTCTCTCCCACCGAATGTAGCTATAAAACCTAGACAGCATGGGAGGAGCGGCTACACCAGGACTCTAAAGAGTAGACAGTGGAAGGTGGACTGGAGAAGAAGACCCGAATTCAAAGTACCACTGAACTGGTGAGGAGATTACCCCCTTTTCCCTCCAGTTCTCCCACTGCTTGGTCCAGGATGTGGATGCGGCTGTGGGAGGGCTCAGCAGAGCAGGGTAACTAAAGTCCCAGCTTTCTAGATGGAGGATAAAAAGGGGGACCCCAGGAAACTACAAGTACTCACAAGAGCACAAGGAAAGAAGAGTTTGGGAAAGCAACCCCAAAAAGTTGTTTATGAAATTCTGGACTCACCCTGGAGATGCACATGAATGAATCAGGTTCTAATCAGCACAGAGAGGACTTTGAGAACTGAGTGAACAGATACACCACCAGGCCCAAGACCAGTCACTGTGCAGCACATATGCAGGGAGCTGAGTAACACTACACAGGCTTTGAAAATGGAACTGATTTTGAAATCACGGACCAAGACAGTGGGTTGGAGCTTGCCCCCTGAACCTACCCAGGTTGACTCTGCTAAAACAAAAATATCAACATTTTCCATAGATTGAAACAAGACCCAGAGTCTTATGACACAATAATCAAAATGACTAGGATACAACCCAAAATTACTTGGCATAGGAAGAATTAGAAAAGTCTCAACTTTCATGGCAAAAGACAATCGACAGACACTGATGAGATGACACAGATGTTGAGATTATGTGACAAAAACATTAGAGAAATTATTATTAAAATGCTCCAAAAATGAATTGTGAACACACTTGAAACAAATGGAAGATAGAGCTGAAGAATATAATAACCAAAATAAAAATCTCACTGGATGGGCTTCTTACCTTTCTTTTTAATATAATTCACTTAATTCTAAGTGTATATGATCTTTTTTAACAATAGCTCTTTTAAAAATATATTTGAAAATTCCTAAAAATTTAACAATCAGCTCTCATGAGCTGATACAAGCCAGCTCATGACACAACTGACATCGACCACAAACAGTCTGTTTCAATGAATATCTTACATTGTAGGACTTCTTAGAGAATTTAATATGGAAATAGGCCTTGTGAAAAAGCAAGTGAGAAATGAACACACATTTCTAAACATAGTTAACTTGTGGTCCAGGGAATACACTTTGGGAAATGCTGGTCTAAACAAACAATTTACCCCGAAGATGCTCTGATCCTTCTGACTCACTTTAATCTCTTTCTTGCTAGCCACCTGTATTTTTACATTCCCTCTAATTCTAGGCATTTAATCTTTTCTGTTGTCTTTGTCTTCTTTCTACATTCTCCTCTAATTCATCTCTTGGCACAAAGCAAGACCTTGTTATTTTTTTCGTAGACAGTAGCTAAGTTTAAAATGTGGACTTAGTAGTAAAAATTTGGAAAGGCTGTACTTTCTTTCGCAGTGAGCTAAAAGAGGCTTCTCCCATGGCTTTTCCCCAGACTTACAATACTTACGTTTGTGCTCTCAAAATCGTCTGTCACAATATCCATACTCTTTGCAGCTATTAAATCACAGAAAAGATCTGTGATTTTTCTGGGAAGCTTGGCAAGGCAGACTTCTGGGATAAAGTTAGACATCAGTTCTCTTTTTGGTGGCCATATGGTTTGTCCTTAAATGTCTATCTGTGTTGACCTTCCTCCCGCTGTTTAATTGCTAAAGCCCTATACCCTCATTAACAGGAGTGGGAAGAGCCAAATAGTTAGAGATGATGTGATTTCCCTCCCTTCATTCTCAAAGGGACAATAGATCACAGATGTGTTATCATCAGTGTCCCTGGATCTCATTTGGGAAATACTACTTTTTATTAGTTTAGAATATGTTTGTGTCAATGAATATCATCCCTGAACTACAGGAATTTGACTCAATAGCTAATTTCTCTTAATTTGCACACAGCTGGTTTACCTGTGTTGACAATTTTCCCGAAGAAAAATGTTGCCCCTTGTGGAGTTAGAGCCTCTTTCAATTTTGCCAGCATTTCAGAAATAAATGGTGTGCTAGAGCAAAGTTGCTCTTCAGTGAACCGGAGGCTTGCCAAAGCTGCAAGGACTCCCACTACATCATGGATGTTGAAGTGAACTCTTAAAGCAAGTGGTGTCTGAGGTTCAAGGCTGGATGGAGAGAAAAATAAATGGAAGCATCAGCTGATTTGAAAAACTGAAAATGTGCTTAGCCCTCTTTGGGAACCAACATTCAGATTTAAAATGGTTGAAAGCAGAAGCCGACAGCCACAAGACACCATCTCTCCATTCCTTTTATGGGAGCTTTAAAGTTGTAATTTAAACTTTGGCAAATTGGTTTTAAGGCAGATTTGTTAACACACTCATGGATTGCCAAAATTAGGCTATTGGTTTGCTTACCGCATACTTATTCAAAGGAACGGAATTGTCTCTACACACAAACAGTGTAATTGGACTGTGATTCACGATTATTGTCATGCAATATTATGTCTCTTCTATAAATAGTAAAATTCTTTCTTTAGACATTCTAGGTATTTTGGAATACATAAATTTATCTCCTTTTTTTACTACTTCTAAAATTTGTGGTCTCATCAGTGGGATGAATAAATTCAAGTCATGTGTTATTCATCTTTGCCTCTTTAACTCCTAAGACAGAGCTTCTTGGGCAAGCAAGTCAGTAAGTCAACGAATGAATGATAATGAAGGAACGGGTACAGTGATGTTTATGGTCATATACAGGGCTGAGTACCAAGGTCAAAACTTTCTTTCAGTCAGTAATAGCCTCATTGCTATTAGATAAAAGTTAATCTTTTCAGGGAAAAAAAATCAGCTTAGAACTGAAGATTTCTCTTTCCCCACCCAAGCCCAGAAAATGATTTTGGACTTATTCTAATTTAGGCCCATTCTTCCAGCTCTGATTCAAGAAAAATGGAACAAATCTCTTTCCAAGTGGAAATTCGGAGGTCGTTATCTTTCTCTACACTTTAAAATTCTCAAAATCAGCAGGGGTCTGTGAGGGGGTGTGTGTGAAAAAATCTTCCTCTTTTATGTAAAAGTCACAGATATAGACAGACAGTCCATAAACACTCTATCCGTGGTATTAAAATTTCATGGGGGATTGAGTAGGAAGAAATGTCTAAAAAGGCTCCTTGGAGGGGTGATAAGGAAAAGAAGGTAGAGAAACACTGCTCTAAGTGGTCACATTTTTGATAACTTGCCATTTGTAACACTAGTCATAGTTTCAAAGTCTATGACTCTATTTGGTCATGAAAGATCCTCTAGGTTGGATAGGGTAGAAACAATAGGTATATCAGCTGTCCCAATTATTTGCCAATCTTAATAAGTAAAATATAACTATTTTTATTCCAACTAGCTTCAGTGTTGCTAATAGTTCACAAATATATCTCACACCTATGTTCACACTGGTATATTAGCTATGTAAATAAAGTTTACTCTCACTAAACTGAATAAAAGCAATATGATCTTTCGTAAAAAGAAAGAAGGGCAACTCCTACTCCATTTATTTTACGCAATGTTTGGACTAATACAGTAATAGATGCATAATTTGTGATCAGTTAAAAATGAAGTTGTCATCTTTATTATAAAAATACCATGCCAAAATAGATTATCAAATCTTCTTGGTTTTATTGCAGCTGTTATTAAGAGCTAAGAAGAATCTGCCCCTTCATGTTTAGAGAATTGTGTCCCCTTTTTAATCTGTGGTATCAGCTTTTGTCCAAACGCAGTTCTGTTTTTGAGAAAGATTGTCCAGGCGAGGCATAAGGGAAACAGAACATTCTATTCAAAAGAAAACATGAATCTGAGCTGTATATTTAAAACAAAGAAACTAGCACTTTCCAAGGTAAATGGAAAAGAGTTTATCTTATTTTTCTCAGAAAGAGAAGGTTTGAAAGCTAACCCATTTATGATTTCAAAGTCATGAACGAATCGGTAAAATAGTGATAGATTCAGTGTATATTTTATAGTCACACGGAATTTAAAAAATAGGAACTCCTACAATATTATTTCACCCAAAGCATAATAAATACAGAGAGCAAGGTCACTGGAGCTGACGCTTTAAACAAATACTGTAGTTCAAGAGACATCTAACTTTGTGAGGAAAAGGTTGAAAAATGACATTATTCTGCTCAGCGTTTTAAACACACTCCTCCGCCATGATTAACATGAAGATAAACCAAGTAAGGCCAGCATTGCATTTTTCTTTTGGGTCAAAGGAAGTCACTGAGATATAATTTCATGTCCTACTTTGAAAATTTGGTACTTAGTGTTATCATGACTCAGGCCCTGTTCTTGATGGATTACACTGGGCAAGAGAAGTTGCTACAGTGCTCAGCCCATTTAATTCCTTAGGAAAGCAACGAGATGGTTTCTTGTGCCTCCTGTGAAGTCCATGCTGGGGAAGGAAACCTGAGCACAAAGCCGGGTCTGGGGTGCTGGGTGTGAAGGTGTGGGGAAGCATCCATTTCACAGGTAGGTAGAGTGGACACTGAGTCAGCTTGTTAAAGTAATAAACTAAACTGTGAACTTCTCTCCAGCGGGGACTGTGATTTTCTTCACCTAAAGGGGCATCAGAAAGGAAGAAAAGATTCTAGATAGAAGTCGGTGGAAACAAGCCACGTTTTTTCAACAGCATCCAAAAGCCATTCCAGAGGGCTACAGACTTTGGCCAAAACCTTTAAGCTTGCCTCGGTTTCCGTTTTTGTCAGATAAGAATTGCTTTGCTATCTTTCCTTTCAGATAATGATTGATCCAGAAGGATTTTGCAAACGACTTGATATCTTGTAGACTCGTTGTCTTGTCAACAAATGGGGATACCAATACCTACTTTCATATACAAAAATATTTAGAAAGTGCTCGGCAGACAGTAGGTGCTCATGACGTAGTCGTTACGTGTTGGGGCTCGACTGAAAACAAAGGATGCCATCTGAGAACAGAACTGAGACCACCCATGTCAACACGATTTGTTTGTCCAGAGAAACTTACCCAGAAAAGTAAGGCTGTAAATTAAAAATTAACTTCACTGTTTACTTTGGGACATTACTACAATCAATTTATTGGAGAAAATAGTCTGCTGAGCAAACAGCTTGCTTATTAAAGAAACAGTTTGCTTATCAAGACTTGCTTCAAGACGCTTCACTGCGTCCACCAATCCTCAACTAGCACGTCACAGCTGTTCCCAATCCTTATCAATTTCAGTTCCTTGCTTGAAGACGGGTCTTAAAGGACTAGAGTCCAGAGCCCAGAGCCCTGTAAAGGTTCCTCTTCTGACCTCACCTTTTGAGACACTAGGAAGATTCTGTCCAGGTTGTCTTCTCTTACTGCAGTGAGCTCAAAGAAAGTTAATTTGCTTAATTAACAGTTAATTTGTGGTATTTCAGGGAATTCAACAATCATCGTTACATTATGGGCTTTGATCTCTTCAATTTATGCTTCACTTATGTGGCTGAGTCATTGCAGCCTTGGGGAGGTGTCCTCGCTCAGCCCCTGAGCTACTTACTCTCTGGTGTGAAGTTGGGTTTCTAAGGGAGTGGTGGTAACTAGCAGCTTAGTGAGCAATGCCTTGTAGATCGCCTGTCGTTTGCTTCCCATTGTCTGGAAGCCTCATGGAGTGCTCCTAAGTGCCTAACTTGGCTGCTGGGGACAGCAGGGCTTATTAGCCCTCCCCAACGCAAGAACCTCCCCCACCGTTTGCTAAGCACTCCACAACACCTGCTTAGTTTTATTCCCGGAAAAAAACAGGAAGCAGCTCGAGCTAGATATTCTGCTCAGATGACCAAGATAGTAGCAAAGTTAATGAGCAACAAACGCCGACTCAAGGATTGCGCTGGGGCGGGCTGGTGTTCTGACCCTCAGGTTTATACCTGGGTTTGGCAGAAGAGCAGTCAAGTCTTTGATTCTTGTTCCGTGCATCTTGAGCTGAATCTTGTTGTTAGTTGTCAGCCTAGCTTCACAAAAACATTATTCCCTAAGCTGAGTTTTCCATCAAACAGAATATTAGATCAGCCAAATTATCTCCATCTGGCTCTTGGCAGCAGACTAGGTTAGGAGGGAAGGAAACCCGTCTCCTATCTTCTCCAAAAGTGATAGAGCTGACGCGTTTTTAAATGTTTGTAAATTCACAGACTTTTCCTTCCGTTTTCATGCGACATAGACAAATAGGCTTTAAACCTGAAGTCTGTGGAGTCTGGATAGTATAGTCATTCTCAGTGTAGGTGCCCCTAGTGTCTGGGGGTAAGTGTGGCCAGATTTAGCAAATTAAATTACAGGAAGCACAGTTAAATTTGAATTTCAGAAAAACAACAAATAATTCTTTTAGTATAAGTATACATGGGATATATTTATACCAAAAAATTATTTGTTGTTTATGTACTTAAACTCAAAAAATTATCTGTTTATCTGAAATTCAAATTTAACTGCATGTCCTGTATTTTATCTGGCAACCCTCCTAGGCGTTCATGAAAATGGGTTTATGAACTAAAAGCCAGGTTTCCTTGCTTGTAGTTCTAGAGTCTTTTGAACACTCTATGCTTCTTAAATGGATTTATCAAGTTAATTATGTGATACGGAGTAGCATCTTATTAGCGAGAAACTACACAGAAGGCATTGTTTTGTAGAAGCCGAGGTTTACTGTGGGAAAGAAAAAGGCAAGTACGAAGTTGGGTCCTCAGAGTTCAGGCTTCAGGGAGGGGAAGGAAGAAGCACCTAGCACAGATCTTAAGTGTAGTGACTGAAAATAATATTCAGCTGTCACAACTTGGTTTAAAAGTGTGTCTTTCTATCACACTTGCCAGCCTCATGCCTGTGAAACTCAGACAGGAAGTGTATTCCATGACACCAGGCTGACTGTGGCCAGAGGTCAATCTTGCTGTTCACTACATTTTAGCGCTGTTATGAAACTCCTAATACACAGCAGTTAAAATCGTCCAGTTCCAAGGTCTGGCAAGCCCATGTGCATCTCGAAAATATATTTTCCTTTTCTAAAGTCCATTCATTTATCTTAGTATCTTATATCTGAGAGCCCTACATTCACACTGAAAAAAAAATCCGCAACTTCTGGGGGAAATATGTTGAGGTAGTTATTGTTTTCATTATTGTACATCATGTTCATATTACTATGGGAAAGAGTCCTTTTCCCTTAGAAAGGAAAAATTTCCTGAGAGCTGGTAGTGGAAAGACATCCAATGCAACAGCACCCCCCACTGTTTGTTACAGGGAAATGTGTGCTTTTGTGACGACAGGACAACCGAGGCAGTTACAGGAGGTCATCCTAATCCGAGACACATTCCCCCGCTGTCTGAGGAACAGGCGCTGGGGTATCAGAACATAGGTAAGTGATTGGAATTGGGCCTTTTTTTTTTCAGTAGCAAAAGTGATATAAGAAATGTCCACTGACTCTAGACAGTAAATGAGAATGGAACTCTAATTCAGCGAAAGTATTTCACTCCGACGTCATAGCAAACGATGTAAGCCTCTTTACCGTGATTCTATTTTCTCTCTCCTTTTGCGTTGGAATAGATTCTGACAGACAAAAGAAAATTAAAATCAGATGCAGTTCTCAAAAGACCAGAGGAAGCTGGATTTGTATGCTGACCCCGTAACCACAGGCTTTGTGAATTTCAGTCGGCTTTGGAGCCGAGGATGGATCCAGCGCCTTGGTTTCCAGTGCTTCTTGTTGTACCTGGAATGGTGAAGTGTCTGTTTATTCCACAGGAAAGCACCCTGTGAGCAGTGCCTTCTATCCCACGTGGCCACCTTTGGCCCATCTCTCATCTCAGCCGAGGATTCTCGGCTCATCTTAGACGCCCTGTTGTTAGCAGTGTGAGGGTCTTTCAAGATCATCTAGTGAAACTTCTTCGTTTTACACGTTATGAGTCCGAGGCGACTTGTCTAAAGTTACTGCAGCATCTATATTCAAATACTTTATTTCAACTAGTTGCAGTGTTGCTAATAACTTATTTTGCTTTTAAACTTCTCCGTTTTGGTGGCAAAATTCATTTCCAAGGAGACGTTGAATAAAGAACTTGGGAAGAGGCTGCCCGGGTGCCCTTTAAGGTGCTGGACGTATGGTTTTACTTCTTGTAGACTCTGTTTTATTCACGGAAATGTATGAAGTCACAACCCAAACAGATGAATGGTTAGTTTTGGTCTGTTGGTGAATTATTCTTCCATAACACTGGTATGTGAAGTGGAGGGTAAACCATTATACTCAAGGCAGGTCTAGAACAAGGTTAGAATTCTTTACCGGCTCATGTAGATACTGTGGAATCGAGGTAGCTTTGTGGCCAAATTAATACGCTTAACACAATGGAAGAATATTTTAGTATAATTAAACAATAGGAGAGATAAGCTAACAGCAGCTGACTTTATTTTTCGTTCACAGACTAAAGAACTCTGCTAAGTCTCTGTTTAATTCTCCTGAGTCTTAGGTTTATAAAATTGAAGAATATGAAAAAAAAAAAATCCAAAAATCAAAAAAAAAAAAACTTGAGTTGACTCTTTTAAAAGGTAAATGTCCTTAAAGCATCTTCATAATTTGGGCCATGGAGCCAAATGTTTTTAATAAACTATGGCAAACAGAGCTAAAGAAACTAACTGTGTGTGGAGGGTGGTCGCTCAGCCATCTAGACTGGAAATCCAGGCAGAAATTCGTTGCAGAGCTACCCTCCTTCACTCAGGCTGTTGTTTTGTCACTAAAGTTACTGTGAAAAGTAGCTGTGGGGCAGTGTGGCCTCTGGTTGTCTAAAAGGTGCCGCATAGACTTCTGTGACCAATTTCCATAAAGTTCTTTCAGCAGTTCAAACTTTATTAAGACTCTTGACAAAAACAGCTGCTAAAATTGCAAAGGAATGTAATAAAAAACATAGAGTCCGAAACAACCAGAGTCTATAACAGCAGTATCCACAGTGGCCAAGCCCCCTGGGGGATGCAAACTGCTCACGGTCCGCGCCCGGCCGGGGCACCCCGAGCGGGCAGGCAGCAGGACACCCAGGCTCGCCAGAGCTCCGAGGCCGAGCGGCCTGCCAGCGCCCCGTTGATAACCTCGTTATGGCCTGGGCAGGACGCCAAGAAGACCCGCCCGCCCGAGCAGGGGCTTTTAAAGAGCGAGGAAACACTGGAGCAAATTCATTTTATGTCGGTTTTATTATGCAGTAAAAAAATCTCCAACACATACTCATTTACTAAAAAGAAAACAATAAATGTTTAGTTGATTGTAGTTTCCATATTAGCATGAAGGGGCACAAGCTGGAGTTAACCAAAGACTCTGAGATGCATTTGGAAATCTTAGGGAAAAATTCAGGTTTGAGTAGAAATGTGCAGTAGGAATTACTGTAGACAATGCGCTACTGTTAAGCTTCTTCGATTTGGGAGAATCTTTGATATATATTTCCTATAATACTAAAATGACGTCTAGATATTTCAGGGAAAAATGGGAACACAACACTGATATTGCTTTCCACGTAAAAAATGTAATGTTCAGAAAACGGAAAATTAGGAAATATAGTTTATTTTTGCAGTTTTGACTGAAATCACACGTTAGGCAGTTAGAAAAGGCTGGTGTGATAAAGGAGGAAAGAGAATCGAAGCTCCCTCCCCCGGCACCCCCTCCCCCCCCAACACACGCAGGGAGTGAAGGAGGGCATCCTCTCCAAGACTCTGGGGTACAGAATCCAGAGTGTAACGTCCAAAGTAGGATGCAGGGACGGGCATGACCGAGATAGGCCAATGGTTACTTATGGACAATCATTTTTGTCTTGGACAAGTGACTTTCTTTGCTATGAAAATTGGAGGGAAACACAGCCTCCTGCTGTCTTGAGAGGGCTATGAGCCTACTTGGGGAAATGCTAAATCTGCGGGAATATGGAATGGTGGGCACTCAAGTTCCCCCAGGGCCCAGCTCCAGGGCCCTCTTACTTTATTTACTGTGAGAATGCAACTACCTCTCCCGACTTCAATGTGCGTGTTGTCCCCTGGGTTGTCCAATGCTGTGGTCTTGCCATTTGTTCAACTACTCATTCATTCATTCACTCATTCATTCAACAAACTTCTGTGAGAGCTTATTACGTGCCAGCCACTGTGCCAAGCGATGGGAATACAGAGACAACCTTGCAGCCTCTGTCCTCAAGCACTTGATCGTTCAAAAAGAGACGGACAAGCACAACACAAGTTCTGTGTTACAGGTGGGAGCACAGAGGAAGGCCGACTAACTTGGACTTGGAGGGTTTTGAAAGGGTTCAAAGACGAGGCAACAGTGGACTGAGACCCAGACACAAGGTAGGATTTAGCTAGGGGAGAAGGAGGCAGAGGATGATTCCAGGCTGAAAACTCCTGGACTGTCCTGAGGGGGAGGCCGAGTGCCAGCGCAGGGAGGAGCAGCCAGGGTGGGCCGGTGGGAGTGTGGGATGGAGGAGGGAGAGAAGGCGGGGAGATGGTGGCTGGAGTTTCGGATGTGGCATGGCCCGGCTTGGCTCAGGGGGAGGTGGAAATCTCTTTCACAGCAAGGGCGTCTGGCTTGTCGCCCGCTTGGCCTGCACTGCCTGAGGAGGACCTGGGCCTCACCCTTCTCCAAAATCACCTTTTGGTGGAGGTATCTGCTGTTCCCCAAGTCACTGAATCTTCTTAAAGGACGAGTGAGTGGCTTAGTTGTCCAAGTTCACTGAGAGGGTCACAAACTGGGTTTTCTACATACTGGTCTACATCCTCGCTGGAGGGGCTGAGCGGAAGCTGGAAGAGCCCCTTCCTCTCCAAAGCCGGAATTTGAGAAGACACAGGCTATACCTGTAATCGGGCTCTGTGCGCATCAGCAAGAGGGGGCACAGATCAGCTCTGGCTGACAGATGGTGGGGAGGTGCCTGTGCAGCTCTGGGGGCCACTGGAGACGGCACCCTTGGGGCTGAGGTCATGTCCCTTAACGCTGGACATTGGTGGCTTTGTCTTCTCCAGCAGCCACATCTTGGATGGACATCAGCATGGGTCAGAAGTTGCAACTTTTTTGGGTGTGTGTGTGTTTGTTGTTTTGCTGTTTTATTGAGAATAATTTACATACCATTTGATTTACCCATTTAAAGTGCACAATTCAGTGGGTTTTGATAAATTATATTATTCAGTTTTAAAAATTGTGGTAAAATATATACAACACAAAATTTGCCTTTTTAATAATTTTTAAGTGTACAATTCAGTAGCATTAATTACATTCACAATGTTGTACAACCATCACCACATCTATTTCCAAAACTTTTTCATCACCCCAAACAGAAACTCTGCTTAAAAATGGAAACTTCTGCTAAAGTTATTAAGCAATAACTGCCCCTTTCCCCTTTCCCTGAGCTCTGGTAACTTCTAATCTGCTTTCTGTATCTATGAACTTGCCCATTTTAGATATTCCATGTAAGTGAAATAACGTAATATTTGTCCTTTTATATTTGGCTTATTTGACTTAGTATAACATTTTTAAGGTTCATCCATGTTGTAGCGTGTGTCAGAATTTCATTCCTTTTTATGGCTGAGTAATATTCCATTGTATGGATAAACCACATTTTGTTTATCCTTCATCTGTTGATGGACACTGGGTTGTTTCTACCTTTTGGCTATTGTGAAGAATGCTGCTATGATCATGGGTGTATAGGTATCTGTTCAAGACCTTGCTTTCAATTCCCTTGGGTATATTTCTAGGAGTGGAATTGCTGGGCTGTATGGTAATTTATGTCTAGCTTTTTAAGGAACCACCAAACTGTTTCCCATTCCCACCAGCAACATAAGAGAGTTCTAATTTCTCCACATCCTTGCAATACTTATTTTCCGTTTAAAAAAAATTATTATTAAAGCCGTCCCAGTGGCTGTGAAGAGGTATCTCATTGTGGTCTTGATTTACATTTTCCTAATGACTGATCGTGTCAAGCATCTTTTCATGTGCTTGTTGGCCATTTGTTTATCTTCTTTGGAGATATTCCATTCAAGTCTTTTGCTCATTTTTAAGTTGAATTGTTTGTCTTTTTGTTGTTAAGTTGTAAGAGGTCTTTATATATTCTGGACATTAAACCATTATCAGATATGTGATTTCAAAATGTTTTCACCGGTTCTGTAGGTTGTCTTTTCATTTTCTTGATAAGATCCTTTGATGGTTACAGCTTTTTCAAAGCAGGTAAAAGGGATTTTCTGCTTTCTTCCCTACCCCGCCTTCGTGCTGCCTCCTTGCTGTATGAAGGCAAACAGTCAAGCAAGCGCTGACAGGGAGGGGACCAGTGGAGACCTTCTCAATCTTGCTTTCTCAAAGAGGCCTTTTCTTTCCCGAGGGTATCACCCTGTAGAATATAAAATTCCTTGTGGTGAATTAATCATTTCCTATTTATGGAGGCTACTTTTCAAAGAAAATATTCCAGTCATCTCCTCACTCCTGGGCGAAGTCCGAAGCCCTGCTGAGTCGTATCTGCATTCGGCGTCACGTGTGCCAGGCTGCCCACATTCCAGGGCAAAGCACCACCCACGCAACCAGAGAAACGCTGCTTTGAAAGCCTTCATCTCTCCACTTCCTCGTACCGGGGAAGAGATGCGCGTGAATGTTTCGAATTAAGGCAGGGTGTGGGAACCTAGTCCTGCAGTGAAATGACAGGAACCTCAATGCTGGGGTCATTGCAAAGGGGGCCGTGCATGTTTTCCATCTGAGTCCGGGACTGAACTTGGCGTTCTGCAGAGAGTAGTCAAGTTTCATTAACAGGGTCAGGGCCACTCCAACTCCCCAAGCCCTTTCTCAGCCTGATTCATGCCCACACCTGCTGCCAGCCCTCTCCGTCAGCCGCACCCAGCTCGACAGGTCCAGAGGAAGGCAAGAAAAGATTTGTCCCCTCAGGACTGTGCCAGTGAAACTTAGCCAAAGTTTTGTGTGGTTTTTTTAAAACAGTTTTTCCTATGGAAAATTCTAAGCACATGCAAAAGAAGAACTCCAGGTACCCATCACCCAGTTTCAACAATTATCAAAGCCTGGCCAATCTTGTTTCAGTTTTACCCCCACTCACTCTCCCCTGCCCGGTACCGTTGTGAAGCAAATCCCAGGCCTCATAGAATTCCATTCATAAAGCTTTCAGATTATATTTCTGAAAGATAAGAACTCATAAATTTAAAGATATAAATCTATTGTCACATGTCAACAATATTAACAGTGATTCCTTATTATCATCTGATATCCAGTCATTGCTCACATTTCTAATTGTCTCATCAATATCTTTTAATTATTGTGCTCTCAGTTTGTTTGAGTCATGGATCCAAGGAAGGTTGACACGTTGCCTTTGGTCAATATGTTTCTGTTAATCTATAGATTCCTCTACCCCCATCTCTCTCTCTTTTTCCCTCTAGAAGCGTATTTGTTGAAGAAACTGGGTGTTTGTCCTATAGGGTTTCCCAAAACCTCAATTTTGTTAACTGCACCACAATGGTTAACGTATTTCTCTGTTAAATTGGTGGTTGAATCAGCCAGCTCTTTTGGTAAGTATAAAGATGTCTGGAAGTTCAAACTCTGAGGTGTAGCTACATGGGGTTTTAAATAAACCAAGTCTGGCCCTCCAGAGAGGGCGGCACATAGAGTGTTCTGGAGAAGTGGGCCTCATTGCAGCTGAACTACTGAAGTCGATCTTCAGGAAATATTTGAGAGTGGTGGTTCTCAGAGAGGAATGTTGGCATCGGGGGTGGGGGAGGTTCAGGTGGGACATTCACTTTGTAGCATTTGAAATTTTTATAATGAGAATATATTTAAGCATTATTTTTGAAACACAAAAATGAGTTTAAAAATAAAGTAGCGGAAAAAATGAAGACAGTGTATCAGACAGCTTGGCAAGTACTAGATACGTGGTTTGCAGACAGAGATGTGAGCATAAGACAGCATAAGAAAAACCAAAGGCCCTAAGCAGAGGAAAGGACCAGAAGCTCTTTCCATTAGCTTCCATTTCTTCCTTGGGCTAGAGGGACAGCAGGGAAGAGGGCCTGGGTAGTCTCTGGTCCTTGAACATAAACCCCCTTCTTCTCAGACCTGTGGGCATACTATTCCCTGAACATGAATTTTAATCCTCTGCCTCATTATGTTGTGTTTTTTAGGATTCAATCCTCTCATCTCGCACCAGAGATTGGATGCAATTGTAAGATAAGACACAGAAGTCAGACAGGAATGAAAAATCATCGTCTCTGTTGGAAAGTGCAGTTCGGACCAATAGCCACGGGGCTGTTAAAGTAAATAACCCTTGAAATGGCCAAATTTCCCCACCAACCTCACGTTCATCTCTGAACCTCTGGATGGAGAGAACAGAGCAGGACACTACCAACCTGATCTGAAGATGGAGAACTCAGAAGAGGCAGAGGTTGTCTTGCCCATATTTCCTTATCTCGAATGAACCAATTATACAAATATCCCCATAAAACCTTCATTCTTTGGGGAGAAGAGAGTGAGAGAAGCTGAGAGAGTCTTCCCATACTTTTCTGTCCAGATGAGTGTGTGGAAATTCCATCCCCTCTAGGAAAACCTAAAGAGTTAGGAGTAAATGATGCCCTCTGGCACAGCCTCTATACTTCATTTGATTAATTCGAAATGCCTTCCCGTCTTCTCGGACTCAAAGGAGAAATAAAGTCTTTTAAATGCCTCATCCCGACGACCACGCCACGTTACCATGTGGTTACCTAGGGCCGACGTGCTAGTGCACAACCTGTGCCATGTTCGGACCCTGCCCTTAGGGTATTGGGATCTGGTGGGGAGAAATAGCAAAGACCTCAAGATGAAGGACTGAATGTATATGACAGCTTGTAGGTGCATTAATAATGATGTACTAAAGAAGAAATAGCAAGCTAGTAGAAAGCCCTGAATTTGGATCTGATCTGATTCAAATGCCTTATTTTCTAAGGCAAGAGACCTTCAAATGAAAGGCCCAGTACTGTCCTGTTGCACATGAACAATGAGACGCTAAATCCACAGCTGTGTAAACATGGATCCCATTACACACTCCGGGTACCCACCCAAGGTGTAGCTTCTCTGCCTGCTGTAGGATGAGGGCATGGGGACTGCCAAGCCTGGAACTTAGGGGAGCTCAGAGGACCTGCTGCTGTATAATCTCACTTCGTCAGGACTCCAGATGCTCAAATTTTTTTTAATTTTATTTTTTAGTTTTTAAAGATTTTGTTTTTTTTTTCCATTTTCTCCCCAAAGCCCCACGGTTCATAGTTGTATATTCTTCGTTGTGGGTCCTTCCAGTTGTGGCATGTGGGACGCTGCCTCAGCGTGGTTTGATGAGCAGTGCCATGTCCGCGCCCAGGATTCGAACCAAGGAAACACTGGGCCGCCTGCAGCGGAGAGCGCGAACTTAACCACTCGGCCACGGGGCCAGCCCCAGGTGCTCAACTTTTAAATGGAAATCCAGTCTGGTCACGTGGCTGTAGCTGAGAAGCACACCAAGTCTTTCTTTAAATCAGGAGTGAGTGGTGCTCAGTCAGAAATTAGAAATGAAAAATCCCATGCCCTATGATTTTTAAAATGTTTTCAAAGTATTAAAACTACACTTCATAATATTTCAAATACAATTGAAAACAAAACCAAAATATACTTATGTATATCCACTAATCCATACCCATGTCCATGAACGCTGAATCCATTACAGGCTTGAAGGTGGATCAGATTGAACCTAGCCATTTTTCATCAGTGGATGTTTCTTTATTACCCTGAAAGCCTTTATAAGATCTAGATGTCTACTGAGCTCCACTCCTCTTCTTATCTTCAAAATTCAGTGGACATTTTTATTTACTTAATGAGTTGGCTTTTCAGATCCTTGGGTTTTAGTTTCTCTTTCCAGGCCGTGGCATCTTTCATGTCCTCAGACCACTGGGGCTCTTGAGTTTCCATCTTTAGAGCCTTGAGAATTTCTGTGTCCTGAGGTCTGTCCCCTTTTTTGTCCCTTAGCCTGCAACTGCATCCCCTTTCTTTGTTTCACTGATGGCCATTGTCAGTTAATTTATTCATGAAAATGAAAAAAATCACAAAAGAAAACATATCAACTAAATCAAGGCAGAGTAGAGAAATAAAGGAGGAGTTAATGGTAATGTTATGGTAATATCATTTTGATTATTCAAAGAACATTATTTTTCCCCAAGGCAATGAACAAAGATTGTTGATTTGTATGAATGGGCAGTACTCTATCGGAATATCATTACTTATTTTAATTTCACGATTGTAACTTCTTAGGTTAAGTCATTTCAAGGCACAAGTACAGAGGAATAGCAATTAGTTAATTGAAATCCGTGACTGGTATAAAATTACCAGTTTAAAAATCAGTGAAACATAGAAAGATCTTTCTTATTTATACAAATTAGGACTGAAAGGTTACGTTGTCTTGGCCAAGGACCCAGTTGAAAAAGTAAAGGGTAATTCAACCTCATGTAATTCCCCAGTTCAAGCTGTGAAACACTGCACCTATTTTGTTTTGATATAGAACGGTTAACTGAGGCACAGATGTTTCATAGTCACAGTGTATACAGCAGGCCTGGAAATGTGAGGCTTGTTCAGTATCTCAGAATTAACTTTTCAGTGATAAAAGTCAGAGAAGGAGGGAGAGAAGATGAGAGAGAAGCAGAAGGAGGAGGAGAAGAAAAAGAAAAATCTTTGCCATAAATCTTTCACGGGCAGGCAATTTTTATAAAGCAGAGCTTGGATCAACTCTGGAAAGCCTCCTAAATCCCTGATAAGGTGCCCAGATGTTCTAATGAACTTTCCTGGGGGTTTTGTCATTTCAAGTTTATGTATTTTGCCGGAGGGCCAAAGACTGGGACGTTCCCAGCATCTGCTGCGGAGTCTTTAAGGAAGCCCCTTTCTCACCTCTGGACATTGAGTGCCCGCTGGAGAGGCTGCAAATTGGATCAGCCTGATAGAAACTGTAGTCAGGCCTGGAAGCAATATTCCTGCTCACTTTTCCAGGAACAGTGTTCCAAGAAAGGATTCTTGGGCTCCTTCCACTAGCAGGCGATGGGCATTTGTGCAGACAGAGTGCAGGCTGCCTTCTAAACCCCCCATGCATTTTCAAGTCTGCTCCTTAAAGCTCTGAGCAATGGAAAGTCACTCAAAAACCACTTATCCCTAGTTGGCTGGTTAATGTCCCAGGCTTTTGGGATTTAGAGATGAATAAAGAGGGTCTCTGTCCTGGGGGAGCTGACAGGTGTGTAGAGGGAGATGCATGAAAGCTGACAAAGACAGTGACATGCCAGAAGCACAATTAGGGCATTCTCTTCCTGAGGTTCCGAGATCCACAGCCTGAAGCTCCTATCGGTAGGTTTAATGGCTTCTGGCCCCTGGGATTTCCTTCTCCTTTCTTGTAGGTGCACGGGCTACGAGATCTACTTAATGCATTTCGCTGAAGAAAGATTTGTCATTAGTTATTTGTCCTTGTCTGATTGCTCTAAATTTTGTAAAATCTACAGTTGGGAAGAAGCAAATGACTTAGATAATATACTGAATGTCAGTCATCTGAGCTATGAAGTGATTTTCAAACAGCTAGTTCTTATTTGGGAACGGGTTCAAAGTATACCGAAGAAATTCTATTGTCCTACCCAAAAAGCATCAAGTTTCATCATTGAATTAGAGGTATTTTACTTCAAATGAAGCTATATACTGGTTTAAAAAATTAGATCAGCCTTCATTTAATGTTAACTACAAAAAGATGGATTTGCGTCAGAATCTGTCGGTCTTTCTCACTGTTCTTAACGTTATATTGCCTTTACATTCATTTAATGCACTAATAGACTATTAGATCTGGAAGACAGCTTGGTCCCAGGGTGGCAAATACTTTTTATTTCAAAAGCTAATATTAGTGGTTGGTAGTGGCTGCCTGGAGCCCTGGGTTGAGAAGGATTCTGAGTTGACGTTGGAGCTCAGTGTCATGATTGATTAATGATGACAGATTAATGATGTCCGCCATGGACATAGAAATGATGAGAGGTGGCAATGTCTCATCTTTGCTAACTTCCTTTTGTTATGGATAAGAAAACATATGCCCAGAATCTATTGACTTACAAAAATTCCCAGTGTGAGATAGTTGCAGAGCTTGGAGTAGAACTTGTGTTTTCAGCTGGAAGAGGATCTAGCAGCCAGCGTGGATATACACACCAATTAGCCATGGGCTGTGCAAAGGCACACTGTGGGCTCGAGGAGAGGTGTTATAGCTGTAGTTGAGTTTATTATCCACCAGAGGCAATTGTTTAGAGGTGGATGGGGTAAATGAGAGCCGGACTTGACCGAGGTGTAGAGAATGACTGGGAGAGATGTGCTCTGGCACACAGGAGGGGCAAAAGTATGCCTTGCACGAGTGGCTGGTGATTAGTCACACTTGGTTCCAACCGAGTTCCAAACCTGGCTTATCTTTAACACTCAGTCTACCTCAAGACAAACAATATAGAGGAGAGAAAAACACTTTGGGGTCATTTGAAAATGCCTACATCACAGCTCGAGTGACAAGGGCAGCAATAGAGCAGAGGAGCTGGGTGCCAGGCCCTCTGCTAACCCCTCTCTCCATGGTGCAAAAGGGACCGTTGCTAGACATTCCTTGTCAGGATTTAGAAACCGTTGTTTTGTTCTAGAAGTTCTTTATTCTGTAACTTCTCCAAACCCAGGAGCTTGCCCCTAGACGTCAAGAAGTCTTTAGAATTCCAACATCTGAATTGGGCTGAAGGAATAGCGTATTGGGAAGAAGAGAGAATTCCACTGTGGAGATTTCTATGCTGAGCAGCAATATTTGAGGTCTAGGATAAGAAAAAGCTAAACAATTATGTCAGCATGAGAAAAGCAAAGCAAACACCAACAAGCACTTCAGGAGCCTACGTCGCCAGTGTGCCATCTACCTGAGCAAGATGCCATTTCTGAATTCCATCCTGAAATCCTGAAAGGAAACGGATCTCTGTTCTTCAGTGAACCGCAATCCAGGTGTGGGGTATTTCAGGTGTCTACAGCTGCCTGTGTTCTGACAAGATGCGAGCTCCAACTCTCCTCTCTGTTCTGTGGCACGTAGTTCTGGTTTACATCTTAGTTGTCCTTGTCTGCCACCTATCTTATTTGCCCTATAACCCAAACCTTATCTGCCCTTTCAGATTCTGACCTCTCTCTTTTATGGAGGGTTGCCTCAGAATCTCACTTGCTGAAGCTCTCCTTCCAGTTTTTGAACAGCTGCCACATTTACCCTGCACCTATTCCTAGAGCCACCGTCACTGGTATAATGCAGCTATTCTGACTACAGTTCTGTGGTGCAATGAGCAGACGTGTCTGAAAGTGCTCAGGGGGTAGACTCTGTGTTCCTGATTGACAAACTCTCTGGTACCAGGGGACCCCTATTTTCCAGCAGGAAGAGATGCCCTCCATCTGCTTGCCCTAGGACCGGGATTCCTCCCCTTGTAGGGGAGACTGCCGTTCCCTCCAAGCCGCTGCAGTCTCCAGGCTCAGGTGGCTGATATTCTGCAATAGCTGTGTAATCCTGTAAATAGCTGACGTCCCAAACCCAGACTGTCTGGCACCGAGCAGCCTGTTTTTTCCCCCACTGACAGGAATGCTTTGCTGTGATGGACCTATAACAGGGAGACCTGCGTCATGGAGGGCTGCCTCCTCTGGACCCCCACTGCAGGTCCAGTGGTGCCCTGGTTCTGGCCCATGTCTCTGTGAGACGTTGGGAACTTTGGGGACAATATGCTTTCTCTCTTCTTGTTGACCCTTGGCCAAATAATGTTTTCTAGTGAAGTCAATTCCTTAGCTCATATTGTGTAACTTCTGGAATTTCTCCTGAACCTCCGTGCGTGACCAGTGGAGACTCAAACAGGATCTTGAGGAGCATGAGGAAACCCACCTTGCATGACAATGTCTTATCTCCCAGGATGGAGCCTGGGTAGCATCTCTTGCTGAGTGAGGAATCTAGGGAAAAGAGATATGAAGAGAGCCCAGAAGAGCAGAGTGGCTGTGAGAATACCAGCAATGACTGGATGAAGGGTGGCAGTGGGGGAAGGAACACTTAGATGGCAAAGTCACAAAATAAGCTCAGAACGGAGTCCTAGTCCTGTCCCTGTGTGCACTTAAGCAAAGATACTCAAAGTCTCCAAATCTCATCAATGTCACGGAAATATAATGTTTTTCCTACCTATGACTTGAGGTTCTTAGGTCCTCTCAATCTGTCTGCTAAGTGACCCCTTGTCCCTCAACACTCGCTTTCCCTTTGGCTTCCATGAACATACCCTCGTTTCATTTTGCACACGCTCTGAAGGCTCTTGGTTTTTCCTTCTCCATCTGCTTCTTTTGACCTCTTCTCCTCTTAGTCTGCTCTCCTCCTAAGACGGCCTTGTTTGCCTCACTGTGCCAGGCCAGATCCTCTCCAGGACAGCCACTGCGTGTCATCCACTTTGGGCCAGCCAATACTGTGCCTGGCTCCCAGCTGATATTTACTGAAATTAGTTGAGGAGGAAACAAAGACATGGATTGAAGAGTATGAAGTGCTGTAGTAAAGTAATATTAAGATCTTGTGGGGTCTATGGACGCTCTAGTGACAGAGGAAGGTGAAAGTACAAACGTGTGAATGCTGGGAGCATGATGAGTTTCCGTCAGTGTAGGTGCCGTGGCCCTGAGAACGTGCCTCACAGGCCAGCAGCTCCAGGAGTGTAACGGGCCCGGGCCCAGCTGCTGGCTCTGAAATCCATTGCTGTGCTTCCCCCTTTCCTTTGAGCCCTTGCTTCCATAGGCTTCTCCCAGCCAATGCTTGAATAGGGGGGATACTGAGGCAGGCCTGTTCCTGGGAGACCCAGGACTCCTCTGATGCACAACATTGTCTGGACTTTGTGTGATGGCCTTGTGGAGACGTCATCAGATTGCAGAGTGTTTTGGGATGCTGCCACCGACCTCTGCTCCCTCTTTCCTCAGGGCCCGCCTTGCGTCCCAGTCTAATGGTGCTCCCAGCCTCACCTGGCTCTTCCCACTCCTACAAGTGTTTCCTCCATAAAGTTCTTGCATGCTTCACCCTGTCTTAGACGTAGTTCTCTGAGACCTGGACTAACAACAGGCATTGCATTTGGGTAAGTGTCAGCAGAGGCATTAAGGAAACTTCAAGTGCCACCTCTAAAATTTTGAAAATTTGAACTCTATGACAAATCAACAATATCTGCTGTTTCCTGTTCCTGGGCAGTAACTTAGACCAATAGCCGATGTCTGTAGAGCTACAGGATGAATCAGGTTTGCAAGACAATTAAACATTTCTTAAATGCGCGCAAGAAAAATGTGACAGAAAATAAGTTAAGATATATGAAAAGCATGTCACAAAATTTTCTTTCATCTAGCTCAAGCAACTCTATTTCATAAAAGCATTGCAGGGGTAGTTATTTGGAAATTCTGATGATCAAATGAAGAATGTTGAGAACTCTGTACAGATGCTAAAGCTCAGCCTCCACTAGGCGATCTTGGAACTGTTGTTGATTGAAATAATTCTAAGTTATATGGTGAAATGCTGAGTCTGTTGAGGAGCAGGACTGGACTACTCCAACAGGTGCTAACCATTTGCTCAGTGGGGTGTGGGACGGCTCACAGAAATGGGGGGAGGGGAACTGATCTGGCCACCTGATAGGTGTGATTTTCACAGTATCTCTATGAAGCATTTATTATTATCCCCGTAACACAGATACGAAAACTGAAGCTGAGGGTAGTTAACTTAGGCAGCAGTCAGTGGAATTTGACTCCCTGGTGGTTTCGCCTAGACTTCCCTGCATTCACACCTTTGGGGCCTTTGTCATCTCTCCCACTGACTTGGCGTCCAGTGGTCTGCTGGGTGGTTTGAGAAGGGCAGCTCACTGGGTAAGAAGATGCTAAATTGCCCTGCATTGGAGAGACAGAGTATGTGTCCTTCTGCTTCTCTGCTCTCAGCGCCCAGCCCCTGCCGGCACGGCTGAGATCCTCCATAAGGTTGCGGAGTTGAAATGAATTGAGTGCAGTTTAATGCAGGACAGTCTCTCCAGTGTTTAGAAACCATGTTTGCTTGTTTGTTTTTTCTTTGGCTTGGTTTTCCTTTAAGTTTTGAGCTTGTGGGTCCCTGAGGTTTTCAAAGGCTAGATTCGTTCAGCAACTACACGACTGCCACGCTCTGGAATCGTCTCACTTCCAAAAGCAGGCACGCTTACCAAACCGTATGTCCTGTTCTTTACCCTAGAAAATACAGGCAGTCAGCAAAGCAGGTTGTCAGTCCTTGTGCTCTGAATTACAGCCAACCGACCCGAAGGAATCCTGACAGTCCTAAATACGGGACAACTTATTTTCTTGATGAGGTATGTGAATACCTCTTTTGAGCTAGTTGATCCTTTTGTCCATGCCTTAAGAAAGGTTGTTTTAAAAACGTTTAAAAAGCATATTTTTTCTTAATACACAAGAGATATGTTCATTGTAGAAACATAAGATATACAAATAAGGAAAACAAAGAGAATGTAAGAGCTCCCAAGATTCCACCATCCAGAGGTCACCATTATTTACACTCGAGTAGACACCTCTAGCCCTCTGATAGGTCTGTTCCCAGCGTGCCAGCAACCTTTCTGCTGGTACCATGGAACTGACATTCCTCCTTATAATACATTGGTGTTGGAGGTGGGTAATTTGTGATTTTAAGACACTCACAGCAAGAATTGGTTAATATCTGTTTTTCTACTTGTTAGAATACATGGTGATAAATTCTTCACATCTTTAATCGGGGCATTCTGTATTTTGATACAGTTATTTTAAAATTTTTTATCGGTTTGTATATGCTACTCTGTAATATATATATATTTTACTTAAAATCATGTTGTGAACATTTTTCTATGTTAATACACGTTAACCTACACCACCATTTTAAATGGCAGAATGTCACCCCACATTCTGCGCGTGCTATTTATTTAACCAGTCACCTGTTAGCGGATATTTAGTCTTTGCAATTATGAGCAGTGCTTCTAGGAAAATCATTTTACTAAATCTTTAGTTTTTTTCCCCTAAGATATATTCCTCAAAGCAGAATTTCTGAGTCAAAGGGTATGCACATTCCTAAGGTTTAAAAAACTTTTGCCAAATAGCCTTACAGAAAAGTTGTTCTTACAGCTTTGATAGCAAATATTTTATTTTTGTATTTTTAGTTTTATACTTATTTTATTTTTAAAATTAGGAATGTTGTTATTCCTTGTTACTTTTTCCATGGTCGGTTTGCTAGAAAATGAACCTGCTCTTCTTCAGAGGGAATTTCTGGATCTTTGATGTCTCTGGCTGGAAATGCCGGTTTTAAAATACAGGTTTTATTATTATTCAAGGATGGTGAAGACAATAGATCAGAAGACAACTGCCGTTGAAAAGATAGGTTGTTACACACAGTTCCTAAGAGGAGCGGTCACACCGGGAGGTGCAGGGCCACCAGGGCCAGTCAGAGGGGGCTGTGGCAAGAGCCTTCATTGTGCTTTCTGGCTGAAGGAAGGGGTAAGGCAGGGTGAGCAGGCTCAGGATTGGCCAGGATGAAAAGTTCCAGAGGGCTCTGGGGCGGAGGGGCTGTCCTTAGTTGTTTGATACCTGGCTGTGGGGTGGTAGGCAGGGGATAGTGGCCCGGAGTGTGAGCGCCGTGCGTGGAGGAGGTGGTGGGAGTGTGGGCTCCGGATTGGTTGGTTTGCATATTCAAGGCTTACTTGCAGGTGGGTCCTTTACTATCTCTAGGAACTGGCTAACTTTGGGAGGGGCAGTCCCTCCAAGGTCAGCAAGGACCCAAGATGCCAAAGTATTGGAATACAGACAATAAATGGCACGGTTAATACAGTCTGTCACTGGCTCACAGGTGCTGTGTGTTGAGAGATTGCCTGAGTGTGTAGAAGGATTTATGGTCGAGTGGGATGGCTCAGGCTGGAACGCCTCCTTTACTGTACAGGGAGAGCAAGAGCAGCCGTCACTGCTGCAGGCCCAGCTTGGATGATGAACGACAGCTCCTTGTAGGGATCCCCCATGCACTGCTGCACACCTAGGTGGCATCCCCCACTGCTTATCACAGACATCTTTACTGACAATAAGATGGAGCCTCTGAATACATTGCTTAAAATGTGGCAATGCTTTTGAACTCCTAACTAGTATTTACTTTAGGAATGCTCCAAATCTCTTAAAACAGGAGAGTGAAGTCTTGCTATTTAGAGTTCACTTTTTATCACTACATATTCTATTTTTGAAACATTTCTTATCCATTTTATTTAGCCAAGGCTCTTTGCCAAGGAGTGTCCATTCACCCCACTGCTATGTGAGACCATGCTTGCTGTGAGCTCAGTTTCTTCGATTCCTCTCCTGCCGTCACCTGCTCCCTCTGAAAAACACAGTTAATTGATGGTGAATTGGGCCGTGAAGCCCATTATTGGAAGTGATGGAATACAGAAGGATTTATGGGCTGGATTTTTTTTCTTCTTCGAGAATTACAAGCTAACCCCAAATTATAGCAAGAATTCTTAAGGTTCAATAATTAAAAGCAAACGGCAGCCCCCTCGGAAAGAAAAAGTGTGGTCTGGAAGATATCTTTCAAATTGAAGCAGATTGTGTAACTCCCAAATATTATGGATACAAATTAGCTATATTTGATCACCGGGTCTTATTTACCCTAATTGTCTTCATTTCTGTGGTTTCCTCATACATTTTGTTTAGAGCACACTTGGTTTAGCAGCTCAATGCTGGAGTCTGCGGCAGTGGGGAGAATAGGCCTCAAATTATGAGAGAGAGAGAGAGAGAGGCCTTTGTCAGGAGATATGTGTTTTTCCTCAAAGACATGGAAGTCTTATAAATTCAGACCAAAGATATGTTAAAACCAACAAATTTTGTTCTGTGAAATGTTTTGCTTGTCTCTTGGAATGATTGATGTGAACCTGAGAAGAAGCTGAAATTTGAGCAGCCAGGAATTAGGACCTTATCTAAAACGGAGGCAAAAACTCCAGACCACTACAGTTGAGAAACGAGGTTAGAAATCTCCTGAGAAGCAGCTTTCCCACAAGATGTCTGATGCTTCTTGGTTCTGAATGGATGAGAAATGCGGCAAGAATGTACCATTGCTTTTAGTATCTTTTGTCCCTTTCTCTGGTTTTGGGTGAAAGTAGGACACCAAAGATGCAAACAACCAAATAAACAAGTGTCCTCAGGGGACCACTGTGGGTCTCGGGCCATGCTGGTTTGGATTGCGGGAAATGTCAAAGGCCAGTTCTCTTCTCCAGGCTTTTTTCTGTTCCCAGAACTTCTGCCTGCAGTGGATGTGGCACTTGTTATTGCCGTGGATGGCTTGGCAAGCTCTCCCCTCTGGAGACCTGAATTCAAATTCTGGCTCGGTTCAAAAGGGGGAAAAATGCTGGTGGTCTCTACCCGGACTCTTGAGGGCTTCTGTCCACATAACCCTTCTACCCTGCTGCCCCCGCTCTGTTGAGCTGGTGTTGGTCCCTAGGAAAGTCCCGGTGCAGAAATGGAAGAGGTGCTGTGTGGGAGATGCTGGCAGGAAGCCTGCTTTCATCACATTTGCCTGTAGCCTGAAATTAGTCCTTTGTGTGTCATGAGCATTGTGTTCCAGCGTCCTCTTCACCAGGTCTTGACCATACACACTGTTGGCAGGAATAAACGCCGTGATACAGATGAGCTGCATCTGTATTGCCACATCTGTACACCGGAGAGGAAACAGAGAAATTTATGTGCCTAGGAGTGAGTGTGGGTGTTTATAAATGTGTGTGTGTGTGATGGAATTATGGTGATCTTAGGAGAATTTTTGGCTTCATAATGGGTCACAAATAGCTGGTATCTCTGACAAGCTAAGAATCATTGCATCAATCTTCCTATGACAAATCAGTTTTTCTCCAAAATGTTCTATTCCTGGGGAATGCATTTCATTTCTTTGTCTTTAGACCAATGATACAGTAAACACAGCCCTTAGTGCATCGAGCGTCGGGGCCAAACCTCAGCCCAGGGCCCAGACCAGACTCCTGTTCTGGCCACGCTGGATGCAATGGATCTCCCTTGGAAGAGGCAGCTTATCCTCCTGAGGGGGCTTCCCTGGGGGTAGCTGAGGTGGTGGGGCCAGCTTACTCTGTTTTTTTCTCTTGGATGCAAAGTTCGTTTTTTTTCTCTCTCTCCAAAAGAAAACTCCAATATTATAGATGCAAGGAAAAGTTTTTAATTATTTGGTTTTTTCTATCCATATAGGTCAGCTGGATCTCACAAGCTTTCCAGATTGGCTTTTGAGACAGATTTTGTTGATTCTGAGATTTATCCTGTTGTCTACTCCAGGAGAGAAAGAGGTGAGGGGAGAGTTTGGCTGGGCGGAAGGAAGTAAGGATTGCTAAAACTGGTTCAGAAAATGTCCACTCAAGCGTTTGGTTCTCCCATGGCCACTGGGGACAGAGAATTCTATAAAGATCATGAGGTTTGCCAAAGATTTCCTTCTGTTTCTGTGAGGAATTTGTTTAAGATCAGACATAATTTAATAATACTTTGCTTTAAGATGACAATATATGACTCTGTAGTTATCACTATGCCTTCTATCTTTTAATTTTTATTTCTATTGGCTAGAAAACTGCTCAACTTCCTCCACTGATCACAATTTATTATTAGTTATTTGGTGTATGAGAATAATCTTTGTTAAAAATAAATTATGTTTGAATTTATTTTATAGCTCAGTATCCAGTAACAAAAATCAATATCTATATCTGTCTATCTACTTATCTATCCATCTCTCCAACACTTGTTCAGTTTCATTATTTTAGGCTGATGATACTCATTTATTTAGTTCTTGCTTGTCTCCAACTTGTGGTAACATAATCTTTCATAAAACATATCTTAACAAGTTTGTAGTTTATAGTGTATAGATTTAGAGTCTCACAAAACCAATGATTTATTTAAGTTCATTAGTTTTTATTCTAGATGTGTTTCTGCCACTAAGAAGCTTATTAAATCAATAACCATAATTGGAGCTGTTCATTCATTTTCGATGAAGCCACAGACCCAGCATATGTGAGTGCAGGTAGCATATATACCTTTCTGCGTCACCACTCAGAGGAGAATGTCTGCTTGAAGTAGAGGAAAGTTGTATCAAAATTACATTTACTTTCGTGAATTTGACTTTATGAGTTCAGCATAAAGAAAAAAAAATATTAAACACTGGTCAGTTACACCCACTCATGTACTCCGTACCCCAGAGTGAACCCAGGCGGGTGGACCTGGATGCTCCGTGCCCTCGGTTGTATAAGACCACGTGTGCCCCTCATGGTATAAACATCCCACGACCTGAGTGTGATTCTAGGGCTTAAAGAGAAATGGCCTCTAAACCTACATCAACAACTTCATTTGGCGGCCAACCCAAGAAATAGCCAGCTTCCAACAGTGAAGGAAATCCCAGAAGAATGTCCCATGTGGGGCTTTCTGAGGATTGTTCAAGGTGACTCCCTCTTTCTCTCTTATGTACTGATTTTAGAAGCTAACAGTAGGGGAGATGAAACTCCACTACAAAATTACTGACAGATGGATGGTATTTTCAGCATCATTTGAATTTCCTGGTTAGTTTCTTTCTCACGTCTACTTCTGTGATGTTTCTGTGATCCTTCTCTGAACTTCAGCCTACACTCAGCATGTGCCCATCGCTGGCTGAGTAATCCCAAGGTGAAGAGATCAGTACGTTAAAAAGTCAGAACAAAAGCCAGCAGAGTTTATCAGTCTTCGTGTGGCTCAAGGTAGCACTTTAGCCAAAGCTGTTTTTGAAACAGAAAATAATTCAGTTCTGTTACATGTGCAATTCTCACAGAAACTTCTGCCTCAAAAGCCCCCTTTTCAAGAGTTTCTAAGGAGCAGCCACATTCTACTCCAACATTAGGCCTAACCCAACCACCACTTTTTAGTTTCTGATATTAAAAGAACCATTTGATAAACATACACACTGCCCTGAATTGAGCTGGGCTGTGAATTTTATCATTAGCTATAGCTCTTATGTCATAGAGCTAATTGCCTTCAGAATTTCTTCAGCTTCTTCAGTCACCCACTAAATGTTAAAAATAGATCATTCAAAATTATAGGGTGAATTTGGGCAACCCTGAGTATACAAGATAATGCATTTCTTTTGGGCTGAATGATCTGAGTTGACTTTTTATGGAATTAGAATGTAAGTGATAGATTGAGACTCTCTAACTTTCTCTTTTTCGGTTATTGTTCAATGATCATCTGAAATCTAAAGTGCATTTGCACCATGGTTAATCAGAAGATTCACACTAATGTCATAGGCCATGCCAATTCTGGTGTACAAGGTCATGCTGACGGGGAGATAAGAGGTGGAGTGGTGGCAGCGGTGAGGTCCTCACGTTGGCCAGACCCCTCCCCAGCTCTCCAGATGTTTTCCAGCTGTTACCTTGGGCTGGCCTATTCCTTCTCAGCACCCCTGGGAACACCACTTTAGGGAAAAGGACCATCTTCCCCCACTTCCCATCCCCAGACTGCACAACTGCAGCGTGAGGCCACGCTGCACACACTCCGACAAAAAGGAGAAACATAGAGGAAATACGTGACAGACGTATACTGTGCATCGGAGATTAAAGCCAAAAGTCTTATGTAATTTCTCTATGTGTGTGTCTGTGTATCTTCGTGGAAGCTCTATTCTCCTGGAAGTTGTGTGCTCCGGGCTGTCTAGAGCTAGGCTATTGGCGAGCATTGATTAGCTCCTAAAATACATGGAACCCCAGTTTCTTCCTGGTTATGAGTAGGCCCATTTCCCCCCTTTTCGGACACTCCCCCACTCCAGGTTTATAAGCTAGTTCGCTGTGATGTAAAACCTTGGCCAACATCACCAGAAGCTGTCCTCTGAGTCTCCTCCTCTAATTCTTCTGTCTCCTAAGTTACGACCAAAGAGCTACACATATCATAAGGGTCAAGAGCCTTTTCTTTACTCCCAGCTCACATTCTTGTTCCAATCAAGGCTCATTATACACATCTGGGTTCCCTCCACAATAGTGAGAATTATGATCCTGAACATCTATGTGGGAGGAAAATTCATACTTAACCTTAAGGTTGAGGGGAAAATACCATGTAAGAGCTATACTGGGTTGAAAAATGTTCCCCCAAAACTCATGCCACTTGGAACCTGTGACTTTGACCTTATTTGGAAATAGAGTCTTTGCAGATGTAATCAAGTTAGGATGAGGTCATACTGGAGTAGGCTGAGTCCTAAATCCAATATGACTGGTGTCCTTATAAAATGGGGAAATGTGGACACAGATATACACAGGCAGAAGGCCAAGGAGGTGAAGGGAGAGACAGGAGTGATGCATCTGCAAGCCAAGGAGTGCTAAGGATTGCCGGCAACCACCAGAAGCCAGAAGCGGGGCATGGAACAGACGTTCCCTGAGAGCCTGCAGAATCCTGCTGACACCTGCGTTTCTCACTTCCAGCCTGCAGAAGTGGGAGAGAATGAATTAATGTTATTTCAGGGCACTCAGTTTGAGGTAATTTGTTGTGGCAGCCCTAGGAAACTAACGCAGGAAGTTAGAATTGTGAATATATCCTTAATAACACTTGTTAAATTGTCTACACTATAAAATGAAAAAATAGAGATAAAACACCAGTTAGAGAGATTATCAGTAGCATTTAATGTATCTTCAATTGGTAGTCATGGGAACTTTATGATTGTTTTCCATTTATCGTTCCTTGCTGGATAGAGACTTTTCAGGATTTTCCTTTTCATCCATTCAATAAGACGCCTGCGCCTTTATTTTCCTTTGTGTGAGACAATGCAGAGTAATAGGCATTTTCCTCTGGGTCTACTTAATATGGAGAAGCCCTCCTAACTCCCCCACCCAGCACACAAAGCTGTGCAGGTGAGGGGCAGGCAGTTTGAAGGCCTGATCCACTCCGCCCCTGCGTCTTCAATCCATCCGGGTCAGCTCGGCGGAAATCTACAGCACAGCTTTGCTGTGGGCTTTGTCTCCCCTTCTCTTGTCAAACCTCAGTCTCCTCTTTTTCTGTCTGCCCTGAACAGCTGTGATTAGGAGGATACGTGGGGTAGAAGGGGCAGCAAGAAGCTACTACAAAACACAGCACCCAGACGCTGAACATGAAACATGTGATATGTTCAACAAAAGATTTGTGTAAGTTATGTTCAAGCAGCACTATTTTTAACAGCACCCAAAGTGGAAACAACCCAAATGTTCTTCTAGAAGAGAATGGATAAATACATTGTGCTGTGTTCATAAAATGGAAAACTATACAACAATGAGAATGAACATAGGCAACAACAAAGGTAATCTCCCAAACATAATGTAAAGCACAAAAAAGCTAGACACGAAAAAGTACATTCCACGCCATTCTATTTATATAACGTTTAAAAATAGGAAAAATGGAGCTACTGTGTTAAAAGTGTAAAGGCTACCATTGGAAGCAAAGTGACAGGGAGCATGAGGAAGCGTGGGGCGTGATGGTGATGTCTGTTTCTTGGTCTGGGTACTGTTGATAGAGGTGTGTTCCCTTTTTGAAGATTCAGCAAGGGGTTCACTTGCGAGTGGTGCATATTCAACACTATTCATATTGGACTCATCATGTGCCAGGCGTCCTTCTTCCAATCCTCCAGTCAGGAGGCCAGCAGTGTACAGCAGTAGAGTGTAGACAACCGAGAACAATGAAATATACTGCCAAAGACTTTGACCAGGGCCTCCAGGAAAACTCCTCAGGTCTATAGACTGCTGATAGACCGCACTGGAGGGCCGCACAGGTCCTCTCATCTGTAGCTGTAAACAGCTTCTGGAAAATCTGCTATACAGTGGTGGCTACATTCTGTGTTTGACCATAGCTTCCCTTTAGACCCCATATCAAGTCAGGTCTCCAAAGGAAATATACGGTGTCTTCAAATTATGATATTTTAAGGAGGATTTGATGAGGGGATTCTTTACAGAGTTGAAACCAGCATACAGGGAAATGACAAATAATAGTAATAGCTCCTTAGCATGAAGGGGCGAAGGTGGCTAGCGGTTACAGAGTCCTGTGGCGAGGGCCACCTTGAGAAGAGCTGTAGCCTTGGTTCAAGGGACATAGCCAGTCAGAGGCAACTCCTCAGGAAGGTTGCCGGGGGAACAAATTCTCTGACCTCACTCACCACTGACAAATTCTCCTGGAAGTCAGAGGACGGGGCGGCCGGTGCACTGGTGAGGTCTATACAGGCCAGTTTCCCAAGCCCATGGCAGCATGGAGAAGGATGCAGAGTGGATCTGGAGGGACACACAGAGAGCACGTGGGCGGGCTCTGAGCATGCTGCAATTAAGATCATGGACGGAGAGCAGCTGGCAGCTGGTGGCCAGGCCCTCCACACGCTCACTGTGGAAGCCTGTAGCTTTGATTGGCGAACAAAACAGGTTTGTGTTTGCTTAATTCATTAGCTTTAAATATCATCTCAGCAATGTTTTGATTACTGATATGGTTAAAAAAGGATGCTTAGGTAAGTTAAGAAATGGGATGAATTCCTTGCACAGGATTACTCTGGAAGAAAAACACAGTGACGAGATTTTTTTTTTCTTTTTTGAAACCTCTTGTCTTGAAGTTGTTAAATGCAAATATAACAAAATCTAAACCTGCAAGGTAGAAGTAGTTGAGTGAGCTGGGGGTGGGTGAAGAGATGACTCCTGAAATCCAGGACAGGCACTGGAAACAGCAGAAGGAATGACAGGAGCCCGGGATGCTAGGATCTGCCGCCCCACTGAAACCTGCACGCTGCTTTCTCTCAGATGTGGCCCAGTCCGCCCATAGCTCCAGAATCCCAGCGCACGTCGGAGGATGGTCACTGATTTGTTTTCACTTGTCTTAGGCTTGATAATGCAGAAGAGACAGGGAGAGCACTTCTACAGCCACGGTTTATGTACATTTAAAATGTGAATTATTTGTTGGAGTATGACATATTCTTAGAAATGTGCCTGCGCAAGTGAATAGCTCAATGCATTGTCACGCTGTGGACGCTGCCTGCACAGACATCAGGCTTGTGCACCCTGGGCCGAGGAGTCAGGCCGAGTGACGTGTGAGGTGGGATATGACAGCTGCCATGTGGGTGAGTGGGCCAAAGATCAGACCAGTCTTCTTGTTTCTGGTGTACTCGGGGAATGATGGATTTTCCTGAGGAGAAAAATTATCAGAGAAAAATGCTTGCTTAGAGTTCTGGAAAGGAAAGAAAAACAAGATAGTTAAGTGGGACGGAATGAATTGAAGATTATACAGGAAGTGTTATGCTGTGTTTTATAGAAATGGTGGCATATCAGTCATTTGTGTCCAACTTCCCTTACTTATCTGGAAGAAGCGAGAACCATTAAGAACGTCACCAAGAAATGTGGTTAATTCCAATGCATGGCTTGCTTGAGAGCAGAAATGTTAACATTTGAGGTGATTTCAGTGTAAAAAGAAGATGTGTTTATAGAAACTTAATTGAAATCTTTGGGCTCACAATGAGCTTAATAAAAATGTCCAGCTCCATTTCTGCTACTTTGTTTATCACCTGAAATTCAGCAGAATGAGTCAGAAGAAAAGCTTTCTAATGTGTATCACCACTCCATCAAACTCACTGTCGAGGTGGGCCGGGGAATTAACGATACTGACCAGACTTTACAAGGATTGGATTCTTTTGGTCCATTAATAATATTTAGGGTGTGTAGTAACCGCAAGTGAAGTCATGGTGGCAAGGCTTCTAATAATGAGATTTCGAGTCTTGGGGATTTTTCTACTTTCTGGTTATGTTTTCTGTATAGAATTACATACGTGGCCAGCAAATGCATAATGGTTTGGATGTAATGATGGCGTAGTCTGACTTCCTAGCGGGCCCTCACTTTCTGAAAACCAGATTCATCCAAAGACTGAAAAACCAAATAAATATTCTTTCCACTGATTACTGCATTCCAGTTGTCATCTGGCTTGTAATGACTGTTTTTCAGTGTTTGGTGATGGCCCGAGCATAGAATAAATCTTGCCCCAATCCTCCATGTCAGCACAGGCATTACAGACCATAAACCATCGTCTGCCTCGTCTGTCAGTTGCTGCCCCGTTCTGAACACTAGCTAATGTGAGCCTGCCTCGCTGGCCCCAGCAGTCCCCCAACACACTTTTTATGGTTGCTTTTCCCTAAGCCAGATGAAACTGATTATAAACTACAAGGACTCTTTTGATATCGCCTATTAATAGCCACTATTTTCTAGATGAGGGCAGGGAGGCAGCAGGGAGAGTTGGCATGGGATGGGTGAGAAGTGGGCACTGCCTCCTGACCTCCCAGCATGATGCCTGAGGTCGCAGCATCAGAAGTCGGTTCTCCTCCGCAGTCCTGGGACACCCGTGCGCCCGCCTGGCCTGTGTCTCCCACACTGCTGCCGCGCCGCTGTCTACCCTTTCGCTGGGAAAGAATGTTCGACATTCAAGCTATTCCAAGCAGCATCCTTGATGTCTCATTTCATGGGTCCATTTCACACCGCAGTGATCGCTAGCTGTTAACTTTTCATACCTTGGCTGTTTGTCTTGGCAGCTCCCCCTGTTTTGCTAACTGGACAGAATCAGGCAACGGCAGCCTGCCCGGCACACATGGGAAAGGGCGCCATCTATCATTCCTCTGCCAGCCAGTGGGACACACAGCTAAGGCTCCCGGGCAGGGTGAGAAGGCCAGCGTCCCCCATCTGTCTCTTTCTCCCTCTCTGAGCTGTGAGGAAAATGCTGAAGCAAAGATTTTACTCACAACATTTTGAATGAACTTTGAAGCAAAATATCTGAAGAGAGCTGGTCGGGTTGAGTCAGCAGTGAACAATGGGCTCAGGGTCGGAGGCCCAGTGCTGATACCTGCCATGCTGGCCCTCCCTTCCACGAGGAAGGAAGTCCTTTCACACTGTTCATAACATGAAAAGTGCCTGTGTGGGAGGTGGCGTGTTTTCCACTTAGTGCTCACTCAAGGGGTTCAGGAGTATTAGCCAAGGCAAACTTTTTTCATAATTTCACATCTTGAGGCTCATCAAAATTGACAAACACTATTTGAGGCCAAAGGAAGAAAAATGAGCTCGGAGAAGTACAGCTTTAACATGGAATGTTCCCTGCGTTAGGGATAAAGTTGACTATCAGATTGTAGAGTTTGAAAAACAGAATATAGAGTACAGAAAACTGGTTATGCATTTGGATAATGAGTCAGACAGGATAAATGTCAGACATGATTCCCCACTATTGGCTTCTGCTGAGGGAAGCAGGAATGATAAACCCGCTTCACCCCAGATTGACTGCCATATTTCTCTGTCATGGTCTGTGCCTCTCACTAACCTTCAGGAAACGTTTGCCAATGGCTCCCAGTTTGGTTTCTTCATCAACTTTTACTTGAAGTTTCCATGTTTGACCACATGTTCATTTAAAAATCATCCAGGGTAAGAAAGAGCCTTTGGACGACCTCAAGAGAATCTAACCGAGGTGATATTCCTTGAAGACTGCATGCTGTGACTGCTCTTGTCTCTGTTATGTCTAGATGGTACTGGGAAGAGCCCAACTTGACCTTGGCCCAAGCAGGATTCAGAATCAACCTAGAGTGACAACTGAGACAGGCTGGAGTGGAAGAGGAAGAGAGGATGAAGAATGACGTGGTAGCTGAGAGCAATTGTCTCTGAGGCCTGGGCTGGGAGGAGCACCTCAGGCCTTCACATTATAGAGTGGTTAGAGACTTCAACCCAAAGAGTTACCTCCTTGGAAGAAATTACCAGGAATTTTAACAAGTGAAAACCGAAAGATAAGGAAATCAGTGTTCTGGAAAGCTTGTCTTAATGAGGAAAAATTAATTTTGTAAAAAAAGTCACACAGAAGTGACAATTTACCTTTTCCCCAGGTGTAGTCACTTTCTGGCAATGTTCTGGGCTTCCCTTCAGCGTGGCCCTCTCTAGCCTTTCCTCATTTTCTCCCTCATCCAATCATGTTGGAGCCGTTTCTCGCTGGCTCAGAGTCATTTGCAAAACAGACTATCAGCTTTGCTCTGCCATTGCCCGCTTGTGCGACCTTGGGAAAGTTATTTAGCCCCCTTGAGCCTCAGCGGATTCATCTATGAATGGGGAGAATATTCATTACCTCTTGGAATTCTTATGATAAATACATGTGATAATATCTAGATAAAATGTATGCATTTAAATTTTCCATTTTGCATCAGACTCTCATTTTTCACTCAGGGAAACAGGAAAGTGCTGAACCAGAAAGACCATTTTGTTCCTCCCTGCCTCTTATGTGAAAAACTCTTCATTTCTAGGGGCAAACACTCCACATTTTCCCAAGTAGCGCGTCTTGGTATCTTATAGCACGGCCTGCCAAAAGCGCTAACCTATTTGTTGGATGTGAGCAATGGTGATTATCACCTCCTGAAGAGCATAACTGTATGCAGTTCTAAGCCTGGGACTGGAGCAGAGGAAACTTACACTTTGACATGAGGAGACAGGGAGAGTTCAGAAGCAGGGAGCATGCTTCCCAGGCTCTGGAAGGACGCCACATGGAAGAAGGACCAGCCCTAGAACACAATGAACCCAGTGGGAGGGTCACTAGTGCTCAGAGCCCCAACCCAGAAGTGTCACTGTCTCTTCACCTGCCTGGGACGCAGGCCTGGTTCCATGTCTGAATCATCCGAGACATCCATTTGAGGCCATTCTCACACTGTTTCGATCTGTGCTGCCTCATCTTCCCTCTCAGCAGCATCAATTAAGGATGGCGCATTGGCTTTCTAGCCCAAGAATTGCCAATTTCCTGCTCTTGTCACTTTCCCACTTGCAATGCTCTCTCACTCTCATATTATTAAAACATTGTTTCTCCAGGCCAAGCTATAGATAAAGGGTAAACTGTTAAATTGGAGCTGTTATGTGTCGCTGAGAGCACTGCAGAAGAACCAGGACACGAAGAATAGAGCGATAGAAACAGAACTGTGGCCCGAGGAGGGAGTCTGTCCCGTAGCTGCTGAGTCCTGCACTGCCGGAGCTCTGGGGACTCCTCTCCTTATGAGCAGAGCAGCAGTGCACCCAGGGCAAGGGCTTCTGGAGGGGCAGTGCTGCGGGGCAGCACAGGAAACAAGTCCGTCGGGAGCCTTAGGGTCGCCTTGGGAAAAGACTCTGTGTGAGGGTTGAACCTCTCGTGAAAAGGACATCTGCTGGTAAGACGGAGCTAAGTTACGCACAGATATAAAAAGATAGAAACCATCCCCAGGGCTGTGCTAAGCGTCTTGCACTTGTCAGCCATTGAATGTCGACGGCAGTCCCAGGAGACAGACGGTTTTGCATTTGAAGACACCAACGCACACAGATGAAGCAACTTGCCCAAGGGTGCCCCCCTGGTTAGGGGAGACCCAGGATCCAATTCCAGTCCAAGCTCTACACTAGGGAGCTGGAAATGGTTTTTACGTTTTTAAATGGTTAACAAAATTAAGAGAAGAAGAATATTTCACGATGCATGAAAATTACGTGCAATTCAATTTTCAGTGTCCACAAATAGTTTTATCAGAACACAGCCACACTCACTGGTTTACAAACACCCATGGCTGCCTTCACACTACAACAGAGCTCAGTAGTTGTGACAGAGACAACCTGGCCTATGAAGCCTAGAATATTTACTATCTGGCCCTTTACACTAAACCCTGCTCTAAACCAGTGGTTCTCCAATGTCAGCGCACATCAGAATTGCCTGGAGGGCTTGTGACAATGCAGAGTGCCGGGCCCCACCCGGAGTTTCCGATTCGCTTGGTCTGGGGCTAGCTGGAGAATCTGCATTTCTAATGATTTTCCAGGTGATGCTGATGCTGCTGGTTGGGGGACCCCCTTGAGAGCCACTGCTCTCAACCACCATGCTATGCTGCCTGCTTCCAGGGTTGCTGGATGACATGAGAAAGAAGCCTGGAAGTCCTTAGCGTCACCCAGTCTACAGCCACCTTTAAGAAAGTGTCCGCACTGACCTTTTCTCAGTTGAGTGACTGTGACTTGGGCAGCAAGGTTATCAGAGATGCGGAACCAGAGCTGTCTTCAGAGTGAACTACTGCTCACACTCCTTATAATCAGAAGGCCGTGCGCAAGGGGTGAGGGTGGAGACACAGCATGCCTACTGATGCCTAACGGTGCAACCAGATCTCTCTCTTTAGTAAGTATAAGTCCCAGGAGAACATTGGGAGAGGCGAGTTTGCTGCCTGTAGCAATGCTACATGGCTCTTCTGCCAGTTTATGAAGTTTGGACAGGGTGCTGAATCAGCATAGTGCTGCTGGACCATTGACTTCCAGCTGCATATTTGCGTGCTCTTTGTGATAACTGCTCACCATCACGAGTTAGTTATTCATATCATTTGTGTTGTGATCTTGAGGAGTCTAACCGGCAGGACCAGAACTTCCGGAGAATGGCCCAGCATTGCAGTTTGGCATCCCTGGAGGCAGACCCTGAGATTAGTGTGCTGGAAGCTTACTGGACATCCTCTCAAGAGTAGCCCCTCTATGACAGGGAGGGGCATGGGATTGAGTAGAGAAGGGAGTCTGGCTCTTACAGATATCTCAGAAGCCTCAGCCTGCCCCTTGGTGACTGTGAGGCTGGATGGCTCTTCCAGGTTGTCCTGAACAAGGCAAGGCTGGGCCTTTATGCCCCTGTCCCCTTGCTAGCTTGTCATCGGCCATCGGTGCAGGCCGCACCACTACATCCTTATACCTCTGTGTTCTGTGGAGGTCCACGACCACATGGTCTATGTGTCCTCTCTTTAGCCAGAGAGATGCCAGTCTTTCTGTGGTAGAGGCCTTGGTGGAGAATCACCTCGCCATCACTGTGATTGTCCTCTAGGTAATGGGAGGTGAGGGGGACCCTGGGGCCCTCAGACCTTCTTCAACAAAGAGATCTGATGTCCAGGGAGGGAATGCAGTGAGTATCTGTGTTCAAGGAGTTTTAAAGGAAAAACTGCTCTACCCCTTCTGAGGGGCTGTGGAGAAAAGGGGGATGCCAGACCTCTATCTGTGAGCTGCTGGGTGTTAGCACTGGGCTTGGGCTGGCTGGCATTCTGGAAAGTGCCTTTCT